>NW_026000051.1:10520533-10667624 GCF_001458135.2 Marmota marmota marmota
TATTAGTTTTCGGTGGACACAACATCTTTATTTTTATGTGATGCTGAGGATCGAACCCAGTGCCTCACGCATGCTAGGCAAGTGCTTTACCTCTGAGCCACAACCATAGCCCTCCTCTTCCCATCTTGATGCAAAGTCTGGCTTGGGGTTAATTTGACAAACTGGCATTGAGCACCTATTGTGTCCATAGCTTTGGGCTAGATGTTGGGCCCAGAGGCATCAGTGGCTTGGTACACCAACGAGCTTTGAGAAGATAGTGCATATTCATTGGAATTGGCCCCTAACAAGGACTGCTAATGCCAAGGGTTGGTTTAGGCAAGTTCTTGAAAGCAAAGGGGCAGGTTGGTGTTCCAGGAAATACTGCTGACCTTGGGACCAGACAGATCTGGGCTTGAATTGTGGCATAGCCATGTGCTAGAAGGGCAGTGTGGCCAAATTGGGATCATGCAACAAAACACATAATGATAGTAAGGAATTATAACACATAAAATAACACTTATAGCCATGAGTCCATATTTATGTAAATAAACAATCAAATAAATGAATAAATGGGGGAGAAGAAGCAGTTTTCCATACAGTAGAATTCCAATTAATAGAGGAAGAATGACGGGGACAAAAATAATCAAATTGGCACATACCACTCCAAAAACTATTTTGAGTTAGAATTGCCCATAGATGTTAAACTCAGTGGATGAAGAATTTCAGAAGGGTTCCGCCCCAGATAAAGGACTTTTAGATGTAAGCTCTTTCCAGCCATTCAGTGACCTTGTTCAAGGAAATAATAATGCCAGCTTTGTGGCTGGATGGCCGCTGTCAAGGAGATGGGTTCAGACAGTCCAAACAGCTGGTAGCAGTAATATTGCCTTCAGGCTTGGAACAAGAAAAGCCATAGTGAGACAGACAGGGCAAAGGCCCCTGTCTCTGATCATGAAACACTACTGTGTGTTTCTACTGCAGAAGAAAAAACAACTTCCCACATAGACTTTCCTTTGTGCAATCAATTCTATTTTCAGTTTCCAGGATCACTGGCGGGGTTAGCACATAATCTAAGAGCATGGTATTGCTGAACAGGGCAACAGGTTTAATACTTATAAAATACTTATGAAAACGCTTAAGGAATCTTTCTCTTTTATAGTTTACTAAGTATCTCATTAGAAAATGCAACCATGTGAGCTTGACATTATCTGCCTCACTTTATCCATGAGGAAACCTAGGTGCAGCAAGGGTAAGATATCTCCAGGTCACAGGATGAACTGGACTCAGAATCCAGGCACTGCAGATGTCCAGTCCGGCAGTCACACCGTCCCCAGTAAAACTCACCTCTTAGCCACCCTGAAGCCGTTACTTTAGGAAAAGAGGCCAAAACACCACTTAAATATTGTGTTGTCTGGATGTAGACCGCATGTCTTAGTCCAAATTCTAAGATGGAGGAAAAGAAACAAATGGGAAAGACAGGCTGTGCATTAAGAAAGACACCCAGAGCCATGATCCAGTTGTCAGGAGCCGCACATCTGGCTCCAATTGACAGTAAATTTACTGTGTAATTAACTTGGGCGAGTTTACTGATTGGGCCTATTTACAGATTGTAGGTGCGAGTCTCAATGGTAACAAAAGATCACTAAATGCGAGCTTGGAGTGGGAGTACGGCTGGCCACTTGGCTTGGGGGATGAGTTGTTTCAAACTGTGTGCAAAGTACGCTTACTTTAGGACCCCCGCAGGCAGAAATTTTCTAAAGCGAAGCAGTACCTGATATATCTGAGTTTCAACTCAAGAAGGAAGACTCTTTGGTGTATAGATTCCAAGGTTCTAGAAAAGCAAACATTGGTTAAGAAACTCTGAGCTGCGGTGAGCTATATTCTCAGCTCCCGCTTAAATTAACGGATCAGGACCAGCGTTCACCCTCAACAAAGATGGCGCCGGTCCTGGCCTCGGCCTGGGTGCCCTAAAAAATCATGGCATCCAGCTTCTCCTTCCTTAATTTTGGACGGCCCAAGCGAAAAAGCTCTGCCCTTAGTTAAGATGGCGCCTGCCCACCTGTCCCTGCCCGGCCTCTGGCCTTGGCAGATTGGCTTCACTGCGCGCGCCTCGTTGACCCCGCCTCATTTCCGTAGGAAGAAGCGGCCGGAAAGATGGCGGTGGCTGCGGTTTGAATTCCAGCGGCGCCGCCGGAGTCCCAACAAGAGCTGGGTTAGAGGGGGCGGGGACCTGGGGAGCCAGGCGGATCGCGACAAGCCAGCGGAACCAGTGGCGCCTTCGCCACAGATACCAATGCCTCTGTGTCCATGATGGACTCCGTGTTGGAAGAGGACGTCACCCTCCCCGGCACGCTCAGCGGCTGCAGGTGCGGCCGCGACATTGGAGGCCGGGGTCCCCACTGATGGGGGTTCTCCCTAACCGGATTTGGAGTTTGCTATTGAGGGTGCTTGAGAGTGGCCAGGGGCAGTGCACTGGGTGGGTTCCTTCGGGGAGGGTCTCCGGAGAGCCCACCTGCTGATACTGTGGGCTCTGGGGTCCCCACCTACACTGCACTAGGCTGATACTTGGGGACATACTTTTGAAGAGGTTGTGGAGGACAAACAGGTAAAGGGTTTTATAAAAGAGTCCGGTGAGAGAGAACCGTTTGGAGTATGCCATCAATGGGGGCTGGATGGAGGACAGGGAGGGGCCTTGAAGACACTGGTGATTCATTATGAGGCATATAGTCATTATGTCTGTCTAGACTTTGTTTATGGGGGACACACAGTGGCTATGCAGACAGAGGTAATGGAGTGTAATGGTTAAGAACCTTGGGTGGAGATGGACAGAACTGGAATTCAATCCAGTCCTGTAAACTGACCAGCTGTGTGATGGTGGTAAAGTGATTTGACCAGCTTTCCCATCAGTATAATGGGCTAGTGGTGATACCCTCACATTATCATTGGTGTGAGGACTAAAAGAAGTGATGCTTGCCTGGAAATTTGCTTGACAAGTGTAGGGCCTGGCACCAGTGCTGAAAAAAGTATACTGTGTTGCCTTAATATTACTACAATAGGTTGAGTAGCCCTTATCTGAAATGCTTGGGATCAGAAATGCTAGGAATTTTGTATTTTGTAGTTTTTTTGGATTTCTGGAATATTTGCAATACATAATGAGATAACTTGAAGATGGGACCCAAGTCTAAACATGAAATTTATTGCCAGGCACAGTGGTGCACACCTGTAATCTCAGCAGCTCCGGAGGCTAAGGAGGATGGTGAGTTCATAAGCCAGCCTCAGCAATTTAGGGAGGCCCTGCGCAACTTAGCAAGACCCTGTCTCTAAATAAAATACATAAAAAGGTCTGGGGATGTGGCCCAGTAATTAAGTGCCCCTGGGTTCAATCCATAGTGCAAAAAAAAAAAAAAAAAAAACCATGAAATTTATTTATGTTTCACATATACAAAGCCTGAAGGTAATTTTGTACAGTATTTAAAAATTTTTTTTCTTTTAGTTGAGATGTACACAATACCTTTATTTGTTTTTATGTACTGCTGAGGATTGAACCCATCGCCTCACATGTGCTGGGCAAGCGCTCTACCACTGAGCTACAACCACAGCCCTTGTACAGTATTTTTAATGTGCCTTCATGTTGACTGGGACCCGTGACCTGAGGTCAGGTGTGGCGTTTCACTTTGTGGATTTTCATATGGGTGCTCAAATAGTTTTGAATTTCGGAGTACTTTGGATTCTGGATTTTCAAATTGGGGATGTTGAACCTATATTATCAATAGTGGTAGAAATCAGGAATGTTGGCTGAGAGTGACCCCCAATGGTCCTGCCCTTAGTGGTCTTTTCTTTCTGTAGTAGACTTGATAGAGGCCTAGACTGCTCCAGGTTGGGTTCCTTTGATTGTTCTGGACTCCTGGTTGTAGAGTGGGTAGGAAGAAATGGAGGAGAGCCCTGAGAACCTGTAGTGTTTATCCAGTTCTGTAGGACAGGCTGCTGTTTTTAGTCAACAGAGCCTAATTGAAAGGTGACCATGTTATTTGTTATGCAGACCAGGATGCTTTTAAGAGTGAAGTGGGCACAGTTAATACTTATGCCTGGATAGCAAGATAGACATAAACAGTTTCCACCTTGGGCAAACCTGGAAAATGGTTACTATGTTTACTTATTTATTTATTTTGTTTATTCTTTTTAGTTATACATGACAGTAGAGTTTGTTGGGATACTCTGTTTATTGAGAACCTGCTGGATATTAGGCAGAGAGCAAGTCCCTTTGAAGCTCTTGCTAATTGGATCCTGTGAAAGTTCATCCTGTCTCTGTCTTTCCATCTTACCACACTGGCTCTCACCAGATTGTCCTGACTTCCTTCACTCCTCTAATAGTCTTTAATACACTCAAAAGCTTTGTTTTTTACTTGTTCACATAAATCTGATCTTTTCATCTCAGACAGTTCTTTTCATCTCAGTGTTGGTGGGAAACATTTGGGCTTTGGGACCCAGACTTAACTGGGTTCAATGCCATTTCTTTCACTGACAATCCTGTGACCCTGGGCAAGCCACTCATCTTGTGAGCTGAGTTTTTGCCATCTGTAAAATGGATTCATTTAAAGCTCAGGGTTGGCATAAGAATTAAAATGAGTCTAAAAGGGTTAACCCATGTTTGACCTGCAGCAGAAACTCCGCAGATCTGCAAACATTCCTTTCCTTCCCCTCCCTGCCTTTGCATGTCCCAGGTGCTACCTACATACCTGGTAACTGCCATTACCCTCCATGACTCCCTGCCATTTTCAGGGAGAAGCTCTTTAATAGGGCTTCCAGGGTCCTTCATACTCTGGCGCCATCTGCTTCTGTAGCCTCCTCTCTGCCTAATTTCCCAACTCTGCCTCCTCCCTGAGCCCCTTCCCCATGCCTGCCTGCCATGTCGTTTCTTACTGCCAGACCTGGGCACTTGCTGTATGTGCTATCTGGATTACCCTCCCCACTGCCCTTTGCCCTTTGTCCTATTAACACATCATTTTTCAGGTCTCAATTTAGGTGTCATTGTTGGGAAACCCTTGCTGACATTCGCCATTCTCATCAGGGCCATCTGAAACTTTCCAACCACCCTTATCTGTCATTGACCTATCTTAGCCCTTGTTGATCTCACTGAATTTTGTTGACCAGGAATGACTGTCAAATAGGAATATGACATAAGTTACATAAAATTTTCTAGTAGCTGCATTAAAAAAAAAGTGATGAAAAGTTTTTTTTTTTTTTTTTTAATTTCTTTGTGGTGCTGGGGATGGAAATCAGGGCCTTGTTTATGCTTGGCAAGCCCTCAGACATTGAGCAAATTCTCCAGTTGAAATGGGTGAATTTAATAATTTATTTATTTAGCCTAATATTTCCATAGATTATCAACTAATTTGTAGTCAGTACTAATGAGATATTTTCCATTCTTTTTCAATTTTACTAAATCTTTGGTATCTGGTATGAATTTTGCACTCACTTAGAGCCCTTCTGAACTTAGATGAACCACATTTCAAGTGCTTATTGGGTCCTTGTGGCAGGTGGCTCCTGTTTTGGACACTGAAGCTGCTGGCTGTTAACTTATTTGTTGCCCAGATCAGATGGGGACCCATATGAGAGCAAGGACTGTATTTTGTTCATCTCTGTAACCCCAGTTCCCATCCTAGTACCTGGCATAATAGGGGCTCATGATTTTTGTAAAATCATTGAATAACAAATATCCTCTTGTTATAAGTGGTACCACTGAGGCTCTGAGAGGTGAATAGTCTGGGAACATACACACACACACACACACACACACACACGATCAAATTAGGACTACTGTCTAAGCTCGCTAACTCCAGAGCTGTCCTGCTTGCCAACTAGTTCTCTGAACTAATTCAAGGTTGAGAGGATTTGGGGAGGATCTATCTAACAGAGCTCCTGGCACTGAACTGGCCCTCGAAGAGTGGCAAAAATATCCTTAAAATATCCTGAGAGAGGCAGAGTTTCCATTTGCTGGTCACATGCAGGAGGATAATCCCTAGGATAAAGTCATATCTTTTTTACTCTAATGTACTTTTTTTTTTTAATATTTATTTATTTTTTAGTTTTCGGCGGACACAACATCTTTGTATGTGGTGGTGAGGATCGAACCCGGGCCGCACGCATGCCAGGCGAGCGCGCTACCGTTTGAGCCACCTCTCCAGCCCTCTAATGTACTTTTTGAAGGGCCCTTCTGCTTGGTAATTTCCAAGGCCCAGTTTTAAAGTCTAAACTGGAGTCCAGTTTGTCCTTAGACTTTTGTTGAATTAGGTCAGTTTACATTATTCCTTGTAAATCTGTGGGTACCTCAGACTGCTCTAGCTCTGTGAAACTTAGATCCAGATTCTGGCCACAGGGACCTTGCCCAAGCCAAGGCCCTTTATTAAATCTTGCCTGTTGGTGTGGGAAGAACCTGGGCTTGCTAGTTGGGAGGACTGTATAAACCCCCGTGTGACTAGATGCGTGGCTTTGTGTAAGCCATTTAACTTTTGTGAGCTTCAGTTTCTCCTTGATGACAATACCTATTTTATCGATGGCTGTGTGGGTGACGTGGAAGTGCCTGGCGCCTACTGGGGAGAGTGAAATGTTAGCTAGCTGGGTTGTGCTGATGCCATAGTGTGCTGTTTTCTGGACAGGATCTTGTGTGCCAGTGCCCTGAGCCCTTCCTCTGTGCAGGCTCCAGTCTGCCTTTGCTCAGCTGTGGGCTTCCTGAGGTCTGAGCCCAGGCCCAGTGACCCATTGGCTCCTCTAGCACATGGCCTCTAAGTGCCTGCTGCCGACCAGACATCTTTTGCTGTAAGCACAGTTTGTGCTTTGGGCAGAGAAACTGGATGCTAGAAGGGGGAGGTCAGGAAAGAGGATGGTGGATTGCAATTTCTGGTGAGGTCTTGAGGGTGACAGGAGTGCTACTGCATTCCAGGGTACCCCTGGCTGCGGGTTTGAGGACAGCATAGTTCATCTCACTGAATCTTCCTTCAGCTCCTAGACTATGCCAGCACGTAGTGGAGGCCCAACACATATTTGCTGAACAAACCAAGTTTCTTTCCTTTATTTTTTTTTTAGAGATGAAGATCATGTAATATAGGCCCCATATTTAGTGGTGAAATGATGCTTTGCAATCACTGTGAAGTGAATCCACAATTTGGCATTATCTGTTACTGTAAAAAATATGCCTGTATGTTTCTTTTTTTAAAAAAAGATTTATCAAGATCTACTTCATGTACCATAAATTTCACCCATTTAAAGTATACTGTTTAGTGGTTTTTAGTGTATTTGTAGAGTTGTACACCATTACTGCCATCTGATTTTTTATTTTTTGGTATTAGTGATTGAACCTAGGGATACTCTTCCATTGAACCACATCCTCAGCCCTTTTTATTTTGAGACAGGGTCTCACTAAGTTTCCTTAAGGCCTCTCTAAGTTGCTGAGGCTGGCTTTGAACTTATGATCTTCCTGCCGCAGCTTCCTGAGTCACAGGGATTAGAGGCATGCGCCATCGCTGCCATCCAGTTGAACCTTTTCATCATTCACAAAAGATAGCAATCCCTCCCTCTTCCTCCGCTGCCCTGTTGCACCCACTTCAGCCCTGTGCAACCACTGTTTGCTTTTTGTCACTTGATTTCCCTGTTCTGGACGTTTCATATAAATGGTAACTTACAATATATGATCTTTAGGACTCGGAGTGTAGCTCAGTAGTAGAGCACTTGCCTAGCATTTCAGGTCCCCTGGGTTCCATCCCCAGCAAAACACACACACACACACACACACACACACACACACCCCACACACACCCCACACACACACATACATGCATGCACACGCACACATGGAGTCTTTTGTGAGATTCATCCATGTTGTAGCATGTATCAGTACTTCATTTCTTTTTATGGTCAAATAACTTTCCATTGTACCCAGGTACCACACACTGTTTAGTCATTCATGTTCATGAACATTTGGGTTGCTTATTTTTTAAATCTATTATGAATATCATTGCTATTATGTACAATTTATTCTTCTCTTTCTCCTTCTCTTACAGTGTTGGGGATCAAACCCAAGGCCTACTACATGTTAGGCAGGAGGAGCTCTACCACTGAGCCACCCCAGCCCTCTTTATTTTAATTTGAGACAAGGTCTGACAAAGTTTTGGAGGCTGGCCTTGAATTTAGCAATCCTCCTGCCTCAGTGTCTGGAGTAGCTGGGATTATGGGGTTGTGCCCTCATGCCTGGCTTTGTCCACAAGTTTATGTATGGACATATATTTTTCATTTCTCTTGGGCATGTGCCCAGGGGGTTTGCTGAGCTTTCTGGGAACTCTGTATCATTTTCAGGCACTGCATAACTATTCCAAAGTGGCCTCGCTATTTGTCTCTCCCATGAGCAGGGTTTGAAGGTTCTAGTTTTATTCACATCCTCACCAGCACTTGTTATTTTTTTGTCTTTTTATAACCTCCATTGGAGGTGTGACATGTATCTCATTGTGGAATCGCTTTATATTTCTGTAATGACTAATCATATTAAGTATTTAAAAATTTTTTTTTTAGTTGTAGATGGACACAATACCTTTATTTTATTTCTTTTTTAAATTTTTATGTGGTGTCAGCGATTGAACCCAGTGCCTCGTGCATGCTAGTCAGGTGCTCTACCACTGAGCCACAATCCTGGCCCCCATATTAAATAATTTTTTCATGTGTTTATTAGCCCTTTGTGTTTTCTTTGGTGAAATGTTTAATCAAATCCTTTGTCCGGTTTTAAAATTGTGCTTATGTTTTGACCCAGCAGTTCCACTGCCTGCTATCAATCCTAGAGAAACCCTCATACATGTGCATAGTGAGACCTGTATACATACAGCTTGTTTGTAAAAGAAAAATGGAAACAAACTGAGTTACTATCAGTAGGAGATTGGGTAAATACCCATCCTTTCAAAAGTGCCTTTCAGACTGTTTGTGACCCATTGGTAGCTCATGCAATTCAGTTTAGTTGGTTGCAACCAGACCTTTAAAAAGTGAAACAGAATAGAAAGTAGTTCTGGAATTAAGGACTGATCATGGTCAGTAAAGTTTGAAAAACAGTGCTGTGGAATGCTTTGTGGGAGTTACAAATATTGAAGCACACGCGTTAGTACTGTCATCAGAACATCTTCAGGACACCTTTTAGTAGAGGAAAAATGTTGCAGAATAGTATGTATAGTTGGTCCGCATTTGTTTTCTCTTTATGCTAGGAAATAAAACCCCATGTCTAGAGAAGGGCCTGGAGGATCCGATGTGCATCTTCTGACGTCAGTGGTTACTGCTGAGGGGAAACTGAGGTGGGCGTGAGGAGGGGTCAGGGAGAACTTTAGGTGTAGCTGGAGTTTTGTATTTATGTTTTTCTCTAATTAAGAATGAATCTCATGGGATGAAAAAGGAATTGTTAAAAGGCAAACAAAGGCGTACTTGTTGATGTGATGTTTCCGAACGTGATGTCCAGTTCCTTCCTTGGCTCTCCCGCACTGTCAGTGAAACGTTGGGTCCTGGAGTCTTGTGAAGTGAAAGGACGATTGTTGCTGGCAAATAGAAGCCTAGAGGGGAGGCCTCCCTTAGGGCGGTGATGGAGCCGGAGAGAGGAGGTGCAGCTGCACGGGGGTGGGGGTGGTACTTGTTCACTCAGCAAAGTCCAGAATAGCAGTGTGCGCCCTGTGCCAAGCACCATAAGCCCTCTGCCTCCATGCATTGGGTCCCCCACCACACCCCAGGAAGGTGTTGGGGACATCAGGGTGATGTAGAGGAACAGAGCATGGGATTTGAAGTTGGGCCAGCTTGGGTTTTGTAGCTTTACTTTTCTGGGCCTTTGTTTTCTCATTTTAAACAAAATGGCAGCATTTTAGGAAGTTTTAGAAAGCTCAGCAGGCTGTGATGAGGACTAGGTGGGAGGCTGCCTGCCCTGTCTTGCCCAGGATACCTGCACGGTGAGGGTGCCCAACAGGGTGGGTTTCTTCTGATTGCTTACCTTTGCATATGAGGAAACTGGCACTCCACCATGTGTCATGTTACTTAGTGGCTTTGGGCAGCCCAGGCAGGGATGTGGCACCAGGAACTGGGTTTTGGCTCACTAACCCTTTGTGATTTTGAGTAGATAAGTTCCTCTACCTTCTGGACCTCATTTGTCCATCTATGAAAAGATGAACTCATGTCTGAGCCCTCTTTTGATGACCTTGTTTAATTTCCAGGGCTCTCCATGAGGCCCCAGCCTTATTCTAAGGCCAAGAGTGAGGGAGTGATCAGAATGGGAAGGTGTAGTTGGAATGACAGGAGGGTGCAGATGACAGATAGATAACGTTTAAGAGCAGACAGATAAAATTTGGCAGCTTCAGTGTTTGCCTGTTGGAAGCTGAGACAACTTTGTCTTTGTCTGCCAGGTAGTTTTCAGGTGTGATTGACCTTGGCTTGAGTTACTCATGGGCTGTTCTAGCCAGTGGGAGTTAATGTAATGGTCCTGGCAGAACGAATCCCGGTCAGAGATCTAGGACCAGACTCCAGGGTAAGCCTGGCCAGTAACCTTGTATGTGACTTGTGCTTTTGCACCACCTCTGTATAAGGTGGTAGTTGAACTTTAATTTTTAATTTTAAACTTTTAATTTTTGAAATTCAGTGTAGAAAATGGACTTTGACCTTTTGGTGATGCTTATTGGAAGAAATTAATATATTAGAGAAAATTAAAAACGAAGAAAGTATCTCTCATTTCCCTACAAATGATGATTTTCAATATTTCAGTGTATTTCTTTTGTCTGGGTATGTATTTATGGCCCACCCATTCTAAAATAGGATTTGGGGTGACATTTGTGTACATTTATGTATTCAGGATTGAGGATTACTCCAAGTTTTTAATTAATCTTTATAGCAGACATATTTTATTTTCCTGATGTTGGATTTGGGTTTTTATGATAGTTTCAATTTTTGGCTCAGTCCTGAACTTAAAGATTGATTCCAACTCCATAGTTTGGTGATCAGGCAAAATTATCAGAGGGCAGAATGCATTTGGATTTAGAAGCAGGAAAGAGCAATCTGCTGAGAAGCTGAGCTGAGCCTCCATCAGCTCTGAGTTTTTCAGATTGGGTCAGGGAAGCATTATTAGGCAATAGACATAAAAGGCCTGGATTCTGGACTTGGTTCTCCACAGCCATGTGACTCTGTCTAGGACACTGACATTGTCTGGGCTTCAGAGCCTTCCTTTGAAAAATGCATGAACCCTCAGGGAATTGGGCAGTTCTAACGATGGTAAATATTTCATGAATTATAAATTGTAAAACATTATGTGTTTCAAGATGACAGTGATGTTTTTCTCCTGCTTATGGAGGGTCCACAATATGCCAAGTACATTGCTGGGCACTTTGTATCTTGTTTGATTGCCCATTACTTTATGAAGTACTGCTTTTCTCCTGTTACAGCTGAAGGGGGCCAGGCTTGGAGAGGTACTTGTAGAGGCTGTGCTACAACCCAGGGCAGTTTCTGTTGTGTCAAATCATACCTCCAGTTATGGTCTAGTTTTCTGTCAGTATCCCTAAATCCTCACTGAACCTATTTATATAACTCAACCAGTAAAACGTCTTGGATCAGTGGATTCTGCATTTTTGTTTGACATTCTTTTGTTTTGGAGCTGGGGGTCCAACCCAGGGCCTTGCATGATATGCAAACTCTACCACTGAGCTGTACTCCAGCCGTCTGACATTCTTAAGGCATCTAAGTTGGTGCCTGATTCCCAGAGTTTTAAATTTTGGTTGAAATGGCATTGTTTCAGCCAGCTTTTTCACTGCTGCAACCAAAAGACCTGACCAGAACAGTTTTAGAGGAGGAGAAGTTTATTTGGTCCTTGTGATTTAAGAGATCTCTATCTATAGTCAGCTGTTTCCAGGAGAGGCAGAGCATCATGGTGGAAGAGAGTGGTGGAGGAAAGCAGCTCAGGACATGGCCACCCCGGGGGGAGAGAGAGGGGTGGGGGGAAGGAGGGAATGCACTCACCTCACCATGGACAAAATATAAACCCCAGAGGCCTGCCCTCAATGACCCACCTTCTCCAGCTACATCCTACCTGCTTACAGTTACCACCCAAATAACCTGTATCAGGGGATTAAATGCACTGATTAGGTTAAGGATCTCATCATTTCAACTTTGAACTTTCTTGAATTGTCTCATACATGAGCTTTTGGGGGACACCTAATATCTAGACTATTGCAGGCATATTTATGATAATAATAACGATGATAACAAAACAATAGATGTCATTTATTTAGGACCTACTGTGTGCTGTGTTTATGTACCTGAATTGACTAATTTTCACAGGTAGACTATAGCATTCTACTCATAAAATTAATGTAATTACCGTGTACTTGGCACAGTGCCTCTGCACCCAGCACACATTTGGCACATGGAACATTAGATGTGTGAAGCAATGCATGAATGACCCATCTAGCAGGGGTCGGTCACACAGCTCCTGATGTTAGAGCTGGAACTCCGTTCTGAGGCGGAACTCGGCCCCAGTGCCTGAGCTTCATGCCTCCCAGGTAGCTGGGCTATGTGTCCTTCTCAGCTGTGGCCTGCTGATGCCATTCATATCGCGGCAGTCTGAACAGTCTCTGTTGTGCAAACCTGGCTCCTCTTTTACCCTGTGTGTTCTTTCCTAGTGACCTTGCTCCTGCTTGCCCAGATGACCTGGATGGCATCAATACCTGTGTTGGATTGGAAAATGGAGGTAAGCACACAAAGCAGTCACTTTTTGACTGAGAACAAGGGAAGCAGACTTGGACCAAGTGCCCTGAGGCCCGGGGCTGAACTTCAATCCCTCTGGGTCCTAGAGCCCACCAGGCTTGGTACACAGCCAGTGCTCAGCATTTTACAGTACAGATGTGTTGATCTGCCCTCCACCTCCCTTCATAGACGCTGGGCAAACTCAGGAGTGCATGTCCGAGGCAGTACTTCACGGGTGCAGTTGCCTGCTGCCACGCCTGTAGGGATTCAGCTAGGGCTTGCCGAACTGAACAGCTGCATGGAAGCTGGACATGGAGCTGGTGGCTAGACCTCACACGCGGTGTCTGTTTTCTCCAGGCCGAGTGGCTGGAGGCCTGAAGAGTTGCCGTCCGGACTTGTGTGTGCCAAGGCCTTGCAGGCAGCTGCTGGGTACCGTCGGCCGGCTGCGGCCAATGCTGCTCAGCCCGTCCTTCACATGGCTACTAGAGCATAGGAGATATGGCTGAGTCAAGTGGGGTCTTGTGCTGGAGTGGATTATGAGGTGCCTTTGCAGTCAGGTCTTGCTCAGCATTCTTCAAAATTTCCATTTTTGGAAAGAGTGAAGTCCCTCCTAGGTGGCTGTGTGGTTTGTGCTAGTAATTTGCCTTGTTGAACTTAGAGATGTCTTGACTTTGATTTTTTCCTTTCTCTCCAGAGTAATGAGATTGGTATGTGCAGCAGGAAGTTTTTAGAGCAGCCAGGATAAGAGTCACTGTGTCATTTCTGGAGAATTCTGAAACAGATAGGCCATCCTCGGGTTTTCCTTTGGAACCTATTAACTTAAAAATCCCATAAACCTGCTCTTCCTGCCTATAGGTAGTTAGAAGCAGAAAATTATTATATCCACTCCTTAATTCAGCCAGTGGCCAGCTCCTGCTGTCAAGCCCGTTAGCCGTACTTTGTCTGTACATTGGCTTCATGCCAGACTCCGGGGGTGAAGTGCTTGGGATTCAAGCTTGAATGTCATTACCCTCGAGCCCAGGACACTGACAAACAAAAAGTTATGGTAGACATTGAATGATTGGTGTGAAGAGAGATTTATGGGGTCAGAGTCAGGTGAGAGTTTCTGAAGAACCTGACCTAGGAGCTGAGACTTGGAGGTGGGGTAGAACTGTGGTAGGGAAGGAGAAGGGGAGAAGGGTCAGCTGTCTTTGACACAGGAGACAGAGCGTGGCCCATTTGAGGAACAGGAAAACAAACCTGTGTGCCTCCAGTTGCCCTGGCCCACCCCTCAGCCTCTTTCTGCTGAGTAGTATCCAAACACTGTGCCCACCCCTGGGCCTTTGTTTGGGCATCCGTCCTTCTTATCTGCCTGCTGTCTCTCTAGGGCTCAGTTCAAAGCTAGTCCCCTTCTGTGGCTCTCCTGTGGCCTGTGTAGTTGTGCTTTCACTTCATTTCATTTATTCCTGTTGGCTACTTTTAAAATGTCCCAAATGAAACCAGTCCTCATCCACTTACATCACCTCCAGCCTGGATTCTTCCTGAGTTACCCCGACAGTCTCCTTGTTTCTCTCCTAAGCCTCCTGCAGTCTGTTCTCAGCCAGGCAGCCAGAGGGAGCTTGTAGAAACCTGAGTCTGCTCATTTCACTCCCTTGCTCACAATCCCCAGGGGCAGCTCCATCTGTAGAAGAACCCACAGGGCCATGTGCAGCCTGTCCCTGGAACCTCTCCTGTCTCCTCTTCTACTGTGCCCTTTGTGAATTGATCTTAGTGGTTGTCTCATGGCTGGTCCTCAGACCCCCGGGGTGCCCTCCATCTCAGGCATCTCCCTGTACCTGGAGTGTTCCTCCCCAGGCCACTGGCTGCTTCCCTTCAAGTCTGGCAGGTGTGGCCTTCTCGGTGAGGCCTTCCTCAGTTGCAGTGCACACCCTGCCCCTGGCATTTCCCACCCTCACTCACTTTGTCTCCATGGCTTTATCACCTTTTAACATATCTGACAATTGCCTGATTATTTTGTTTGTTGCCTGTTTTCCTCTGAATAGCAGCTCCATTTGTTGCCTGATGTGGTCACATCCCAAACTGCCTAGCAGAAAGTCGGCTCTCAGCGCACCTTTGCTGGGAGAGTGAATCCGTTCATTTTCTCCACACACGCTTACTCAACACCTGCAAAGCTCCAGGAGCTGGCTCAGCATGCTCACAGTTTGTTGTCCTCTCTGTTCTGCCCCCTTGTGGGAATCCTTGGGTGCAGGATCTTGTCTTCATCATTTCCCCCAGCACATAGGATGGTGCTTGGTGCAGAGCAGGTGTTTGCGAAGTGTTTGTTGAATTAAGTTGTGGAAAAACTTGGGTGCTGGAAAAGTCAGTACTCATCTAAAGCAGGGGTTGACGGTTGGCACCCATTAGCTGACTTAGGAAGTAAATTCTTATTGGAATGCACCACATTGTTATGAGTTGGTTGTGGCTGTTTTTGTGCTATTGCAGGAATCAAGTAGCTGTGACAGATTTTAGGCTTTGTTTGTAGCCTGCAAACCCCAGAATGGTCATTGTCTGGTGTTTTTAGGAGAAATTGGCCAGCCCCTGCTATCAAGTTCGTTAGCCATACTTCGTTCCAGAGTCTGACTTGAGAGGTTGAGGAAGCACGTGTCAGTACAATCTGCTGTGCTGTGTGCCTGCTGTATTTTTTGGGTTCATCCTCTAATATGCATGGTTACACTGGGGATAGTTTAAGTACCTTGTCAGTGTTGAAATAAAATGGTTTAGAACTTTCCCTAGACTTGAATCAGTAAATCACAATAGGCAGGAAGCGCCAGCATGGCACATGTGGAAGCTATTCTTGTCTTCTCGGGCCTCTAGGCCTTAAAGGGAATGTTGGGCAGTTTGCATGCCATGACGTTTTCTGTCTGTTTTGCCTTTTTCTAGAGCTCCCACAAGTGTCAGAAGAAAAGGTGTCTCCCACCAGAGTACGGAACATGAAGGACTTTGAGAATGTAAGTGGAGATGCCAAATCATTATTCCTGACAGATCAAGCCTGCTGCTGCTGTCCAACCAGACCCAGGAGAGAGCTCCTTTCTGGGGACTGTGTATTCTCTGTCAGCCTTTCATACGAGGGCCACTTGCAGGTCCAGCTTTGGGTATTTGATGAGGGTGTTCCATATTGCACAGTTGAGGGGAGCTAGCATTTGTCGAAGGCCTTGCAGTAACATAAGGCACATTATTTATGGCTCCTAATTAGTCCTTGCTTCAACTCTTCAGGTATTTTGTATTATCTCCACTTTACAAACAAGGAATCTTAAGAGTGGGAAAGACTTGTTTCAGGTCATATGATATGTGAGGGGATACAGAGCTGGAATTGGATTCCATGTTTTTAGTGATTGCAGAACCATTATTCTTTCCTGTGCCTTGCACCTCCCCTGGTATTTTGTAGACGTGGTCGCTGTTGAGTGGGCCATGAGCAGCCTGCACACAGCACCAAGGAGTCATTGTGTGCCAATGTCTTCCAGTGCTGTGTCTTTCATTTGTAAGCCGAGGGGTTTTGTTTTCAGGTATCAGGAAAATAAGGTTGTTTTCCCAATTCCAATTCTCTTTAACAAGTTACCTGCTCTATGCTCTCATTTATCATGGGAAGAATTAGACCCTTCTTCATTTGTAACCAAATGAAATCCATACTATGCAAGACACAGGAGATATTTATCAGAGAGAAGACGGAGGACACAGAGAGAAGGACGCGCCACAATTATGTTTCTCTCTCCCAGTTGTCTTTACAAAACAGAGTGGTGCTGTCTCTGAATTTAATTTAGAATACTCATTACTGCTAATAGTTATCTGCAAACCACCAGTGACCAATTGAAGAAATGACTTGTCAGATCTCTAATGGAAACAAGTAATTTCTGAGCTTTGAGTTGTTATAATTTCAGCTGTACAATGCGATCTATGCTGTGGGTCTAGGGCCTCAAATGCATGAGATTTGATTATTCCATATTGTGTATAATTAAAATCTACTCTACTTTTAAGTGATTGTTCGTGTTTTATCATAAGAGTAATAATAGCTACTGTTTATCGAGTTCTTGTTCTGAGCTGGGAACTTAAAGTGTTAAACTAGATATATTACTTTACTATTAAAGCAGCTTTGGAAGGAGGTGATTATTTTTGAAGGGCACTGTTAAAGTTTAACAAAATGGTAGAATTTTCGTTGTGCATTTCGTTGCCTGCCTTTTGAATGGGAAGGAATCCTGAATCTAGCTTTCTTTATTACATGGAGGAGAGACTGAGGGCTGGGCATGAGTGTGGCAAAGCCATTCTCAGGGGTGTCCATGCTGCCTGGGTCCTACCACAACTTCTGGAGTCAGATTATGTTTGTGCACTTCTGCTCAGTGACCTTGGCCCTGTCACTTAACCTTTGATAGTAGCTTCTACTTCATGAGGCTGTTGGGAGCTTCATGAGGGCAGCATGCATTCCAGCACCTCCTGCGTTCTTTGTGTGGCCATTTGTCCTTCTTTTTCTTATTGTTATTATTATACTTGTCACTTTTCTCCACTTTGCCATGTGATGGAAGTTTCACTTGTTCAGACTGTTCTTGACAGTCTATATCCAGTTTTTTTTGAAGGTGAGAAAGAGCCTTCTGTGCCAATATGTTTTAGGATTTATGTTTTTTCTTTATGACTGTGGTCCTTTGGCTGCTGTTAGGTTTTTATGGTATTAATATTTTTTATTGTACATTTTCAAGAGCAAATTCTGCAGCTGAAATTGAAATGACCACACTGTTCTCAGTATCTCCCTTTCAGGTCTTTATAGGTCACTGAAATTTTTCCTTTGGCCTTTGCTTCATTTCGTAGCTCAGGTCATAGATCTCTGTGTGGTGATAGTCTGAACTTTCTGTGGGGTGCCTATAAAAAGTACTTGTAATATCTAAAGCTAATTTTAGAGTTAGTACATATTAAAGAAGGGACTGAAATACTTTTGTTTTGGAGAGGAATTTCATGACTCCTATCTAGTCTCAGATGACTGATATCTAAACATGAGCAGTTGCATTTAGCTAGAGTCTAATAAGACCTAGGCTCTCTCATGGTCTTGCTCAGGGTTTATCTATTCAGTAAATGTTTTCACAAAATATCCCTGTGCCAGGCTGACAACCTGGGTGGGGGAATCTGCAGTGGATTAAGACCAGGTAAGTTTCCCTGCCAAGAGACTCAGTGTTAGTTGGAAAGATGGGTAAGAAAATAGTCCATTGGGGAAATGTGGAAGTGTAGGCCCTGAGGGGCATGGGTCGGGTCTGGGCCTGCCGGGGGATTCAGGGACGCTTTCTTGGAGGAGCTGTTGCCTGAGGTGGAGCAGGAGGGACAAGTCAGGACTGGACAGGTGGAGAGGGCTGAGAGAGCATCCCTCTCAGGACGCATGTGTGGTATGAGAGAGTGGGGCAAGGCATGGTGAGTTTAGGGCACTGCACATGCCCTGGGCCTGTGGAGCAGGCGTGGGTCCCATCCCGCAGGCTCTTGAATATTATGCTGCTTTGTTTGATTTTTGTCCTGAAGGTAAAAGGGAACCAGTGATGGATTTTAATTGGGGGGAAAAGGACCAGAATTGTGCTTTCAAAAGATGACCCACTCTGGCGATTGTGAGGAGCAAGGTTTGGAGAGGAGAAGGCTGGTGGCCAGATGATGAGGTGAAAGGCTGCTGTGGTGGTGCAGACCAGAGGGAGGAATGCCGGAGCTCAGGGCGTGAGTCCAGAGGTGTGGGGTGGGGTCAGGACATCAGCTGGAGGAGCTTGGGCACCATGTCATCCAGCCAGCCCTCAATGGACACATGGAGGCTGGAAGCCCAGAGTGGGTGAGACTTATTGAGTCTTTGAACCCAGGTCTTCTGGCACAAGAAGTCCTTTCTGGTGTGTTCTCTGTGCTGCCTCAGTACTCACTGACACGTGGAAACCACGCTGCTTCATGTGGGTCTTTGTTAGCCAAGGATGTGGTCTCTGGGGAAGGCCCTGAGGTGGGAAGTAAGTGAGCCATCTCAGTCTTCTGTGAGACCTTGTCTCATTGGTTCTTTCTAGATGATAATGTGGGGAGCTCCCTGGCTGGAGGAGACCTGGGAAGCAGCATTTTGTGAAGGCCTGAGTTTATCTGCTGTGACCTATTCTGGATACTCTTTCTTCCTTTAAAATTTTTTTTTTTGAAGCTGGGCACATGCCTATAATCCCAGCAACTCAGGAGGCTGAGGTATGACGATGGCAAGTTCGAGGCCAGCCTTAGCAACTTATCGAGGGCCTAGGTAACTTAATGAGACCCTGTCTTGAAATAAAAACTAAATAAAATTTAAAAAAGGATTGAATGTAGCTCAATAGCAGAGTAACCCTGGGTTCAATCTGCAATAAAAAGAAAGTTTTTCTTTTTTTTTTCTGTGAATGAGGAAGACCCAGAATTTGGTGTGACATGTCCAGTCCACATGATTGTCCTTACCAATATATAGAACAGTTTGGTTTTGGCCTTTGACAGGGAGTGACATCATTAGCTTTCCATCTCATTACTGATAGAATGCGTTATTTAGTGACTGTGTAATATTTCATAAAGGCTTATATTAAAATGGTAGATTGAATCAATTTACATAATTGCCTACTGTTCAACATTTCAGGTTGTTTCTTGTTTCTCAGAATTACAGGCAAAACTGTGAAGAAGCTGTTTGGTTTGATGCCATCCCATTTATTGATTATTGATTTTACTTCCTGTGCTTTTCTTATTAAGGAAGTCAGTTCCTGTGCTGATATGTTGGAGTGTGGGCCTATGTTTACTTCTAGTATGTGCAGGGTTTCTGGTCTAATACCTAGGTCCTTGATCCACTCTGAGCTGGGTTTTTGCCGGCTGAGAGACGGGTTAAATTTCATTCTACTATGTATGGATTTCCAGTTTTCCCAGCACCATTTGTTGAAGAGGCTGTCTTTTCTCCAATATGTTATTGGCACCTTTGTCTTGTATGAGGTGAGCGTGAAGAGAGAGCCGACAGGATGGGAGAAAATCTTCGCCACCTGAAACTCAGATAGAGCATTAATTTCCAGGATAATAAAAACTAGTTTTGTTTATTTTATTTTTTTTTAGGGTAAATTCCTAGAAATGGGATTTGGGGATGTCAGAGGTTTCAAATATAAATCATATGCAACAAACAGTAGATTTCAGAGCAGGATTGATTTCAGTGGCCTCCTCTGTAAGGGGCGGGGAGACCCTTAGCCAGGTGGGGCTGAAACGCTTGTCTCTTTCTGTTCCCCACCTGCGTCTCTTTGTCCTTGTCCTTTGCTTGACTTGTCTCATACCCAGCTACCCAGAGTACCTATGTTCTTGTATTGAGGTTCTTACTCCTATTTGTTGAAGATTTTTGGTCTTAGTTGAGACAGTTGGTCAACTTGGAGTGTTTTACCTGCTTTGACAAGGAGATTGCATCTTTAAACTTGCTCTGTAATAACTGTGTTGTGAGTTACTTATCACCAGAGAGCACCCCACCCTTCCCATTTGTGTAGCCCTGAAGCTTTCAGAAGCACCGTGATGGGTAGATGCAACGTGGACTTGACATGATGAGGATTGGGTTGGAGGTCTGGCTGGTTGGAGGTCTTCACTGACTTGTGGCCTTGCCTTGGTGGCTTCCAGAACCTCACGTCAAGTAGACCTAATAGAGTCTTTCGTTCAGTCACGTGAGGATTTCATGAGCTGTGGTATGTACAGTGCCCACCCGGCGTGTCACCTGGCATGTAGTGGGCACTCAGTGAGCACTAGCATGTGCTCTAGTCGGAAGGTCAGTCTGTTGTAGCCACTGCCTTCTGGGGCTGCCTCATCAGTTTTAATTTTCTGTTGATCTTTTTATGTTTCTTAGACTTTGGAATAAAATCCCTAACTTCTTGCCATGACCCCTGAGGTCCTGTCCTCAGTAGTTGGAGCTCCCTGTCTCTCTGAGCTCTGCATGTTCCTCTCTCCCCTTGTAACTGCCGGGCCACACCAGCTTGTTCCTGTGTCAGGGCCTTCAGCATGTCCTACTTTCTTGACAGGACACCTCTCTCCCTTTCCTCGAATGTAAGCTCCCGGACCTGCACGTCTCAGCTTTAACGTAACCTGGTTAGAGGGGCTAACCACCACTCCCTGCACTCGGGTTCTCTGTTCTAGCGAGCACTTGGCACCTTTTCTTTTCTACCATGGATTTTATGATAGTTTATTTTTCTGTCTTTATTCACATGCTTGCTTAACTTTCTGTCTCTACTGTATATCTGGTACTCAACCCTGAACCCAACAACATAGTAGACACTTAACAAACATGGGTTGATTGGATGGGTGCATGAGATAATAAATCTTCAAGTTTTGATTGCTTTATCTGTTAAGTAAGAAAAATAATATTTATCTCACAGGCTTGTGGTGAGGTTTAAATACCCTGCCAGGACAGGGCTAGCCTCTGAGGTCTTCAGTCAGTGGTGTCTGCTGTGATTAGCGTTAATAAAGTGTCTGGAGACAGCGAAGCTGGAGGGAAACAGTTGGTAATAAGGGTGGGGCATGCGGAGCCACGGTCCCAGGAGAGGAAGCAGTAGGGAGGGCCAGGCGAGGTGAGGGTGGGAGACTGGGGTGGGGGGCTGTTTGGAATAAGCCAGGAGAGGAAGAATGGGGGTGAGCAGAGCAGTGGAAGATGCTGAGGAACAGGTCTGTAGCTGGCAGTGAGGTCGCAGCCCCTCTGCACACAGAGGGCTTTGCGGACAGAGTCCTGCACTTGGAATAGGTTTGGCCCAGGGCTGGGGTGGCTGTCGGTGGTGACTAGAGGAGTTATAGGTCTGTGTGGGAGCCTGGCCTTTGCCCACTAGATTGAACTCCTGAGTCCCTGTACCTCTGCACGTTTGGCCATGCCCTCCAAAACCCTGGCCAGATGGTGGCCTGGGCAGAGTACGTTTTTACAATCTTTTTGAAGGCCATTTGGAAACAGATTTTAATAGTCATAAAAATAAAATTGCTCTTGAGCTCAGTAATCTATTTTGGGGAAAATTGTCTCCTAAAGAAACAACCTGGTGGAAGGAAAAGATCTGTTCATGAAGGTGTTTGTTTGCCACACTGTGTATGTAACCGTGAAACACTGGGAATGGGGGAACTGTGTTTTACATTTGTCATTGCTGACTTCCTGTAACAAGATTGGTTGAGGGTGTTTCACAGGTGAGGAAGCTGAGGTTGAAAAGATGAATGATTTGCCCATGAGCTTGATTTGACTGAGAAGCTAAAAGAAGTCAAGTTAAACCTTGTCTTTTTGATTGTAAAGCCTGTACAGTTCCTGCTGCAGCACTCTGAGTCCATTAGTTAGTGCTCAGTAGAGAAATGGTTATGTGACTCTTAATCAATTCACTGGGCTTTTTTTTAGTGCAATCATTTTAAGTGATACTTAAGTGTAATTCTGCAACAATATGAAAAATACTTAAGATGTAATCTTAAGTGAAAGCAATGGAATATACGAGTTCACTTATTTTTTATTATATTTTTTATTTGTTCTAATTATACATGAAAATAGAATACATTTTGACACATCATACATAAATGAGTATGACTTCTCAAACATGATGTAGAGATACACAGTTCATATAGTCATATTTGCACACAGGGTAATAATGTCCGATTCATTCTACTATTGCTCCTGCTCACAAATTCAGTTATAATTCTACAAAAAGATATATTCCTGATCAGAGACTGAAAAGCTTATGAAAAGAGTAGATTTCATAAGGCAATTATATGCCAGGCATTGTTTGGGTTCCATTTAAAAAATTTGTTATTGCTACAGTGTTGTTTGTTAGTAAATAGATATTTGCCTAGTAACAGTGTTCCTGATGATCACCAGGGACAATGTTGGCTTCACAAACTCATTCCAGATTGTCCTCATTTGACTGTGTTGGTAGAACTACCTTACGTGCAGTATTGTTGGATTTGGGACAGCAAAAGTACATGATTTTTGTTTGCCTAAGTGAGGTCTCACAGTTTTTGTACTTGCAAAGAGAGTGAAAGATTATTGGCAACCCAAAGATCAGCTGAAGTGAGACATGGATTCCTTTTTAAAGCCACACCATGTTTACCACTTGCTAAGTGCTGGGCTGGGCCAGGTACTTAGCTCATTAGTTGTCACAACACCCCTGTGAGGTAATTGATTTTATCCTCATTTTATAGAAGAGTTAACAGTGGCTTTAAGATGTTAAATAGTCTTCCCAAGGTCACAGGACTCACAAGTAGCAAGACTGGGAGTTGAGTCAGTTTCTGCTGCCCCCAGAACCCTTGCTGCTGGCCCTGCTGTCTAGGGAAAGGTGATCTGGTAGGGGGGGCTTCTGCTTTGGAGCCCAGGCTCTTGCAAGCTGGTGAAGATGATAGCCAGAGTGTTATGTTTTAGATGTAAGGTGTCCCGTAAAAGCTCATGTGTGAGAACATGCAAGGAAGTTTAGAGGTCAAACAATTGGGTTAGAGAGTTTTAACCTACTTAGTACATTAATCCCCTGATAGGGATTACCTGGATGGTAACTGTGGGCAGATGGGGTGTGGCTGGAGGCACTGGGTCCCGGTTGTGCCTGTGGGATACATATTTTGTCCTGTTGAACAGAGCTTTCTGCTGGCCATATTCTGAACTGCTTTCCTTCACCCTGGGCTTTAAGAAATGTTCTGCCTCACCCTGGGCTTTAAGAAATGGAGCCAGCCATCTATGGACTGAGACACCTGAAACCATGAGTCCCCAAATAACCTTTTCCTCCTTTAATTGTTCTTGTCAGACCTTTTGGTCACAGCACTGAAAAAGCTGGCTAAAACCCAGAGTTAGGCAGCTTGCTTAGATTTTAGTCGAGGCAGGGCTGGTTGGAGTTGCCCTGATTCTTTTTTTTTTTTTTTTNTTTTCTTTTTTTTTTTTTTTTTTTTGGGTACTGGGGATTGAACTCAGGGGCACTCAGCCACTGAGCCACATCCCCAGCCCTATTTGTATTTTATTTAGAGACAGGGCCTCACTGAGTCGTTCAGTGTCTTGCTTTTTGCTGCTGCTGGCTTTGAACTTGTGATCCTCCTGTCTCAGCTTCCTAAGCTGCTGGGATTATAGTTGTGTGCCACCGAACCCTGCCCAATTCTTTTTTATGTTGTGGGTTTGAATTTTTCTTCCCTTTTGGATGGAGCATGAGGCTAGGCTAGGTTTTTGACAGAGTGGGAGTAGGAGGGGTTGGGGACAGAAGTTAGAACGACTGACCAGGAGCTCCTGTAAAATTTCTACCTCTCTCCAGCTTCAGAAAGCAGCATCCTCAACCATGCTGGGATGTTCCGTTTCAGATGGCCGCAGTCCGCAGTAACCCCTGGGCTCCGAGGGCTGGGATTGGCAGACACAGCCCTTGCTTGGGCGGACTTTTGAGCATTATGTTTCTAAGTCATACTTGGTGGGTTTTATATTTTTGGGTGTTTATTCCTACTGTGTGGTAAGTTGTTTTCAATTCTTCCACTTCAAGTTTCTTTTCCTCTCTTAAACTTGTTCTCGTAAAGGGAAAAGTACACATGAGGAAAATATTAATCTGGTTTAAATTCTTATGCTGTGCTAGGTACGCTACTAAACATTCTGGTTCATTTCTTCTAATTCTTATAGTAACTCTATGAAATAGGCATTTTTATAATTCCATTTTTATGGATGAAAGAACTGAGGTGCACAGTGAACTTGAGTAAGGTCATCTGCATTGTTCATTAATTTATTCACTCATTTACAAATGGTGGTCGAGTGTCTACTGTGTTCCCAATTCTCTACTAAAAACCTCTGAGAAAACAGCCATGAAAGATTAAGTTCCTGCCCAAGGAGGGATTATATTCATGGAACAAACATGATAATAAATAAGAAACATGTAAGCTGGGCGTGGTGGCAAACGCCTGTAGTCCCAGTGGCTTGGGAGGCGGAGGCAGGAGGATTGCGAGTTCAAAGCCAGCCTCAGCAAAAGCAAGGCGCTAAGCAACTCAATGAGACCCTGTTTCTAAAATACCAAATAGGGCTGGGATGTGGCTCAGTGGTCAAGTGCCCGAGTTCAATCCCTGGTACTACCCCCTACCCCCAAATGAAACATGTAAATAAATAAGGTGAATACAGATTGTGAACAGTTCTTGTTAGAAAATAAGAGCTGTGTGTTGGAGAGTGACACGGTGGGCAGAGATGGGCACCGCCTGAGACCGGGTGGTTTGGCAGTGATAGTTGAGCTGAGATGGGAGGGATGAGACCCAGCCACCTGGCTTTTGCTACAGGAAGAGCATTGAAGGACAACAAGGGCTTGGCTTTTGAGGACCAGAAAGGAGGCCAGTGAGGCTGGAACACTGTGAACCTGCTGGAGAGGCAGCAGGAGCTAGATCTTGTAGCTCTTTGTGGCCGTGGCAGGGAGTTTGATTCTAACAGTGATGTGAGAAAACAATGGAAGGTTTAAGCAGGACAGTGATGTGGACTGACCTGACTCTGAAGCCCATGTGGGTCTCATGACATATACTGCCATGAGAAATTCTTAGGAGTCTGTCCATCCATCCATTGGCTATTGTGTTTTTGACTGGAATGTGCAAGATGGCTGTGTCTCCCCATCTCTGAGAGGGGTAGCTAGAAAGGCAGTAACTAAGGTGCAGTGCAGAGTGGCCATATCTGTGATGGGAAAGTAGAGGGTGTGTGGAAGCATTTGGAAAGGTCCCCAGCCCAGCAGAGGAGACTGAGAAGTGATGGTGCGCCTAGCTGACGGCTGGCCACGTGGAAAACGTGCTGCTTGCGTTTCTTTTTATTCATTTGGGCTTTTCTGGCATTTGTGTGACCTTCTGAAGGCATATTTGCTTTTCTCTTATGTTTTTTTAAACTTCTTTACCTATAAATAGGACAAATATTCCTTCAAGTGTTAAGAAGAATTTTAGCATTATGTACAATGTGGGTATTCTAAGCAACTGCCATAAATATTTTATTGGTAGCTGAGTAATAGAATAAGGTTTCTTTATAGGAAGCATCTGGTGGGATAGGCTTTTTTGTTTGAATGAATGTTTTATGTGCTGTTTCCTTAAAACATTTAAGAGGAGGCTTTAATGAGCCTACCAATTGTTTCTTGTGCTGTTCTTGTTAGCCACAAAATTGAAATCTTAAGCAGTGCTAATGAGAGGGCCAAGGGCAGACTGTTTGAAAATACGCCGAATGTAGAATATGCTTATCATTTTCTTTAATCCAGTCCTAAACCATGTTTATTCAAAAATATTATATGCCATTAACGTTACTCTTTAAAATGCTGAAAAATACCCAGTGAGTGTATATATGTGGAGAGGTACTAGCATCCAGTGTGGCTATTCACATTTTTCTATATTTTATTTTAGTTATCTTTTTAAACAACTTTATTAAGGTATGATTCACATAAAATAAAATCACCAATTTTAAGTGTTCTATGAATTTTGACAAATGTGTCTTAATTACTATCATAATCAAGGTATTTTTTTGGTGTGTATGTGGACAGTTCTAGGCTCATGTAACCGTCACCACAATCAGAATAAAGACCAGTTCCATACTGCCAAGACGGTTTCTTCTGGTGCTTCTTTGCGGTCAAACCCTCTCTTTGCCCCAAACCTCTTGGCAACTAATGTTCTGTTTTTCCATCCCTATAATTTTGCTTTTCCCAGAATGCCACTTAAATGGAATCACACAGTAGGCATTCTTTTGAGACTGGCTTCTTTGTCTCCACAAGTCTCTGAAACTCCTTCATGTCCTTGTGTGGGACCTGGTAGTTGAGGACTTTCCTATTATCAATGTGCACTATTTGTCCATTGACCCTGTGAAGGACATTTGGGTTCTTACCAGGCTTTCGTGATTAATAATAAAGCTGCAGTAAACATCTGGGTGCAGGTTTTTGTGTGACCTCAGGTTTTCCTATTTTTTTTTTTTTTTTTAGGATAAACATCTAGTATTGCTGAGTCACATGGTAATTGTAGGTTTTTGGTAAGAAGCTGCCAAAGGATTTTCTGGCATGAAAAATTTTGCATTCCTGTGGGCAAAGGAGGTTTCCATTTGTTCTCATTCTCATCAGCATTTGGTCAATTAAAAAAAAATTAGCCATTCTAATAGGTGTGTATTGGCATTTCATTGTCATTTTAATTTGTATTTCCTTAAAAGCTGAGGTGTTTAAAATCTTTTCTTACACCTATTTACCATCTGTATTTCTTCTACTGTCACATTGCTGTTCAGATCTTCAGATACAAAGTAGAACAGGAATTGTGGGAGTGGATCTCCTTTCCTTATTATTGACTTTAGGGCAGATAAAAAATTCAATTTTTTTTTTATCTTTAGTTAAACATGTATTGTTTTTAGTAGATGTATGGCTTTTTCTGTAGATGCCTTACCAGATTAATGAAATTTCCTTTACTTAATAGTTTGCTATAATTTCCTCCCCCCCATGAATGGGTTTTATCCTATGCTTTTTCTGCATCTATTAATAAGATCTTATTATTTTTTATTCTTTATTCTGTTGGTATGGGGCTGTTTCAGTCAGATTTTTCACTGTTGTGATTAAAATATCTGACCAGAACAAGGAGGAAAAGTTTATTCGAGGGCTCACGGTTTCAGAGATCTTAGTCCATAGAAGGCCGGCTCCATTCCTCAGGGCTCGAGGTGAGATTGAACTTCATGGCCAGAGAGAGTGGCAGAGGATAGCAGCTCACATGATGATCAGAAAGCAGAGACTCCA
Organism: Marmota marmota marmota; assembly: GCF_001458135.2. NCBI lineage: Eukaryota > Metazoa > Chordata > Mammalia > Rodentia > Sciuridae > Marmota > Marmota marmota. The sequence goes on from NW_026000051.1 coordinate 10,547,917, forward strand.
CTTGCCAGATACAAGTATGTACCCCAAAGCCACAACCCATGCCCCACCTCCTCCAGCCACACCCTACCACTTCAGTTACCTCTCAGTTAATCCCTGTCAGGGGATTAATTCACTGGTTGAGTCAACACTCTTACAACCCCTAATCATATATCCTCTGAACCTTCTCGCATTATCTCACACATGAGCTTTTGGGGGACACCATGTCTAAACCATAGCAGTAGATTACGTGGATTGACATTCAGGTAGAGAATTAGCTTTGCACTGCAGGGATAAAGTCCACTCATAATGCATTAATAATTTTACTCAGTTTACCAAAATTTAGTTGAAGATTTTCTGCTTATGTTCATGAAGGCTTTGGTGGACAGTTTTCCTGTAATATTTCTTTCTAGTTTTGGTATTAGAGTAGTGCTGCTTTCATAAAAACATGTGGGAAGTGTTGGGAAAACATATAACGGCAGCAGCATCCCAGAGAAAAACCCCAACATGGCGCCTAACGACCCTCTTTCTCCTCTTTTTTTCTTTCGCTGGCGCAAAACGTCTCCACCGGCGCCAATGTTCAAATCCTGCTGGTGGGAAACCTTAGCCCCAATAAGAATTAACTTCTTGGGCTCTGGAACTGACATATGGAAGAGCTTGCCAATAAACGGGCGACCTGTTATCTACCTTAGCCCTGCAACCTCTCCTTAGACCTATATAAACACACAGCCTTTGGTAATAAAGCGGGATTCCTCATCTTCTTTTTTTTTTTTTTGTACTGGGGATTGAACCCAGAGGTGCTTACCACTGAGATATATCTTCAGCCCTTTTTATTTTTTATTTTTATTTTTAGACAGAGTCTCGCTAAGTTGCTTAGGGTTTCACCAAGTTGCTGAGGTTGGCTTTGAACTTTTTTTTTTTAAATACTTTTTTCAGTAGTAGTTGGACACATACCTTTATTTTATTTAACTTTATTTATTTATTTTTATGTGCTGAGGATTGAACCTAGTGCCTCACACATGCTAGGCGAGCATTCTACCATTGAGCCACAACGTTAGCCCTGGCTTTGAACTTGTGACTCTCCTGCCTCAGACCCCCATTTCAGGCATGTGCCACCATACCTGGTCCTCATTTTCTGTTTTCTGGAGAAGATTGGGTAGACTTGGTATTGTTTTTTTTCTTTATAAAGATTTGGTAGAAATTACTAATAAAATCATGTACATCTGAAGTTTTCTTTTTAATAAGACTTTTAAGTACAAAAATCAAATTTTAAAATAAATACATAAAGGGCTGGGATTGTGGTTCAGTGGTAGAGCGTTTGCCTTACATGCATGGGGCACTGGCTTTGATCCTCAGCACCACATAAATAAATAAAATAAAGATATTGTGTTCTACAACTAAAAAAAATACATCAAGTTAGTTTTTATTTGAATTTTGAAAAATTGTGACTTTCAAGAAATTGTTATTTAAGTTGTCTAATTTATGTGCAGAGTTGTGTGCAGTATTTCTTTCTTTATGAATTGTCATGGATCTGTGTTGATGGGTCCTCTTTCATCTTTTGTTTTTCCTTTTTGTGGTACTGGGGATTGAACCCGGGGCCTCATGCATGCTAAGCAAGTGATCTACTACTGAGCAATACTCCAGCCCTCTTTCATTTTTTAAAAAATATTTTTTCTAGTTGTCAATGGACCTTTATTTTATTTATTTATATGTGGTGCTGAGAATCGAACCCAGTGCCTCACACATACTAGGCAAGCGCTCTGCCACTGAGCTACAGCCCCAGCCCTCTTTCATTCTTTATATTAGTAATTTGTATCTTCTTTGTTCTTTGCCAGTCTTGCCAGAGTTATATGAATTTCATTGATCATTTTGAAAGAACCTGCTTTTAAAATTGATTTTTCTCCATTGTTTTTCTGTTTTCCATTTCAGTGATTTCTGAAGTTTATTGTATCTTTCTTTCTGCTCAGTTTGCTTTCTGTTCAGTTTGCTCTTTTCCTGGCATCTCAAGGTAGAAGTTTAGATTGATTTGAGGCCTTCCTTCTTTTCTAAGGCATTTGATAGTATCAATTTCCCCGGAGCATTGATTTAGCTGCATTCTACAAATTTCAATATATTGTATTTTCATTTTTGTTTAATTAAAAATGTCTCCTAATTTCCCTTGAGGCTTCCTCTTTGATCAATGAATTGTTTAGAAATGTGTCATTTAATGTCCAAGTGTTTGTAGATTGTTCAGTTGTTTTTTTTTTTCTGTTATTGATTTTTAGTTTAGTTTCGTTATGGTCAGAGAACATAGTTTGGTTTCAGTTCTTCTAAATCTGTTAAAGTTTGTTTTGTGACCCAGGATATCTTATAAGTATTCCATGCTTGCTTAGTTACTGGGTAGTATTTTATAAATGTAAGTCAGATCCTGTTGGTGGATTGATGAAAGAGGAGTATTGATACCACCAAATATACTTGAGTTATTGTCCATTTCCTCCTTCAGTTCTATTAGTTTTTACTTTATGAATTTGAAGGCTTGGTATTAGGTTTGTGTACATTAGGACCATAGAGTTTTCATTATGTAATGTCCCTCTGGGTCCTTGAATAATTCTCTTTGCGTTGTACTCTACAGTTTCTGGTATTATTTGCCATTTGAGCTTTCTTTTATTTGGTGTTCACATGGAATACATTTTTTCCTATTCTTTCATTTATTTATTTATTTTGGGGGGATATTGGAGATTGAACCCGGGGACACTGAACCACTGAGCCACATCCCTAGCCCATTTTGGCATTTTATGTAGAGACAGGGTCTCACTGAGTTGCTTAGTGCTTCACTTTTGCTTCTGCCTTGGCCTCCTGAGCCGTTGGGACTACAGGCATGTGCCACTGCACCCAGCTATTCTTTTACTTTTAACCTATCTCTATCATTATATTTAAAGTGAGTTTCTTGTGGGTGGCATAAAACTATTTTTAAAATCTGTTCTTACAATCTCTGTATTTTAATTGGTCTGTTTATTCCATTTACATTTAATATGTATGAAAGTGTTTTGATTTAGACCTATTTTTCATTCTTCCTTTTCCCTTTTCAAACCCCCTTTAGATCATTTGAATTATTTTATATTCCATTTAGACTTATGTAATTGTTTTTGGAACATATCTATTTGTATAGTTTTTTAAAAAAGATTACAAATTTTAAGTCGGTACTTTTGAGGTTACTACACACATCTACACATACAAGGAGCTTTACTACTGCTCATTTCCAGTATGTATTATATCAACATACACTGAAAACCCCACCTGATCCTGTTTAATTTTGTTTTCAACTGTCATATATATATGTTTTAAAGAGCTAGGTATCCAGATATTTACCATTTGTTTTTCTTTCTTCCATTTCCAGAGTTCTGCATTCTCTTCTGGTATCATTTCCCTTCAGTCTGAAACACTTCCTTTATCATTTCTTTCAGAACAGTCATTGCCAATGCATCTATTTGCTTTCCCTTAATTTGAGAATGTCTTCATTTTACCTTTCTTTCTCAGGATATTTTTGGTGGATATAAAATTCTGCATGGTGATTTCTTTGAGCAGTTTAATATTTCCCCCTGCCCCTGTATTTTTTAAAAAAAATAATTTTAATTTGTTCTTTTTAGTTATAATGACAGTAGAATGTATTTTGGCACATCATACATACTAGTACATATCCCCTATAGTTTTGATGGAAAGGTCAGCTGTCGTTTGAATCATTGTTCCTTCCCCATGTGTAATACATCAGTTTCCTCAGGCGTTCGAGAGTTGTTTTTGGTCTTTCTTCAGTGTTCATCAGTGTGTGAGGGTATGTTTCTTTGAGCTTATTTTGTTTAGTGTTTAGTAAGCTCCTTGAGTCTGCATATCTTATGCCTTTTTCCAAAATCAGAAAGTTGAAAAGTATCATTCCTTCAAATATTTTTTCTGTACTGCACTCTTTCACCAATTTTTCATCTATTTTTTCAGACACTGTGGTGAATGTTGGATCTTTGGTGGTTGTCACAGAGGCTGGGCTAATTTGTTTCAAGTTTTCTTTTCCCTTTTTTTTCATATTGGATGGGTCTTGTTGATCTCTTTTCAAGTTCATCTCCATTTTTTTTAAAGCCCATCTACTCAACTTGTTATTTGGTTCTTGTATTTTTCAGTCTAAAAATTTCTGTTTGGCTCTCTTTTATGTTTCTTGACTGAGACTTTATATCTTTCTATTCATTTTGAGACTATTCATCCTGTGGCTTGGATCATGGTTTTACCTCTTGGAAATATCCTAGGCCTTTAAAAGATTTTCCCTTTTGATATAGTCAAGTGCATTTATCTTCTTTTCACAAAAACCTGAACTTGACTTTATTATCCTTATGTTAGAATGAAGAAACCAAGGCTCAGAGGGGTAGCATGTCTAGGATTCAGTGTGTAACATGTACATTGAACTTAGTATTGTCACAAAGCCCCTCGTCTTTCTGGTTTGGCTGAGAACTGATCTTGAGTAGCGACTTTGTGAATGGGAAGGGGACAACAGACACATGACTTACAGTGTGGGCAGACACTGGGTTAGTAAACATCAGCTCTCTTTACATAATATAAATAGTCTTAAAAAGACTGTATTCATTTATTATTACTTCAAATTTATTTTATTTTTTATTAAGGAATTTAAATTTAAGAGATAAAAAGGGTATAGAGCATACTGCCAGATGAATGCCATTGTATCAAGCCAGTAAGCATGCATTCATAGCCCTGAATATACAGCGTGTTTTTAATTATAGTCACATTCTGTGCAGTAGATCACTAGAGCTTATTACTTCCGACTGAAACTTTGTCCCTTTGATTAACATCTTTCCTTTCCCCACTTACACCCTCCTTCCCCTGCCTTGTATTTAAATAGTAACCTGCCCTATAGAATCTATGCCATGGTATTATTTAACAATGCATCTTGATAATAATGAATAAGCCAAGTGGTCTCTCACTCTTTTTTTTTGTGACTTTATAGTATTACATTGAGTGGATATATTATAATTTACTTAATGATGAACTAGTTGACTTTTAATAATTTAAATTAAAATAAATTTTGTTGTTGTTGTCAATGAGACCTTTAATTTATTTATATGTGGTGCTGAGAATTGAACCCAGTGCCTCACACATGCTAGGCAAGCACTCTACCACTGAGCCACAACCCCAGCCCCATTAATAATTTAAATTAACCATGGACTTTTTGACTTTAAAAACTTTTAAAAGTGAAGTATGACATACATATGGGAACATATACATGTGTGAACTAGTTCAATGACTTATCAAAGAAAGATCATATACTGTAACCGTCACCAATGACAAGAAATGGACCATTCAGTACCCAGATGTCTCCTCTGTGGCTCCTTCCAAATGCCATCCACTTTTTGTCTCTAAAGGTAACCACTACCCTGGACTGACTTTCAGTCCCTGCTTAGCCTGTGCCTCTGTCATTCTCTTTCTTGCGGTGCTAAGGAAGGGTATCTTTTTCGTAAGGCAGAGACTCAGAGGTAAAAAATGAAGCAGAGAAGGAGAATGTGGGGGACGGTGGAAGGACTCGGAGAAGATTTAGCTATTTAAGCATGCAGATATAAACATTTGAGGGAGGTGCTTTAGTGCGTATTCTGTTCTTGGAGTTAGGTTAGCCCTCCCAGAAAATCTTGCAGACCAACCAATCCAAAGAAATCAAATATTTTCTTTTGACAGTGAGGTTTAGTGACAGATTACAGTCACTGGAGACACCATAGGGTAGGAGTCCCAGTCCTTGGCTGGTGGTGTGCTTTCATGGTGTGTTTCAGGACTGAGAGACTCTGGACACCAGATGTGGGCCAGTGCTTTTAGACATGATAGGTTCTCAGGATCAGTCCTTCATACGCCCCCCTTCCCCAAGCTTTTATTTTTGACAAATTTCAAAATTTTATGGTAAAGTTGTAAAATGGTACAGCACTCTAGATTCTTCACCCAGATTGAACAGTTAATAATTTTTACATTTGTATTCTCCCTTTTTGTCCTCTTTCCCCACTCAAGGGAGAGTTAGTTACGGATATCATGACACTCCCTTTAGTCTCTTAGAACGGGTCTCTTAGAATGTTATCCTACAAGATCAGAATGCTGTAACCTGATATCAAGTTGTTATTATCATCATATAACATTTTTTGAGATTCAGTTGCATGTAGTACTCATGCTTCTCTAACCTCCATCTAACACATTTCGCTTTAGATTGTCATCAAGATGTTTGAAGAGTTGAGGTCTGTTGTTTTGCAGAATGTCCTTCAACTTAAATTTGTCTGATTGACTCCTCTTCATTAGATTTGGGTTAATGGTTATAGACGGGAGCACTTTAGATAGAATTAATTGCTCTCAGTGATTTATTTCAGGAGACACATGATGTCAGTTTGTCCCATCAATGTGATATTAGATATATTTTCTTGATTAAGCTGATACATTTCTAAGTTATAAAGGTACCTTTTCATTTGTAGGTACTAAGCCATCTGTGGGAGGATATTTTGGGACTGATATCCTATTCTCCAGTGATTTTTCGCCTGATGCCTTATATTACCTGAATCAATCATTGCTTTAGAAGTTGCATGATAGTGATTTTCTTTTTCTGTTATTCTTCATTTATTTACTGGGTTTCTTTTATAAAGGAGACTCCCCTTTTCCTTTCTTCCTTCCCCATCTCATTCTTTCTTATCATGTGGACTCATGAATTTTTTTTTATTTAGTTGTTCTTCATTTCTGTCATTCATTTTTATGCTCAAATTTGGCTGGTGGGACCTACTTAATCTTCTGGGTTGACATTACTGTAGCAAAGGTAAACTCTCTGTATTTAACATTTGAATTCATTTTGTAGCCTTGGAAGCTGTGGGGATTAATATAGGACTCATCAGTTAGATGCTCTGCCTTTTGTTTGCCTTAGATAACCTTTCTGTGCTCATTTTCCAGCAAATCACTGAGTTGAAGAAAGAAAACTTTAACCTGAAGCTCCGCATCTATTTCCTCGAGGAGAGGCTGCAACAGGAACTTGATGGCCCCACTGAACACGTCTACAAAACTGTGAGTGGCCCACTTCTGCTGTCTTCCCTGTGTCTGTTCTCACAGTCATTCCAAGCAGATATTTGATTGATTTTGTTCCTAGAGTTGGCATGAATAGATGGAGATGCTAGCATTCGATTTGGATTGATTACGGGGAGCATAAAGATACTAGGCTGACCCTCATGTTAAGCAAATAGGTACATGATTAATTTTAAGGAAGTCTTTTACTCTCTCTTAAACATCAGAATTCTGAGCCACTGTCTTTTTATCTCAGTTGCCTTTTTATAATTATTTACTTGGAAGCAGGCAGTGGAATGATAGAATGGCTTTGGATTTAAGTCCTACTGTTACCAATTAACTGGGGTAACTTCAGGCAAGTCACTTTAGCTCTCTGGGCTTGTTTCCAGAGTTGAGTGATAATCCCTGTGTCATAGAGTTGTTTGTGTGGATTAAAAAGGGATGACAGATGGAAAGCTCCGGCACAGGGTCAGTGCTGGATAATTATCAGCATAGTCTTATAGAGGCTTCCTTTGGCCACCCCAAGTTAGGATTGTCAGTTTTTCCTGTGATTTGACTCTTCTATATTCTCATGCTCTTGCTTAGAACTGTCAGGAAAAAAAAAAGTTTATTCCTATTTGAAGTCTTGACTAGATATCTTTATCTGAAAACAAACCTTGGCTCTGAGAGTTGAAAAAAGAACTTGGCTTTCTTGAAAAGACAGGAGTATAAACAATATTTCGGTGCCCCCTGTTTTTAGCTTTTTCTGGTAGATTAGCCCTTGGCCTGGGAATTATTCCATCTTTTCTCCTCTGAAGTTTATACCAGTGGAAACTTTTGAAGGAGGAAAAAGAACTCTCCTTGAATGTCAGTGGAGGAGCGTAAATGGGCTCTTTTTGAAGAGAGCTTGTACTGTCCTTTGCAGGAATTGAAAATCTCCCTTGTCCCTGAAGGCACAGTTTTCTTTCTTCATAGGGGTGGGGGTGCAAAGATGACAAGGCTGTCCCGTTTTCTTGAAGGGAATGGTGATGCAATCAGAATTTGAAAGAAAAAGCAGTAATCTGAAACCTTTTTTGTGTAAGTATTGTGGCCATGCATCTTGGAACTTCTGGGGTTATTGGAAGCCACACTGTCAGGCACCTGTCCGGCACCATCTTGGGTGTTTGTGCATCTCATGACAGCCCTGTGCAGTGGAGGTTATCCTCATCTTATAGGGGAGGAAACAGATGCTCAGGGAAGATCAGTAGCTTGGTTGATGTCATTTAGCAAGGTATGAGGCAGATTTTGAGTGCAGGTATGCTTACCTCAGTGTACCATGCTGCTTCACCTGTTTTTTTCCCCTGTTGTCTGTGTAGATGGACTGATACAGTTACCTCCCTCCCAGTTAACTATGTGGGTAGGTGCACATGATTCAGAACTCATAAAACAGAAAAGGGACACACTGGAAAGGGTCCCTATATCTACTCAATATGATTGATTGATTGATTGTGTGTGTGTGTGTGTGTGTGCATGTGTATGACTAAACCTGTTATACAGAAGAACAAGCATGTTCTGCCTGGTTCCTTCTTGCATTTTTCATTTAATTATGTCTTAGATATCTTTTTTTGTTTGTTTCTTTTTTTTTTTTGTAGCAGGGATTAAACCCAGGGGTGCTTAACCACTGAGCCATATCCCCAGCCTTTTATTTATTAAAAAAGATTTTGAGACAGGGTCTCATTAAGTCCTAGGACCTTGATAAGTTGCTGAGGCTGACTTTGAACTTGCAATCCTCCTGCACCAGCCTTCAAAGCCTCTGGGATTATAGGCATGTGTCATTGTGCCCAACACTTAGATATCTTTTCTTGGTAGTTTAAGAACTTTTTCATTTTTTATAGCCTTTTAATAGTCCATTTTATACTTAGAAAGTGTTCTGACTTTTAGTTTGGAAATCACTATCATTTATATAAGCTTATAACTTAAGATATTGGCCATGTCGGGTCTCCATGTTTAAATCTGCTAGGTTGGGTTCCATTTGGCTCATCACAAAACAGAGCTCTTAGAACATATCAGTCCACTCGGTCCCTGCAGCTCTGTTTTGTGAGAGTTGGGAAGGGCAAGCTGCATGTGGAGGGTGTTTCTACAGTTTCCATAGAGCCACACTTGAGGCACTCAGTGTCCTGGCCTATTGCAAAGGTCAGTTTCTTTTAGGAAAAGTTCTGCCTCATAGGTGACATCTTCAGTTCCTGTTGTGCACAGTGAAGAGGGTAATGTTGGCTTCCTGTGCCAGCTGAGTCAGCCCTCAGAGCCCCCAGGCACGTGGGCTTTGTGCTTTCCACTTGACACTCGAGGGGTCTGAGAAGCGGAGCATGGCTTTCTCACCCTGACCGTGTGCTGGAGAACAGGCACAGGCTACATCTCCAGATTTGTGCCTTCTGTGAGCATGAAGGCAGGGCCTGGAGCAGTCTTGTTTGCTCCAGTGTCCTCACTGTTTGTTCTGTCACAGGCCCAGGGGAAGTGCCTGCAACAGGAAGGAGTGAACAAGCGAGTGTCCTCTGACTGTAGTCTCCTTCTGGGGAAGTGTACAGGTGGAATTTGAACCTGTGGGTCCTTCTGGTCCCATGTTCAAGACTTCCATTTTGTTAGTACTTTCAACTTTGAGTGTTCATTCCGTCAGAACTGCTTGGCAGGAAGAAGGGAGCAATGTCCTCTGAGATTATAAATTGTACTGGAAATAATAACAATGATAGATTATAATTATCAATAACTCTTATTATTATTACTATTATTATTATTATTAGGTAATTGGGATTGAACCCAGGGATATTTTACCACTGAGCTACAGCCCCAGTCCTTTTTAAAATTTCAAGACAGGGTCTAAGTTGATGAGGATCTTGCTGGATTTGTGATCCTCCTTCCTCAGCCTTCCTAGTCTTTGGGATTATAGGTGCATGCCACCACATCTGACTGGTTATTTTTAGTTGGAATAATATATGTGTCATGGAGTAGAATATAAAATTGTCACTAATTATTAAAATAAAACAGGAGAGTGAATTTAGAGGAATCTTGGAATGCGAAGTCTGTACTCTGAACCCCTGTCTCTGCTGCATGCATTCTTCTCATCATTCTCTCTGGGATACATGAGGGGATAGGTTTGAGAAGCCCGCCATTGCTCCACTGTCTCATGTTGTGTTCTGTCTGTCTAAGATTCTGTCTGAATCTCACGTGAGTTGTGGTGTGTGAGGATGGTGTGTGTCTCACTTTGTTCCCGTCAATTAAGAGAAAGCCGGTTGGAGAACACTGTCCCTTAGTGTCAGCCTGCTCCATGCGGTGTGGCTTTTTTGTGAGTACCCTGAAATCTTATATCTAAGCCAGACAGACCATGATGTGGACTCCCACTTACCCGTTCCCAGGTTTTATTTATTTTGTTTAAGCTGTAGCATGTTCTCACTGCTACAACCACCACATGCATGATTGTAAACAACCAGAAGTAATTGCCTGGAATGGTAAAAGCAAACTGTAAATTTGCTTGGCGGAAGGCAAACAATTTTTAAATCAGCCTCACTTGTATGACATTTATGCCTCGATATTTGAATGCTCTGGCTGTTAGAAGCTTGCAGCATTTACATAATTGTTCCAAGTCTAGAGAAACCCAGGGCTTTCTTTTGAGACCACCAGTGTTTAATAATTCCCTTTTCCTTGTGCCTTGAGGCTAATGAGGGCTTCGAATCTAACATCTGCTGTTAAAGCGTTGCAGGGTCCGTCTGTGTGGGGGGCGGCTTGCCCACCGATGAGACCTCGAGTCTTACGCTGCTTCTTTTCTTTCCTTATCTGGAAGAACATCGAGCTCAAGGTGGAAGTAGAAAGTCTGAAGAGGGAGCTGCAGCAGAGAGAGCAGCTGCTCATCAAAGCCTCGTGAGTACCGTGGTGCTGCCCAGCCGGGAGGTCACCCGGGCTTTCCACGGCGGGCGCTAAGCTGGTCAGTAACTGCTTTTCTAAGCCAGTTGTTCTCTGACTGGCCTCCAAGGACTCCAAGGAAGTTTTGGTTTTATTTAATTACTAATTTTTCAATGAACTAGCCCAGAAAAACGAACAGGTCTTAAGTTCAGCATGGTGAATTTTCACCAAGCAAACACACCCGGGGAACCATCCAGACCAGGAGGAGAACACTATGGGTTTGAAGCCTCCTTGTGCTTCTCCCCAAGGTAGCCACTGTTTTGATCACTCTTGTCATGATTGCTTAGTTTTCCCTGGTTTTCAACTTCATATAATTGGAATTATACAATAATGTGTTCTTTTGTGTCTAGCTTCTTTCCTTAGCAATATATTTGTGAGATTCATCTGTTATTAATTATGTCAGTGGTTCATTCATTGTAATTGCTGTCAAAGTCAAGGGGGCACCGTGGCGCACACCTGTAATCCCAGGGAGGCTGAGTCAGGAGGATCGAGAGTTCAAAGCCAGCCTCGGGGAGGCTCTGAGCCTCAACTCAGTGAGACCTCGTCTCTAACTAAAATACAAAAAAGGGCTGGGGATGTGGCTCAGTGGCTGAGTGCCCCTGGGGAAAAAAAAATGTCAAGGGGTCCTGGTGGGTGAGGCAAGGAAGCAGAGGGTGGGGTAACTATTTAAAAAATCTGTTACAGGCCCTAGGATCCTTATAATGTTTTGTTTGAAAGGGGTTCTATTACTTAAAAAAAAATTGAAATATTTTAGTATTTCCATTAATGAGTTAACATTCAAAAGTTAATGTGTTTGTTGAACAACAGCACAGTTTAGAGAACACAGCCTGCAGTCAGCTGCTTCTCCATTCATCCATCAACATTTATTACGTAATGACTTGTGTCACACACTGAGGACCTGAAAAGAGACACTACCTCCCCCCAGCACTCACTGGAGCTGCTGAGTGGTTTATATTCTTGTGAATGAGTGGAGTGTGGAGAGGCAGTGATGGAGGGCATTTTTGGGGAAAGTGGGGCTCCATTTGTCTCCGAGAGAGTGGAATACGACTTCCCAGGGCTGCCTCCCTGAGGTGGGCTGGAAGCTCACGTGGGCATGCTCCCTTTATCATGGAAGCAGAGCTCCTGCTGGGCGTGGCTGGCTCTTTGGCTTGGGGCACAGCTGCTCCATGCCAGGCCAGGGTAGCTCCTCTCACTGCCATAGTCTGGCAGCTGGACATTGGTCTGTGTTGGCTTTGAGCAGATGAGAGGTTCCCAGGCCTGGGCTTCTCCTCTGAGCTATGCTAAACTTGCACAGGCAGCATTTTGTGAATGTGTAAATGAATAAATATAAGCAGATTAAAAGTCTTTGTTATTATTTATTTATTTGTTTATTTTTGGAAGCATGTCATTCTCAGCTGTGAGGCAAATCTACTTTCCTAGGCCTGGAGATCAATAATAGAATTTAGTGTGTTTCCTGTACATTGCAGGCCTTGTTATTAGCTGAGCATGTGCATAGGGAAACACCAGTTGACAAGGTCTCATGTGCACGCTTCAGGGACAGCACGCAGCATGGAGTGCTCGGGGCCTTGCACACAAGTTTGTGTGCATATATTTTCCAGTCTGCCCAGGCTGGTGTTCAAGGCCCTTTGCCATCTGACCAGCAGATGCTGTCTCTGCTGGATGGGTCAGCTGTTGTGTGCTGCACTGGACAAGGTTCCTGAGGTTGCAAAGTGATGATGAAGCTTAGGTTCTAGTGGAGCTGATGGCAGTCAAGTATTTGCAACAGTAAATGCATGAATGCAAATTGGGAAAAGAGCTATAAGGAGAAAATAAAGGGAGCTGTGGGGGTTTATAGTTGCGGGAGTAGATATGTAGGTACGTAACTGGGAAGATGAGCCTGTGAGGTGGCATTTGAAATGAAATCTGAGGCATACGGAGGAATTGGCAGGTGAGTGGATGGAGAAGCGTTGAAGGAGAAGGGAATGCGTATATGTCTGAGGAAATGAGAAGTCTAGGACCCTAGTGATTTTGGTCTTTCCCCTAAGATCAAATGAGCAAGTGACACAATCTAGAGTTTTGCTCTTGAGAAGGTCACACTGTGTGCTGGAAGTGGGTGGTGGGGGGAGCGAAGGGGAAGCAAGGAGGCCAGTTAGGACGCTGTTCAGTGGGCCAGGTGAGAGCCAGGTGCTGAGTGGTGGTGGTGGGAAGGACACTCGGGCAAGCCCCCAGGCCTTGGTGTGAATGAGGAGGAGAGGGCAAGGCTGGTGCCTCCTGGGTTAAGAGCATGAGCTCTGCTCGGAAACGTCGCTGGGACTTCACCACTTTAGCCTCCTCTCCACCAGCTCTGCCCTGCTGCGTTGAGGGCTCCACTGGTGCTCCTGTTCTGGCGTTCTCGCCTCGCCCTGGCGGACTCTTCCCCTTTTGGTCCCCCCAGCCCAGTGCCTTTCCCACTGCCTTGCCCTTGGAAAGGCTCTAATGTGGGTCACCGAGGCTCCTCCAATCCACGTCAGTCTCTTCAGACTCTGACATGTAAGTGCATACGATAAGTCTGTATGCATACCACTTTTGAGGTTAAGAACACTTTCACTCCCCTTGACATCCCATCATTATTCTGAGCAGAGCAAATCTCAAGGAGTACCCTCATTTTATAGAGGAGGGAATTTGGGCCTGGCAACAGGAAGGGTTCTAAGCCCTAGTCAGAAAGGTCGGAACGAGGGTGAGTTCCCCATCATGGAGCACAGCGCCAGGCTTCAGGTTTTGTTTTTTGATTTTCATGCATAGATGGAAGATACCTTTGCCAATATGCTTCCCTCAGCTCTCTTTTCCGCTGTATGATTTTTGGTGGGAGTGGAATATGGGACCTGCTATAGGAAAAGCCCTTGCTTTTCCCTGAAAACTATAATTAGAATGGAAAGAATCCAGAGAGAATGTTGAGGATACAGGGTAATGAGAAGAGAGCTGGGGTGTAGCTTCATGGTAGAGTGCCTGCTTAGGGTGCTCACTGGGGAAAAAAAAATAATGAGGGTAGTATTTCTAGAAGGTTCTTTCTTGTGTTGGGTAGAAAGCTAGATTAGACCCATTTCCCTATAGTCTCCTTGTCTCCCTGTATCTCCCTATCTACCTGTTAGCCCAGATTCTATAAGAAAAGCAAGGGTAGAAGGAGGGAACTAACAAGAGCTAGATCCTACTTTGTCCCAAATCCTGTTCCTAGCACTTAATGTGCTTTTTTTCTGTTGATCTTCATAACAGTTATGTGAGGCAGCCAGTGTTCCCATTTGAGTGAAGAGAAAATCGAGGCTCAGAGGAGAGGGGAAACTTGCCTGAGTTGGTCACTGAGCTGGGTCTGCTCTGGCTCCAGAGCCCACTCTGCCTTGCTGTGAAGTAAACATATTTGTTTGCTCATTTTCCATTGTTATGTTTATCAGTTACAATAAGGGGGCATTAAAAACAAAAGCAGTCATATGGTTGGGAGTAAATTTTATCTCCGTAGCTTTAAAACACGAACAAAAAATAATAATTCCATTAGCAGAGGAAAATTGTACCATACTGCTGAGTATAAATTTTATTGCTACAGTAACTGTAAAATACAAAGATGATAAATGAAAAGTTGGAACATTTATTATTGGGAATATATTTTATTGGTATAACTAAAACACAAACAAACTGAATAATACCAGTAGTTGTTAAAAATTGTAGTCAGCCTCTTGACAGTGTACATGATTCAGGCTGTAAAATGCCAAGGTTAGATGGGAGCTGGTGGAGGGAGGCTCTGCTCTGGTGGGTGGGGTGAGGGCAGGGGTTAAAGAGGGGAGCGATTTTATAGTGGAGGCTCCATAAAGCCCCAAGGGCTAAGACATTTGTGAGCCACCCATGGCAGGAACTTGGGGCCAGAACAACCCTCTGTCTGTGGCACAGGATGGAGGGCACGGGATGGAGCGAGTCTGGCATCCTTTTAGCCTTCTCTCATGCCCCTTGAGGGGCCATAGAAACGATTGTAAGTCACTGTGAGTTTGCGCGAGTACTGAAACGAGTTAAGGGAGAGGTTGCCGAGGATACTTAATGGCGTTAATCAGGAGGTGGAAATGATGGCCCTGGTTCTGGCTGGGGGGGTGAGCTATTCCAGCTCAGAGCCCAGCAGAGGGATGGCAGGAGACCTCCTGCAGCAGCTCAGCAGGGGCCTGTGCTGCTCTGGCCTCAGAGGCAGCAGCCTCAGTGCGGTGCAGAGCACTCAGATGGAGGAAGAGGCGCCCGCGTGTCAGCCATTAATTCTAAGAGGTAATCATCTCATTTTTCACATGAGGAAACTAAGGGGTAACAGGTAATTTACTGAGGCTAGGTAATGTACCCAGAGTCACACTGGCACTAGAATAGAGCGAGACTGTGGAAGCGGATCTGTGTAGCTTCAGAGCCCATGCTCTTTACTTGCAGTTGTTCACACTGAATTCCATTAACATGATATCACAACCCTGGGGCCTTCTCCAGCCTTATTGGGGAAAGGAAAAAACAGATATAAATAAGGTCTTTATTTGCAGGCAACTCCTTTTTGAGACTTGGACAGCAAATTGGCCCTCTTGACTCTCCATTGTTCTTGGTAAAACGGTCACATGGCCTAGATGTGTGAGTGCCTGATCACAGGGTTCTCTGTTGGGGAAATTTTATATACCCCTAAAGTAGGACATGGGAGGCTAGTGGTGAAGACATTTTTTTCTGTTGCAGTTTTTCTGAGAAACAGCTTTAGGTGGAGCCATTTCCTCTGTTATCCTGCTTTCTGGAAACCTGCAATCATTTAGAGATCCGACACAGTCTGAGTCTGCAAATCCGTGTCTGACGCGTTTTATTGTGGAGTGAGTGGTTGTGGCCCACATCTGCCCGGGCGCTATCCGCACACTGTTCAATGTGCAGAAGGATATTCCAGGGGCCACAGTGGTTGCCTTGTATGTTTTGTGTCATCTCCCTCTTTATTCCCTGAGAGGTAGCCTGAGCTGCAACAGATGGACCTAGCTGAATGTAAGGTGCTGTCCCCTCTTGCTGGTACAGTGTGACACTGTGCTTCTTAGCCCTCCAGATGCACTTTTGTTGCATTTGCTCCTTGGCATGTTGGTTGTTAGACCAGCTTTCCTGTACCCCTGGTGGACATGACGTGTGCCTGGTCAAGAACTTCCTGGTGGATATTCAGGCAGTAACTTCATGAGTCTTAAAAGTGTGCTTGCCCTTTGACCCATCAGTTCCCTTTCTAGGAATCTACCCCTAGGAAATCAATGGATGGTAGACATACAAGGATGCTTTTATCATAACACTGCTTGGCATATTAAACAATGGCACTAATGCTTATTGAATGCTTATTTCATACCAGCCACTGATCTCAGATTTTTATGAGTATTATCAAACATGTTAAATCAGAAACAATTTAAATATTTAAAATATAAGCAGTTGATTTAATAAATCATGTTATATTTTATACAGTAAGTTGATAGGTAGCTTTTAAAATAATGCTCTAGATTTCTACTTACTGACCCAGAAGAATATTTATAGTGTATTAAGTAATAAGGTCTGTTCACTGATATGTATTAAATGGTTCTGTTTGTGTACAAAATGTCTGAAAGGCTACATACTCAAATGTTGACTTTGTTATGCCGAGTGACAACTTTATGCATGCGTCTTACCTTTTTCTTATCTGTGTTTTGAAATTACATTAAAAAAAGAAAAAAGAATCTTGGCTTAGGGAGGTGGGAGAAATGACTAACAAATATTCCTTGTCTCTGGGGAGCTGCCAAAGTTACCCTCAGACTCTCACCCTAATGTGTTTTGCCCTCTGCCTTTTTCTGCAGCAAAGCAGTTGAGAGCTTAGCTGAAGGTGGTGGCTCTGAAATTCAGCGGGTGAAAGAAGATGCTCAGAAGAAGGTGCAGCAGGTGGAAGATCTCCTAACCAAGAGGATACTCCTTCTGGAAGGGGCAAGTCTGCAGACCTGAGGGACTGTGCTTCACACCACGGGTTGATGAGTGATGGGCAGTGTTGTTCCTAGACTGTCAAGAGTTTCAGCAGTTGCTATAGGGCACCCTCACCCTTATTGAGCATCTCCTGAGTTTACTCCCCATTTTAGACACTTTATATATATAATTCATAACCATCATACCCTGAAAACTGGCTGCCATTGTCTTCATTCCTATATGAGACACTGAGGTTCAGAAAGAAATATTAACAGGTCCAAGTTAAATCCTAGATTTAGAGCTGTAACTGCTGGATTTTGAACCTGTGCTCTTTTGATCACACCACTCTGTTTACCATCTTGTTTGGTCCCTTTATTATAAAGATGAGGAAGCTGAGGCCCAGAGAAGGGGAATGACTTTCTTACCTAAAGCTAGCTGAGCCTGGAACCAGAAATCCTGGCCTTTAGCCATCACCTGCCTGTTCAGCCCCTGTCCCTCTGGCCTGACCTCATCCAACCATCCTGCCAGTGCCCACTGACTGTCCTTTCTCTCTGAGGCCCTGTGTGTAGCTTCTGCTTCTACTCATTCTCAGTTATGTGTTTCCTGTGATCATGATGCAAGCCAGGATGTTTCCTGGCTAAAAAATCCTGTGTGTGTCTGGGTTACAAAGTTTTCCTCCATTTTAACTATTATTAACTAATATGGGTTGAGCGTCCTTATCTGAAATGCTTGGGACCAAAAGTGTTTTGGATATGGGTTTTCTTTGGATTTTAGAATATTTGCATTTACATAATAAGATATCTTGGAGGTGGGACTTTTTTATTCTCAATATGCAGTCCATTTATATTTCATATAGTACATATATTTCATATATGCTTTAAGTACATAATTTCATACAGTATTTTTAGTGTGCTTGTGTTTTGACCATGTCATGTGAGGTCAGATGTGGAATTTTCCACTTGTGACATCATGTTGGTACTCAGAAAGTTTCAGATTTTGGAGCATTTAGAGTTTGGATTTTTTGATTAGGGATTCTCAGACTATTCTAATTATTTAATTCCTGGTCTTTGGAGTAGTTTGATCTCAATTTTTCTACCCAGAACTCTGGTATCTTTTTAGTGGATGCAAAGAGAAATGGCTCCAAAAAGCACTTCTGGATGTAAAAAGCAGAGTCTGTATTGAGCAGCTGCAGTTACCTGCTACTCAGGTTGTGTCATCAGCCCTTACCTTTCCTTGGGCCACACAGGCGTTAGGCTCAGAAAGAGCGAGAAACTATCTAAGCCAAAAGTGGTCGAGTGGGACCTTTAAAAGAAGGATTTTCTGGAATGTATGAAAATATAATTATGATGCTTTGAAGTGATGTGGCTTTTGATTTGGCCTCCTGGTTTCCCCAGTGTGTGCTTCCCTGTGTTTTGGCGTGCCACAACCTATCTTTGTCACCTTGGACGAGGCATTTGCCTTTCCTTTGCCTCTGCTTCTGTGAAGTGAAAAGAGTGCCTGCCGCCTGCTGTGTGGAGTAGAGGGAACCAGCATCAGCGGAGGCTGCTGGTGGGCGAGGCTCCCTCCCAGTGCTGCCTGTGCACACTGACCAGTTAATCCTTTCAGTAAACTGAGGAGGCAAATAGTTTTACCACCCTTTTTCTCCTTTCTTTCTTTTTAAAACAGATGATGAAGGAGGCAGAGTGGCTGAGTCACGGCTCCAGGTCCCCGGTGTACATGTCCGGTGGTCTGGCTGCCAACCCACATTCTAGAATGCTGTTCTGTACAGTTTTGGTTATAACATTTTAGGGTTGCTGAGGATCAAATGTGATATAAATAAAGCTTCTTGCTTAGAGCCTGGCATTTAGTAGGCACTTAGTAAATAGCAGGCTTTATTGTTTGTTGTCTTAGAATATGGGGGATGGTTTTTGCCAGCTTTCATTAGACTGACAGGCAAGCCTCCTGGGGAGACAGGCTTGGGGGGTACTGTGGAGAGAAAGGGCAGGGAGAAGGAAGCCAACGTCTTTTGAGCTTCCTGTGATGCAACATGTTTTTAACAGAGTTTCACAGCAGCTCTTTGATGAGATAGTGGTTATTCCTGTTCTACGGATTGGAAAGCTGGGGCTCAGAAAGGTTAAGGGACTATCTGAAGTCACATAACAAATAAGTAGGAAAGCTGGGTTTTGAACCCAGTTTGAGTTGATTTTATCTTTGCAATATAATCAGAGGCAGGGGGCTTTAATAGTTGGAGATTTAGGCCTGCTCCTAGGTTACTCGTGTGAGCACTGGAGCTTTTCCCCTAACACAGACACTGCATGGGTGATTTATATAATTTTCTTGGTGGATTCTCTGAGCTCTCAAGAAGAACACAGAGTTTTTCACCACCTAAATCACTTTGGAGATCTAGAAAATGTACTTTAGAATTGTGTAGTCATTATCTTAAAAAGAAATGGGGGTGGGCTGAATCTGTGTGGTGATCATGGTGACTCTTTGGAATTTATGTGTGTTTAGTATTGAGAGGCGCATTTCCCCTTGTTCTCATTGAAGCTGTAAATATTGATCTGATTTTTCAAAACCAAAAGTACAGTTCTTGTAGAGTTGATTCTTTTCCATTGGAAATGCCTATTACTCTTCAGGATACAAGAGGGAAAAATGGCTGGCAAATGTATTTATTACCGATTCTTTCCATGTATAGTACAATTCAGGGAGGGGAAATGTGCCGGAGAAAAAGTCATAAATATTTATATTTTAATCCAATTTCCTTTCAAAATGTTCCCAATTGTATTGAAAAATTGCATCAAATGCATTTAATTTAACTCTAGGATGTGAAAGCCGCCCAAGCAGAACTGGAAAAGGCCTTTGCAGGAACAGAAACGGAGAAGGCTCTTCGGCTGAGTTTGGAAAGCAAGCTTTCAGAGATGAAGAAGATGCACAAGGGGGACTTGGAGATGGTCCTGGTTCTGGAAGAGAAGGACAGGTCTGGCTCTCATCCTGGTGAAATCCTAACGTCTCATTATCTGCGGCGTGGGGAAAGGATTGTTCCTTTCCTTCCCTTCTTTTCCTCCATTCCCTCCTTGTCCCAAGGCTGTGAGTGGCTTACTGGAACATCTCCAAAACAATAAGATAGCAAACTGGGGATGACATTGGGCAGGAAAGAAAAGGAATAGAATGTAACATGAGGCAGAGACAGCAGATAGCTATTCACGTGGGTAAGTTCCATTTAGATACTAAATCTAGCATTCAGTGTTAGCTTTAAGATTCCTGGTAACCAAGGAAAAAAGGAAAAACAATTTTGGTGGACATGAGATTTGCATTCCTCCCTGGGTAAAACAAGCCAGTAGCTCAGAGGAAGCCCAGTTGTACTTGGCACTATCAGAGAAAAATTTCTCTTGTGGTTCTTTCCACGGGAAAAGTAAGTGACCATATCCTCACAATAAATACTAGTGAATTTTTTGTGACCTGTTTTCCATCATATCTTTGAATGCTGGCAGGAGGCCCAAATCGGTACAGTACAGGGAGCCAAAAGCAGAACAATGTCAATTAGATACAGAGTCTGCTGGAGTCCAGAGAAACAGTGGACAGTAGGCCTTTTGGCCATCTTTAGTGCTCATCATATTTTACAGCCAAACTTTTGATAAAAACTCGTTGGGAGAACGTTTATGTTTTATTTGTTACCATGAACCTTACATTTTGATACTCCTGCCCTGTGTTGGTAGTCACTAAATGGAAGGTTGAGTTAGTTAAATGTCAGTGAGACACTAGCTAACCAGTGACCTATCTGTCAAAGAGTCAAGCTTGTTTGGAATTTGATGGAAATTGTTCCAAAGTGAATGAACTAAATCAGGGAATACTGACTAGTTCCTTTCATTAAAAAAAAAAAAAAGTCACTGGTGCCTCCTGCATTGAAACACCCCCCGCCCCCACAACATAGTTTAGTTCTTATGTCCAAATGCTGGTGGCTTTTACTTCTCTCTGGGTGCCATCTTTTGAGATTTGTGTCTGCTACTTACTTTCATTTATGGGTTGGAAAAAATCAGATGAGCAAACCTTTTGCGATTTCCTGTGAAAGAGGAGAGCCCGTGGTCTCCATGTTTAGGTGCTCTAGCTTCTGCGTTTGGAGGAGCTAGCATTGTTGAGCATGCTGTGGCCTTTTCTTCGCTTTGAAATTAAGTTTTGTGATGAGGAAACAGTTCTCTGTGGATCCCAGTGGAGGGAGTAGGGACCATCTCGGCTTACCATTTGAGTCCTGTGTTTTTCTTGATCACATTGCTAGGAAGAGAATCTTCCCTGGAGTGGGGTTTTATCCTAAGAGCTTGTAGAAGCCACTGAAGAGTTAGGGATGAGGTGCGGCATGACAGGATCAGGTTTAAATTTAGAGAAGCTGCCTTTGGGTCTGGTACAAGACTGGTTTTCAGGCTGATACAGACTTGCAGACAGGAGGTGATGTGACCAGCATGGGGGAGAGGTTGGAGCGGAGGAGAACAGGCAGAGATGGAGAAGGTACGGGGGATATGATGACCGAATGGATGTGGGCTGGGGGAAAAGGCTGCAGGCTGGGCTGTATCCTCTGGGCCAGGGTGGAGCCTGAGCAGCTGCGGGATGGGAGTGCAGTTTGCTGAGTTGGGGAAAAAGGGGAAAGAAGACGTGTGTTGGGGGGTGGGGGGGGGGGGGGGGGGGGGGGGGGGAAGATGCTGCTTTCTTTCCGGACCCAGTGGGTTGAGGACTATGAGTGAGTGAGTGGGGCTAAGGAGGTAGGTGGATCAAGGCCTGATGGAGGATGAGTAGATTCATTCCTTAACCAGCTGCTGAGCTCGGCCTGGGGTGCGCATAGGAAACAGAGGAAGCACAGTCCTGTTTATTTGGAGCTCTGGGTGGAAGAGGCAAATTCAGGGCCCTGTGCTCAGCGAGGGGCAGGGAAGGCTCATCAGGGGAGGAATCCTGGAGGTGCTAGCTCAGGGAGTGGTGTGTGCAAAGCCTGTCACACAGCCTGATTGTGGAGTCCCCGATAAGTATTCCCGGTTCGCGTTGCTGCGGAAGCATGATTTCTTGTTTTGTTTGCTGGGGGAAGAGGGAATTTGGGAGGATGAGTACTTACTTTTGTCCGGCTGGTGGGTTCCCCGGGAATGTGGGTGGCCATTCAGAGCTTTGGTAAAGGCTTCATCTTCCTGGGGTTCCCGTAGTTCCGTCTAGATGGGCACAGAAATCTGGTTTGTCAGACTTGTGAATGTGTTTGTCTCAGGGGTAGAGGTGTCCCAGCTGCACTGCCAGAGACTGGCAGCCAGATGCCAACTCCAGATTTGTGTTCAGGATTTGACAGTCTTTATGGTGAAACTCTGGGGACACAGATCTGTGTGCTCCCTCTCTGAAATCAGTCCTGCCTACTAGGCTCGTGGGGGTCAAGAGGTTAGCACTGCATTAAGCAGGGGTCCCTGGTTACATCCTGGTGAGAGGGGTGCCAGATCTGCCAGAGTGACTCTCTGTTGGGCCTGGAGTTGGATCCTGAGGCCTGGCCCCTCACTTGGGTGGGCACTGCCAATATCTTCTGGGCTCCCGCCACCCCTTTTCAAAGACACAGGTTGTAGTTCTAGTTACTTTATTTCCTTCAGTCTGGCCTTTGAACTATTCGAATCTAAAAGGCAGTCAACTTTGGGGACCCTGCAAGTCGAATATGGCCTGCAGATATATTGTCTTTTCTTTGGTCTACACAGTAGTTTTAAGTTTGAATTAGTTGCCAATATCTAAAACAGACTTTCATGTAAAAGTCTGGATTTCCAGTTTCTCTTGAAAATCTCCAGATGCTGCCTTGCTGGGTCAAAGCTGCTGTTCCCTGTGGATGAGCCAGTCCTTCAGCTGGCCTCAGACTCCACAAGCCTGCCCGACTTTTTTCACTCCCTATCTGAAACTTGCTTTCTGGTAACTGAAAAAAATCAATTTTATTGAGTTATAAATTACATACAATACAAGGCATCCATTTAGAAGTGTATTGTTGGGTGACTTTTTACCTCTCCATCGATGATGTGATGATTCCGAGCTAGACCCCTAGAGGGCAGTCTTACTCCTCCCTCCACATTTTTGGGGGCATTGTGCAGGTGCAGCCTGGTGCCCCATCCCAGTGCATTGCTAGCTGTTCCAGCTGCTGTGTCTCCTTCCTAGCCTTAGCTGGGGGAGCTGAGTGCTTCAAGAGGGCTGCTCTGCTGTGTTTCCAATCTTTTAATCTCTTACTAAAACTGAGTTGCTTCCTGGCTTAGCTGCAGAAAGCCTCTTCTGAGGTCCTCGGACAAAATGCTAATTGTTGAATGTTGAAAAAGGTAGTAATTTTAACAGCTGTCATTTGTTGAGTTCTGCCACAGGCCACGAGCTGTGAGGGTTGTGTTAAATGGCTTAACTGCAGTCCACATGAGCAAGTTATCCCTTTCATAGCCAAGGAAATGCAGGCTCAGAGAGGTCAGATGACTTGCTGTGGTTGGGGAGTGGTTGATATGGGGACTTTAGTGCTCAGAAAAGAATGTGTTCATTTCTCCCTGTTGGGGCCACTCAGGTTGTGGATGGCAAAGCTTTCCTTAAGGGGAAAATGCTTAACCAGTGTGACCTGGTGGGACAGATGGGAGTGGGTGGGACAGGGCTGGGAAGAACATTCCAGGAGCAGCTTATACAAAGGGATGGAAGCACACAGTCTGGTTTGGGAGAGAGCCGGAAGTGAGGCTACTACCTAGCAGTGGAGGGTAATGGTTTCCTTTGAGATGAGACTGAGGCTCGGATATCTTGTCCAAGAGTTTGGCCTTTAACTTGAAAGTCAGTGTGTTTAAAAGCTTTGCCCTGAGGAGCTGTGGAGGAATCCCCTTGTTTTCTCCACACTCACCAGAGCAGCTTTCCATCAGTTGTGTTTGCACAGACTTCTTTTGGAGGCAGGATTTCTTACCCAGAAAAATATTAATCCACTGCAGTTGGTGGGGGCAGTTGAGGTCTTTGAATAGGGGTGTGATCTGACCAGTGTGGCTGCCCAGAGTTGGATTCACGGGGGCCAAGCTAGAGGCAAGGGGACCTGTTAATGTCATACTGATTCTGGCCTTTGACATCTGATCTGCAAGGTGTGTTTTTATTTATGTTTAGTCACTGGACCTGTCTATTTTGAACATGTCTGGCTCCATTTCCTGCCTCCTCCTGCTCCACTGAGCTAAGAGAACAGCATAGAATTAATATTTAAATTTTGTTCTCTTTTAGACTGATTGAGGAGTTGAAGCTGTCTTTGAAGAGCAGAGAAGCTTTAATTCAGTGCCTTGAAGAGGAGAAATCTCAGACGGCATGTCTTGATGAGAATGTGTCATCTGGAGAGCTCCGAAGACACTCTGCTGCTCTGAGGGAGGAAAAGGAGAGAGATGCTGAGGTGAAGTGTCAGGGCACCAGGGGGCGCTTTACCAGATCCTACTCCTCTATGGGAGATGGACTGGCCTTCATTCTGTGTGGTTCATACATGGTCAGCTTCCAAATATGAGTCCTGTGAGCGAAGAATCAGCAGAAACAGCCTTTGTCAGGACCTGGCATTTTCTCTCTCCTCTCACATGAAGAGTTGGTTAGAAAAACAGTGCCTGCTGGTCTGTCTCATCATGTGTTAATCTGTCCTTGCCTGCGGACTCTGGTTTCATCATTGGGCTTTCTTAGAGTAGAACAGTGGTGCATTGTGCTTGTCTGTTTAACCTGTGTGGTGAGAGGCAGGCTTGAGGCCAGCTTTGGTCTGAAACTTCAGAGGTGGTGGGGGGACGGAAGTGAGCCCTGCTGGGCCTGGTGGCATGCGAGGGGTTCAGTGGACCACCTCATTCAGTCTTCCCAGCCACCTGGCCAGGAGGAGATCCCTGTCCCCTTTTGAGTTTAGAACCAGACTCAGAGGAGTTGTTATATTTTTCCAGGCTCTAAGAGGGGGGTTACTGATAGCTGACCCCAAACCCCTAGACCCCTGCCCTGACTCTAGGTGGCCTCCACAGCTACTGTTTGGAAGAGGGAGGTCAGGGCCAGGAAGTGCAGGCGGGTCTTGATCTAGACCTTCCATTCTTTCTTTCTTTCCTTTTTTTTTTTTTTAAAGTTGTAGGTGGACACAATACCGTTATTTTATGTATTCCTTTTTTTATGCGATGCTGAGGATCAAACCTCGTGCCTCACATGTGCTAGGCAAGTGGTCTACCACTGAGCTACATCCCCAGCCACTAGAGCTTCCATTCTTGCTGGAGCAAGGGTGGCTGCTGCATGCAGGGGGTTCACAGTGGGGCATGTTCTGGGTGCTTGTGAAGGTCTTGGTTCCTTTATGGAGCAGGGCCTTTGTCTCTGCCTTATCTGTGAGTTCTTTAGCCTTGCCAGGAAATGACATTGCCTCCTACTTCTCCTTTTAAGCCTCCTTTGCACTCCGCGGGGCAGAGAAAAGGAGAGAACCCTTGACTTAATGAATGCCACAGCAATGGGGAAAAGTAGGTTCATGAGGTGCTTGTTCTGCTTGTTTTAGGGAAGCTATTGTGGGTGCCGTCTCTCTGGGTCTAACGAATATCTTTTCTTAGGCTGCACAAATGGAGCATCAGAAGGAGAGAAGTCATTTTGAAGAAAGGATCCAGGTATATTGATACATTTTATTGAAGATTTCTCCTATTCTTGCTTCTTGTTTTATTCCAAGTGTGATAGACAATTCGGTGTATCTTTAGCAGTCAGTTATTGAATGCTCCTGGGTGCCATTAAACTTAAGAATCTTTAGAGGGAGTTTCTCAATCTTTGTGGTAACTCTGTGTAGACAGTCCTGTTTTACAGATATGGTATCTGAGACCAGGAAGGTGAGGTCACTTGCCCAGGATCACATAGCTGGTTAGACTATGGTGAGGACTCAGACCTGCCAGTCCACGGGCTCTCCCAGTCATGGTAGCCGGATTTGTGTTGTGCCCGCAGCATAGAAAGTGCTTTCATGTCCATTACCTCATTTGACCCTTACAGCAACCCAGGAGGGAGGCAGCAGTGATTATCTTTAGAAATAAACTTAAACTGTAAATGTGTGGTTTAGTCTCCATCAAACCAGATTCTCTGCTAGCTTTTGTAGCATTAAGGAATGAAATTAATGATCTGTTATTTCCCTCCAAATAACCTGGTACAGTTCAAAGACTCTGATGTGACTGTATTCAGATTTTGGAAGGCACTGGAGTCCTTCCCATAGGAATAGCTGTCATCATCTCAGCTGATCTGATCCCCTTCCCTTCACCCAGTCCTGTTGCCGAGAGCAGTAACACAGTAACTTGGAGCTGATGCCACTGCGTTCAGCTCGACTTGGAAACATTAATCACAGGTTGACAGGAATAAGATAGAATAACTGCATTTGAGTGTGCTCTTAAAGATATATTTACAGTGCATTTTGGTTGCAACGCATCAACTTAGTGAATCTTTTTCTAATCTAATTTAGGCACTTCAGAAGGACCTGAGAGAAAAGGAAAGAGAAATTGCTACAGAGAAGAAAAATAGTTTAAAGAGGGATAAAGCCATTCAGGGCCTAACCATGGCATTAAAATCAAAGGAAAAAGAGGTATGTCTGATACACTTGAGGTGAGATTTTTCTTTATTAGTTTCTGTCACTGGCCTGTTCTACCCTGAATTTTTAGCTTTAGGTAAAAAGTTCATAAGAGAGCTGAGATAGTATAAAAAGTGGGGAAAGGATCCTTTATTTCATTGGAAATCCAGTGCGCCCAAGAAAAATATGTTAAACATGTAATTTAAATTTCCTAATAGTCACATAAAAAGAAGTATAAAGAAACATGTAAAATTAACTTTAATAATATATACGTCCCAGATATCATTTCAATATAAAATCAATAAAACAAAGGTTATAATGAGACCTTTAGCCTTTTTCCCCAGAGTTTGAAGTCCAGATGTTCATCTCGTAGTGGTTGCCCTGGTGGACAGTTGTAGTCAAGATCTGATCTTTTGATGGTTAATAGAAAATTGAGATAAAGGAGTTGATGAACCTGTGACTGGACCAGTTAAAGAGCCATCTGGTTGGTTGTCTTTGGGATCCAAGGAGATGGCTGATGGCTGTCTTCTTGTCATTGGAGCTATCAGTTGTGTCCCAGTGATATGCTAGGCGCTAGGCCCCACATGGAGGGGACACCCAGCTCTGCTCGCAAGTCCAGTGCAGAACCAAGAGTGATAGGTGTGATTGAGGGAGGTGCAGGGGCTGGGGTGGCAGAGGGTGGGGGACTCGATTCAGATTAGGTGTAGATGTGGGGCACAGGGAGTGTACTTAGGGGAGCAGATCCTGATCTGAATTTTAAAGAAGGAGAGTGTGGGTGTTAGATGGGAAGGAAGGCAGAGATGGGTGGCCATTTTGGACAGAGGGAAAATGTTGGTCAAGTCATAACAGGATTATAGGCCAGGGTGTGTGTATGGCACCAAAACCAGCCTGGGGCTGCCCGAACACAGAGTGGAGAACTTGTGTGAGGCGAAAGAAGAAGCTGGACTGGTTGCAGGGGCAGCCAGAGGAGGGGACTAAACGTATTTTCAGCTGCTCAGGGGGCATGCCACCGGGGGCTCTTGGGTAGGAGGGTGTGGTCCCATTTTCCTTTTAGAGAGGCCTCTGCAATATTTGGAGAGTAAATTATAGGAGGGAGAGAATGGAGGCAGAGAGGTCAGGAGCCCTGGTGAGAGTCGTAATTGAAGATTAGAAATAAGGTTGTGGAAATCTAATGTTGGATGTTGGACTTCAGATAAGGGATAGTCAGGAGTGACTTTAGGTGTCTGACTCGCATGTCTAGGGACCTGGGGGTGCCACCAGCTCAGACCATAGCATAGAAAATGGAGTCTTGTGGTGAGCTGGGGCAGTGGTGTGGGTGATGGGCTATTTAGAGAGTACTGGCCTGGGAGCCCTGGCTGAGCTGTCTAGGAGGCAGATGGATCTGCAAGTCTGTAAAGCGTGGAGAGCATGGTCAACCTGAAGAGCTGACTTGGAGTCACTCCCCTGTCTGCAGGTGGGCTTTAAAATCTGAGAGTTGGCCTGTTTACCCAAGGAGAGAGTAGAATGGGAAAGGAGACTGAGGGTGAGACTGCGGGGGACTGCAAAATTTCAGGGACAGGGTCAGGAGCGCACAAAGCAGGCAGCAGGAATGGTTGCAGGAGTAGGAGCCTGAGCAGGAAACGGGTGCTGACGAAGCTAAAGGAATGCAGGAGTTTGGTGCAACAGAGGTTTGGCTCCTAATAACAGCAGCCACCATTCTTGTCATGTGTTGGAAGTTCAGGGCCCAGCTGAAGCTGGAGACCTCACTGTGTTGGGGAACAGTTCTGGGTGCTAGCAAAGTATACCGTGTGGTCGTGGTAGTTCATAGCTGACCCTAGGGTATAGGAGGCGGTCACTAGAAGATGAAATTCTGGGACTAGCCAGGCCAGGTGGTTGGGTGGGTCATCTCTGTGGCCAGTAATAGTAGTAACATCTGGTATGAGCCAAGCACCATTTGAGCACGAGTGCATATTACCTCATTTAATTCTAACAACTCTATAGTTGGGTGAGTGGTGGTAACCTCATCTTATTAAGTACCGGAGGTAGGGTAGCTTTATCAAGAAAAGAAGTTTATTTAACTCACAGTTTTAAAGGCAGCCCCATACGTTCAGCCTTTCTTTTCTTTTTCTTTTTTTTTTTTTTAAGAGAGAGAGAGAGAGAATTTTAATATTTATTTTTTAGTTTTCGGCTGACACAACATCTTTGTTTGTATGTGGTGCTGAGGATCGAACCCGGGCCGCACGCACGCCAGGCAAGCGCGCTACCGCCTGAGCCACATCCCCAGCCCCGTTCAGCCTTTCTTGAGGGCCTAATGATGGTTGGTAGGAGCATGGTCAAGAGGAAGAGATCTCCAAACAGGAAGTCATAGAGAAACTAGGAGTCCAGAGTCCCTCCTAAGAGCTGACTTAAGGACCAGTTGATGTAAGGATCTCCCACTGAGCTACACCTCTTAAAGGACTCGCCTCCCAGTGTTGCCACACTGAGGACCAAGTTTCCAACACATGAACCATAGCTGAAGTTGAGAGAATTGGATCTTAAAGAGGTTAATTCATCCAGCTAGTCAACTAGAAATCCCACTCAGGTATTTTCTGACCACAGAGCCCTTGTATACACAATTGAGCAGGAAGAGCATTTGGGCTGAGCAGAGAGGAGAGCCCAGTTATATATTTGGCTGCCATTCCTTACTTTTTGCTAGGTTGAAGAACTTAACTCCGAAATCAAAGAGCTCAGTGCTACCTTTGCTGAGGCCAAAGAGGCCCTGCAGAAAACACAGGAAGCACAGATCCTGAAATGCCAGGTGAGTGTTCACTGTAATTTCAGGGTGTGTTTACCCCCCCCCCCCCCCAGGCGTGCTAGGCACTGAGTGCTCATGCTCTGCCACTGAGCCACACTCCCAGCCTTGGGACTGTCTCTTATCCTAACTCCGGATGAGGTCAGGGCTTTGCAGCTGAAGGGAACCTGGATGATTTAAATAAGAAGAGCTGTGGGTGGTCTTTAGTGATAGAATCAGCTCAGTCTGTTTAAGGGGAAGTTCTCTGCCAGCTTTGGGAGCTTCTCTAGCCCCCTCCTCAATATGATAACAGTGATAACCATTCCCAGAGTTGCAGTGTTGAGTTTACTCTGTGCCGAGTATTAGTGCAGTGTATGTGGATTATCTCATGTGATCTCCCCAGCCCTGTGGGGAAGGTAATCATCCTCACCCTTATATTTGTGAGGTTTTTGAAAACTCAGCAAGGGTGTGTAGCTTGTTCACTGCCACACAGCTGGCAAACTGTGGGGCCAGGATTTAAATGCAGTGATTGTGAATAACAGCAGGCTTTTATTGAACACATACTTGGTGCCAGGCCCTGCTAGGTGCTCCCCATAGATTATCTCAGTTATCTGTCTAGCAGCTCTGTGAAGTAGGCACTGTTAATATCTTGTTTTACTGCTGAGGAAGTCCAGGTTGACAGATTGAAGTAACTTGCTAGGGTCCTTTCACTGGTAAGTGACAGCTGGGGTTTGAGTCAATCTCATTGCCCAGCTTGAGCTTTTGCCTGCCATCCCAAACCTTCCCTCACCTGGCTGCTTCAATCCCACCTCTTCCTTCTGAGTTTTGGTTCCAGAGGTCTTGATGTTTCTATGGCTGGTCTTTTCTCTTTTGCTGCCCTACCACATTGTACTAGAGGGACTCCTATTTTCCCCTTTGTCTGTCTCTCTCTTCCTAATTTCAGTTTTGTGCTCTTTAATTATTTAAGAATTTTCTTCCCATATTTCTGGTTTCCCGAAACAGTTTATACCTATGACTCAGGATGTAAGGAATCCGCCAGCCCAGTAAGTCCATGCTGCCCAGGGTCTTCTTCCTGTCCCTGCGCCAGTGCTGCTTGTGGTCGTAAGGTGGAAGTTAGAAGTTAAATCCAGGGCATGTGGATTCCTAATCTTCACATCCCTTCCTTATCTTTTGCAGAGCTTTGGTTCACAATAAGAATAACTGAAGTAATTTGGTTTAAATCATGGTATGCTAGATAAACCTCTGCTTTTGTGAGTCTCAGACTTGCCCTCTCCTACTGTGTTGACAGTACTTGATGAAATGGAGCTGCAATTACATTTCACTCTGTTTTTTCTCCCCTAGCTTAGAAAATAACAAGCTTTAAAACTGAATCCTTAGGAAAACCATCCAATTTTCCATTGCTTAAGAAAAAAATATATATGTTGGCAATTGATAGCCAGAGACCCGACATTCTTATAAGCTTTGGGGTATTTTACTTATTATGTTGGGCCTTGAAGAAAAGAAAGGAGTCTTATGAATTTAAATGTTTCCCAGAATTATTGCATACATTTATTAATTTAATAACTCTTAGTCCTAGTTGAAAGACTTTCAGAATATTTAAGTCTTGCAGTTCACAGGGCTCAGGGACTGTTGTAACTCCTGGGGTTATGTATGTCAGGTGGGCTGTTTGGAGAACCTTCTTTGAACCTTTATCCAAAAAGATAGTGTGTTTGTGAATGGTAGAGAGTTTGTGGCAGGATTTGAATTCAAATCTGTCTCCAAAGCCTGTTTTTTCCTACTACTCTGTGAGTAAATGTACACGGTACACATATATTGGTTTTCTGTTTGAGGTATGTGCATGGTTTTCACAGACGTGTAAAGTGTCTCTTCCATGTATTGGGGCCTTTTGGATATCACACGATCTGAACTAATTGCAGCAGTAGTAGAAGAGCCAAAGTTCACAGGGCTGGCTTCAAGCCTGACACTGAAGTGACAGTAACTGATAGTTAAGCCTTGGAGTGGCTGCCCAAGCACAGATGCACAGAGACGTGAATTCTGATCCCAGGTATGACTCAGTGCGAGCTGCAGTGTGGGCTGCCTGGCATTCTTCCAAACCCATTTAAACAAATTATTTCCAAATTGGAAATGGCATCCCTCTTCTAACTATAAAACTGAAATGCATATTGTAGGAAGTTTATTTTTACTTTTTATTTATTTATTCATTTTTTGGGGTCCTGTGGATTGAACCCAGTTTTTTTTTTTTTTAATTTTTTTAAACCACTGAGCTACATCTCTAGTCCTTTTAATTTTTTATTTTGAGACAGGGTTTCACTAAGTTGCCCAGGCTGGACTTGAACTTGTGATCCTGCTGCTTTGGCCTCCCAAGTTGCTGGGATTACAGACCTGTGTGTTTTTTCTTTTCTTTACCCAACATTCTTGCCACAGTAGTGTATATATAGATGCACTCAGTCTTTTTTATTTTGAGACAGTTGAGTCACATGTGGTATAGATGTCTGAATTCTTTACTCAGTTGTCAAAGGTAGCATCACCTCCCAGGTCACACAGCTGAAGCTGGCCTTGAACCCAGGGCTCTGACTCTCTCCCTTTTGAGCTCAACATGTTTCTACACAGTTGGCAAGGGTGGTTTGTTTAAGATTATATTTGGCCTTTAGCTTCTGACCATGTTTAATTGGACCAAATATTTGCCATTGAGCATCATTCAGAAAAAGGTAGAAAGCCCTCCAGAGAAGTAGATTAAAAAGCCATTTAAGGAAAATTCAACGTGGACAGTGTTATGAAATGAATAGAATCAATGCATTTAAATTCTTTAAGCTTAGATATTTAAAGAAGTTTCACCATTCCTATTTATGTGGAAATCCCGTAGAACTCTCATCGCTTGATAATAACTGTTAATATCAAAATTAGGCACATTCAACAAGTGCCTAATTGATGTTCCTGTCTCTAACCTCCACCCCCACCCCCAACTCATTCTCCTTGTTTTCATTCTTCTTCCTTCCTTTTCTTTTCTTTTTTCTTTCTTTCTTTTTTTTTTTTGAGTTCATTGGAATCCTCACTGCCCTGGGCAGGGCAGTGCAGTGCTGTGGAAAGAACACAGGCCCTGAGTCATTTGAATCCCAGATCTAGTCACTGTGGTCTGAAGACAGACTAGTCATTTAGTAGTTCTCAACTTGTTATTTAAATGGGCACAGAAATGTGTACTTTTGCAGTTGGTATGAAAAAGAGAGACACCCTGTATGTAAAAGTGCTTGTTTAGCTCCTTTTATAAAATCAGTGCTTAATAAAGCACAAAAGGGGAGTTGTAACTGTTGTTCAAGAGGAATTTTAACAATCATTGTATACTTTCTTTTATTTGTTGAGTTTAAACATTTTTTGTGGGGGGGGGGTATTGGGGATTGAACCCAGAGTTGCTTACCCGTGGAGCCACATCCCCAGCCCTTTTTATTTTTTATTTTGAGACAGAGTTTCACGGAGTTGTTAGGCCCTTGCTAATTTGCTGAGGCTGAACTTGAATTTGCATTCCTCCTGCCTACGGAGTTACTGGGATTATAGGAGTGCATTACCATGCCTGGATGTCATAGACATTTAAAAAAATATTTTTGGCCTTTTGACCTAGGTTTCCCACTTTTTATTAATTTCCAAAGAAATAAAACCGGAAGCTTTCATAAACTTACATTGCAGTTTGATTGGTGCTCACTCTCATTTCATGTTGCTCTGTGTCAAATAAGCAATTAGGGGAACATAGGCCCGATGACTGGGCTTTAGGTGGCCCTCAAACAGCAGAGGTCTGTAGCCCCCAGGTTCACCGTGGTTGTAGTCCACTTCCTGAACAACTGGGTTGACACTTGAACACCTGTGACCTGGAAAGGCCAAGAAGCTGGAGCTATTATTCGAGTCTGAATTGTAGCTTTTGAGAATTCAACTGTCAGCTCCTTTTGAATTCTTAATTTTGCATATTAGTCAAAGTAAAAGAACAGATTTATTAAAAAGTTTTATTTTCTCCTGATTAGAGGATTACATATGCTTCCACTCCTCCCCTGATTAGAAAGAAAAAGAAGAAATCTGGAAATGACCCACTCAATATTGATGTTTTAATGTGTTTCTTCTAGACTTTCTTTTATGTATAGATTTTTTTTTTAGATCATTTAAAATTAGGTTTTTTATTTTTTTCATATAACACTGTAACTTGGATATATTCCCATGTTATTGATTCTTTGCAAATGTAGTTTTCAGATTTCATTGTGTATATTCATCATACTTTATTTTTGCATATTTCTTTCTTATTTTTTACTGTTATAAGTGATAATATAACATTGGTCCACTTTATGCTTTGAATATAACCCTTGCTGCTCTGCCACTGTGTCATTTTTTAAAGGACATGTTTTTTTTCTCTTCTCTCCTTGCTTCTCCCTCATCTCAGGGGAAACAGGATCACCTTCCTTCCCCATGCTAGGCAGAGGTATCTGTCCCTGAACACACACCCACCATAGGAACAAAGTCATGCATACTCTGGGGGTGGAACCAAAAGATCTCAGAAATGACTGTCTCCCAAATTAACAAGTGAATTACAACTGTGGACAGAGAACATGTGGAATGTAGCCTTTGGATTACCTCTTTAAAAATCCTCTGTTCCCCTTGATGGGCAAAATCTCAGCCTTTGGGACAGGAATCCTCTGTGTTTCTCCTTCCCTAGCAAAGCAATAAAATTTCTTTTTCTCAAAATGTGTCCTCATTATTAGATTGGTATTGGGGACAAGGACTGATGAATAACTTTGTAAATACCCTCCCTCCTCCATATTTTGGGATCTTCTGAGATTCAATTCAAGGAATGGAATTACTGGGATGAGTGTGAACGTGTTTATGCTATACAGATGTACTCGATGTATGTATCAATCTGTTCATCTAGGGTTATATTTATTTACATTTCTCCCAGTATATTTCCTGGCTTCTGGGTGTTACCAAAAGCTTGGTCCTTATCCCTGATGCCAATCCAGTAACGAGGACCCAGTTTTGAGAAAAAGAAAAGTTTTTATTGCTTTGCCAGCAAAGGAGAAACATAGAGGACTCCTGTCCCAGAGGCTGAGATCCAAAGGCTACATTCCACATGTTCTCTGTCCAGAGTTGTAATTCACTTGTTAATTTGGGAGGCAGTTATTTCTGAGACCTTCTGGTGCCATCCCCAGAGTCTGTATTACTTTGTTCCTGTGTGCTCAAGGACAGATAACTCTGCCTGGGATGGGGAAGGAAGGTAATCCTGTTTCCCCCGAGATTAGAGAGGGGGAGAGATTAGGGAGGAGCAGGTAGAGAAGAGAAAGAAATATGACCTTTTAAAAATAAGTCACAGTGGCAGAGCAGCAAGGGCTATGTATATCTCAGAATAAAGTGGACCACTGTTCCGTGATTGCATGTCTGGCTATTCAAGAACAACTATGAAGAGTTGTGCCATTCACACAAGCTTGCCAGCCCTGAGTATCCCATTAAAACAGTCTTGCTTGATATCTGAGAACTTGTTTTAATTTGCTCTCTTTAATTATTGCTGGGTCATGGCTTTTTTTTTTTTTTTTTCATGTTTGTGATCACGAATGCAGTTTTTCAGGTGAACAGTGTATTAATGAAATAAAGGTGTTCTTGACAAACTCTTGGACTTTGCTGAAATTATAGCTTTTCAAAGTGACTTTGGAACTACATGCTGACCTCTCCTTGTCGTCCTCTGGATTTAAGCCATCTTAACAGCTAGTGCTTAGATCCATCACTGCTTTTCAAGTGAAGCTGTGAAGCTACTGATTTTCTTCCTTTTTAAAATGACATTTTTTTTTGTCATTATGAAAGTAACATGTTCACTTACCTCAGAACATTTGAAAATATAGAGAAATGAAGAAAAAATAAACTATACCTACTATATCTTCACCCCACTAAAGTTAGTTACTGTTAACATTTTGTGTTTTCTTTTGTTCAAAAATACTTCTTCTACACAAGTATAGGCTTTCTTTCATATCTGATCATAACATAAACATCCTCTGTTAGTCCAAAATCTTCATATTGTTTGTGCTTTGAAACCTGAATGTTGTCTATGTTAATCTTTCTCTTTTCCTTTTTCCCCCCAAGGCGAAAAAAGAACAGATTTCCTGGTTTGTTTAATGAGGCATAAAAATCAGCTCACCCCCTCTCTTCTTTTCCAGGGCTCTGAAGGCTCCCAGGCTGCTCTGACAGAAAAGGAAGCCCTCTTGGCTGAGCTGCGCTCAGAAAACCTTACTAAGAGTTCGGAGAACCACAGATTGCGGAGGAGCATTAAGAAGGTCACTCAGGAGCTCAGTGACCTGCAGCAGGAGAAGGCGAGACTGGAGAGGGACCTGGAGGAAGCCCGCTGCGAGGGGAGCAGGGGAGCCCGCACCATCCAGGTGAGAGGCGCCCGGCCCCTGGTGGTGGATGGTGCGTTTGGCCTGCCTTGTGCTGCTGTTTGGGTTGTAGGGAGATATTCAGTGCAGAAAATAGAAAAATGGGAAAAAAATACAGAGAATACTTCACTCATCATCATCTCACCTAGAAACCACCAGTCTTAACTATCTGCTGTTGCAGTCCTTTTAGTTCTCTCTTTGCCTCTCACGATTGGTATCAAGGTGAGAATGCGGTCTGTAGGCCCTTTTTGATTCAGTGTTGGTTCTTTGCATGATTGTTCTTGAGAAACACCGTTTTTGTTTCAGCGTGGTTTTCCGTGACTCAGAGGTGCCGCAGTGTGTTGAATAGTCCTTTAGTGTAGAGCCTTTAGGTCGTTTTACTTTTTTTGCCTTGTAACAAATGCTGCAGCAAACATCCTTCTATGTGAGTATTTACGTGAATAATATTCAGCCATTGATTATTTTTGACAAAGGTATAATTACTGGGTCAATCAGGGAATATTTTAAAGACTTTTATAGACTCAAATTGTCCTGGAACAAAGATTGTCCCAGGTTTCTCTGTGTCATCTTTTTAAAAGGCTGCATTCCATTCAGCATTGGGTATTAGCATCTAAAAATTTTCTGTCAATTTGGTAGACTTATTAAATTTCAATTCTATCAAAATGTAAGTATTTAGCATCTTTTAATTTAATTCCTCCTGAGAGTCACAGCCAGACACCCAGCCTTGGTGCCATCAGACAGGACAGGGCCTGAGTCGGAGTGATCACTGACACTCAGGTTAATTAAATTACCTGCTCCAGAGCCAGGCAGTCGTTAGAGCACAGGGCTCTAAAGAGAGCGTTGGGTATCACTGGTTTGTTCTCTGGGGTTGCTTTTGGCAGGGCTGCCAGGATTAGGTGAAATCCTAATGTTAAGACTGAACAGAGAATTGAAGTACAAATGTTTGTGTATTTTAATAACATTTTTAATAACCAGTAAGAGAGCAGTAATGGAAGTTTAGAGAAATAAGAAAATGTCAGCTACAACTTTACCACCTTAACAAAGCAATGCTGTTTCCAGTTTTCCCCTCCAGTGGGGATGCTCCTGGGCTCTGTCTAATCAGAGACTAAATCCTATACTGTGTTTTTGGAGCACTCGCTCTATCATAGGCAACTTCCTTCTGCGAGGCTCCACAGTGATCACGTGCAGCGGTGCGTACTCTTTCACTGATGGCTTTCATGTGATGACTTAATGATTTCCTCCTTTGTTGGATATTTCTGCTGTTTAAATAATGCCACAATGAATATCTTTGGGCATAAAATCATTTTTTCTTGAAATCCCTCAGGCAGATTCTGAAGAATGAGATTACTAAGTCATATGGTGCAAATCTTTATATTGGGTAATTATGCAGCCAGATATTAGTACAGAGGACTGGCTCAACTCAGGCTGCCACCAGCAGTAGTAGAGTATACTGGATTATTGCCTGCCATGAGCAGGCCAGTTTCCGAATTTGTCAGTGTTATTGAACATCAAATGCATCTGGTTTAGCTGCTGAGGGGAGGCCAGGGAAGTTTCTGAAGGTTTTACTTTTCTAAGGAAGATGAAATCTTATACATGACAAAGTGTAAAGCAGTTTACCATTGAGACTGAAGAATGAGATTACTAAGTAACTTACTGTATACTTGTGTAGAAGATCCTAGTGGCCTGGAGTAGCCAGGGAGACCTTCTGGGAGGAGATGACACATGAGTTGAGTGACGGGGTAAGACTGGAGTAGTGTGCCTTACGAATGAGGCAAAGAAAAGCCTGGCCAGAGGTCCTTTATGGAGTTGAAGTTTTCATGGTTCATTCCAATGTTCTTCACTGTTGGATTCTTATTTATTTATTTGGCTTAAAATAGTCCCCTGCCCCTGTCATCATAAAAGTGTTTATTTAGTAAAATTTGGATGGTGGGCAGGTGGGGAGATACATGCACACATGTAATTATACGTTCATATATATACTATGTGCTTCTTTTTTTTACCTTATCATTTGGTCAGCATTTGAAATCTCTCTATAACATTGTTGGATCCATAATTCACTTATTCATAAAAACCCTGGTGCTTCTAAAAGAATTTTGCTCTGCTGCTGACATAAGATGCACTTCTGCATAATATGTGAACATTTTCATAAGGAGGTTAAAATATTTGGCAAGGACTGGGGGGCCAGGATTGTGCTAGGAAGGGGTTGGGCAAGTACACTCTGAGGGGGCTCCTTGGAAGCAGCAGGTACCTAGCTGACTGGCTTTGGTGAAAGGGAAATGCATTGTCTTGTGTAGTGAAGTTGCTGGAAGGGCGGACGTCTCTTGAGAGATGGCTGCTTTTTCTTGCATTGGTTAACTCCAGGTCCAAGTAGTGGGAGCCGTCGCTGCCAGCCCTGCTGGGATCACAGGACGGAGGACTCTCACACTCCACTACCCCGCGGTCTTCCTGTCAGGATGGCTAGACAGGTGAGGTACTGAGAAGCCTAGCGTGGGTCATATGCCATCGGCTTTGACCGGAGTGTGTGTGTGTGTGTGCACATGTGTACACCTTCATTGGCAGCCTCTCTAGAGCCACATATTTGGAGGCAGGCGAGAAGGCGCCTAGGAAGTAGTACTTGGTTGCAACGCCCTGGGCCGAACAAAGCAACAGCTGTGCAGGCTGAGTGCTTCCCTCAGGTCCGCACTCCTGGGGCTCAGAGCTTCCTGGCTTCTCATCAGGTCCTACACATGTGTCTGACAGGATGATTTGGGAAGGTGTTCTTCATTTCGCATATATATATTGCATCCCAATGGTATGTCTGCTTCACTTCTGGTTATAGTCTAAGAATTTGGCTGTGTCCATTTCATGAGAATGTTTTGCATCAGATTGTAGGGTGTAGATTCTGGGGACACTTGTTGGGGTGCCAGTTTTGCTTCCTGGTGAAGGATAGGCACAGGTGGAGCATAACCCTCTAGCCTTGCATATCTCATCAGCTGTTTCTGTTTACTAGGCTCTTTAATTAATTAACCTGAGTGCCTCCCACTTGCCAGCTGCTACTGGTGTTGCTTTTGGTTTGAAACAATGGGACAAAAACCCAGTCCTCTTAGTAGCCTCTCCTTCTTCCCTGGCAAAGCAAAGCGATCATTTATACATTTGGCAGCATTGGATCCATTGTACAGGCCCTCTCCTGGCTGTGGGCACGATTCTACAACAGAGATGGGGACACACTACCCTGGGAGCACGGAGAAAGGAAGTGGCTTATAGGACCAGAGAGGGTTCCTGAGGATTGTAACTTTGGAATTGGTCTGAAGTTTGAGCTGAAGGTCAACAAGTAGGTGCTGCTAAGGGGGATTTTGTACTGAAGGCAGAGGAACAGAATATGATTTGTTTGGAGAAGAGGAATTTGGGGCTGTAATGAAGGGCAGTGGCCTCTAGGGCCATGGCTGGAGATTATCTGGAGGAAAGTTGGCCTTCAGAGGGCCTGGGATAAAGAGTTTGGGAGCTTGGACCTGACCTCTAGATTGTGGAGCCCCGAGGAGGGGAATTAAGCAGAAGATTGACAGGATTAGATTTGCAGTTTAGAAGGACCTGTGGTCTGGATGGCCAGAGGATGGATTGATGAGGGACAGCTGGGAGATGAGAAAATGAGAAGATGGAACAGCTCTTTCCCTGACCTGTTAGCCAGGTCTGAGAGGCCAGAGCGCCGAGGAGGAGAGCAGGAACCTGGCCCTGCGCAGGCTGCGCAGCTGTGGCTCCTCGCGCTGGGGCACATTCACAGTTCCCCTGTGAGGACTCCCGTGCTCAGCTTTGGGTCTCCTGTGCTGACTGGAACTTTACCGCGTCCCACAGGCAGGCTGAGGAAAACACTGGTAAGAAGATGTCCAAAGCACAGTGTTGCTCTCAGTCCACAGTCAGCCCCGTTTTCAACACTTTCTTTAGTCAAGGAAACTGCTCTTCAGTGATGGAAGCGCAGCAGGCAAGATCTCTAGTTGTTGGTCGCACCTTGTAGTTTATAGCTGTTCTATTTTCTCATGTGGCCCACAACCTTGTTTTTGAGCCAGAGAATACTATTTCCATTTTAGAGATTCATCTGAGCCTCATAACTTCAGTGGCTTGACCATGGTTTATATATGTGACATGGACCCAGGTCTGTGGACTCTTCATTTCAGGAGTTTGCCTAAGATGTCATGTCATGGCAGTGGTGAGCCACCAGTTAAGAACCTTGTGCTTTTGGAAGAAAGGAATTTTACATATTCAGCAGACCAGCAAATTATGCCCTTAAGAAAACCAACTTGATGTATTCTGATTATTTGGAGCCTTGAAAATTGTAATTTGTTCCTTTCTCTGTTTCAGAAACATTTGTGAAGGTTTACAGAAGGTTGTAAAATTCAATGCAATTAAAAATAAAGGACTCAGGGTCAAGGGAAAAACAGCTGCATGGCGAAACAGCAGCATGGAGCAAAGAGGGAACTTAAAATTCAGCTGGTAGCTCCTGGCAGGGAGGGTAAAAAGGGAAATTCTGTCACAAGGTCGCCAGTGCCTGTAAGAAGACCATGTGAAGATGATTTCGCTGCCACTGGGGCCTGCAGGAGGAATCGCCTCTGCGCTCTTGTGAGGAGAACTGTGGTGTGCAGAGCCCTGCGCAGCCCCCATTCCAGCAGACAGCTCTGAACAG
This sequence comes from Marmota marmota marmota, assembly GCF_001458135.2. Taxonomy (NCBI): domain Eukaryota; kingdom Metazoa; phylum Chordata; class Mammalia; order Rodentia; family Sciuridae; genus Marmota; species Marmota marmota. The sequence goes on from NW_026000051.1 coordinate 10,588,068, forward strand.
GGCTGGTCAGCTCCGCCCACGGCACCGAGCTTGTACACATTGAGGTTTCAGTTCCTGGGACTGATATAGCTGTTTATTTCCCGTTATCTCTTTCTTGGACAAGAGCTTCACAATCAGTTGAAATACTGCAGCCGGGTTTACAGATGAGGCCTGACTTCAGGTCTGAATAGAGGACCATATTGGGTGGTTCTAGTTTCTGTGAAAGTCCATAAATTCTTTTGGTTGTGATCAAACTATCCTTAGCTCACGCCAAAAGCATTTGTTGCCAGCCTCATTGTGCCAGGTCTTAGGCATTTTGGGGGAGACAGTGCTTTCGCTGGAAGCACAGTTTGGATGAGAGGCAGATGGCTTACTGAGCCTGATTGTGCATGAACAGGAGGAGTTGGGCCAGGGGGTTGATCGTCATGCCTGCAATTGCAGCAACCCAGTGCCAGTTGGCTTAGTATGGTCCTGAGGGAGATATGCAGTTTGTTCAGTGCACATTCTTTGTAATGGCACAGGCACATCATTAGGCCTTGTGAGTGCACACTTTCGCTTTTACTTTATAATGAGATAGGTTGAAAAGTGAGGCTCTCAGATAGGTCCCTTGTGTTGTGCTATACCTCCTTGTGCCAGAGGACCCATATTGCTTTAAGGAAATTCAGAAGACCTTTGCAAACAAACAAAACCCCTGTATTCGCAATTCATTGTGCTCACGGTGGTGTTGAAGTGTCCTAGCCTCTGTGGCCTGTGATGGCGATGCTGCTGGGATTTTCTCTTCCCTACTCTCTCATCTCTAACTTTCACATGTTATTTGGCCCCAGAGACTTAACACGCTCTCTCCTTTTAGCCCAGCTTGTGTGTGTACCTGAGTGTGTGTGTTTGGTGAAGGGTGAGAGAGAGCTCTTTATTTCAGATTTGTTCTCTCTGGCTCGGGCACTCAGTATTCTATGGTGAGGAGGAGGAGCGAGGCATCATCGTCTTGTCTTTCTGTCTTTCTGCCTTTCTGCACTGCAGCCTGTGTGAGGCCTCGGCTGAGATGGCATCCCCAGACGTCTCGTAATGCTCTCCTCTGTTACAGGGCCTATCAACTGCTGTCCTGACAAGTGTGTGCTTTAGTACCTGGGCACTTGGCTCCATGGGATGCATTTGCTAGTTGAAGCCCCCAATCTAATTAAAGTTGTACCTGCACCCAGCTGGCTGATCCCATGGGCGTTCATGGAGTGGTTTAACTTCAGGAGGTTCAGCCCGAACTCCTCTAGTTCTCTTGCTTCTCATTGTTGGATGGCTTCAAAGGAGATTGGGATGGCATTTAGTATATCTCTTGGAGAACCATAATCAAAACATGGTGGCTTTGGAGACAGTGTCTCAGGTGGTTGATTAGGGCCAAGAACACAGAGCTGTAGTGGTGTGATGGCTCAGACTCTCCCCTGTTATTTTTAAAATCAGGTGTGAAGATCTTAAGTTGGCATCCTTGTAGAATAATGTGCAATTTAAATGAACTGTGTTGGAGGAAGTTCTGTCCCTGCCAATTCTAGTTTCTTAAGAGAGCCCGAACACAGAGACTAGAGTCACGCTCGATTTGAGTCCTGGCTCTATCATTCACACACAGTTTGCCTCTCTGAGCCATGGCATCCATTTCTTATCAGAAGAACAAGGATTAGTTGATAGGGTATAGCCCTTAGCATAATACCTGGCACACCATAAATGATCAATAAATGGAGAGATGAAGCAACGTTAGTAGGTTTCTTTGGAATAGTGGAAGTCAGTGTGGACTTGGGTTGGAACTGTAGCTTCACTTAGAGGTGCTTAACCTCTATGCCAGCTACTTAACCTCTTAAAATGAACATTTACTCCCCTAAAATATAGTTGATTTTAATCTATCTTAGCATTAAACAAATGAGGAGTAAAATTTAACATGTGATCCTGGTATAGAGAAGTAGATGCTCAGCTTGGTCAGATTTCTTCTTTGCTGTTTTCCTGCTGTTAATATTGTTGCAGGTGCTGACTTGGGACTTTGAATGACAAACCACTGCCCACAAGAATCTACTGGACACTGTTGATTAACAAATGTGGTCTGCCCTTTACCAGTCAAGTCACCAAGCTAGACATTTCCTCCTTGCTCAACAGTAACCTCTGCACTGAAGAAAGTGCTTGTCTGTTTCTGTCTAGCCCATTGATCCCACCAGGAAGAGGGTCAGAATGCTCTTGGATTGAGAGACTTTGGAGTGTCTTGGTGGCTCATGCATGAGGCTGCTTTGACTTTAAAAGTCTGTCCCCATGAGTTTTCCTGAGGAATTGCCATGATCTCTATGAGGGCACAGACAGGGAGACCTTTTTCTTATCGCTCCTTATTTTCTTGTTTCTGTACCAGGCTCTGTCCTGGGCACTGGGAGAACTGGACTGAAATCAAATATGCTATTCTCTGAAGGCACCTAGTGGGGAAATGTAATAGAAATGCACGTAGCATGGTGAGCGCTGATAACAGGATGGAGTAAATGCTTTGGGAGCTCTGAGATTGGGACTGTGGAGGAGGAAGGCTTCAGGGAGGAGGTGGATTTGAGTGGAGACTCAAGGATAAGGAGCTGTTTTCCCAAGGGACTGGGAGGTGGAAATGCATTCCTGGTAGAGCGAAGGCCTGTGCCAAGGCTTGGAGCATGAATAAGCCTGGCACTTGGGGAAGAGGAGGTGGGGCTGGAGGAGGGGGCCGGGACCTCGAGTGCATCCTGTGGGTGGGCTTTTAGAAAGGTGTGGTGTTCTGTCTGGTGCTGACCCCACTGGGCCTGCCCGGTTTGAATTCCCTCTGCTTTCTGGGGAGGGCTGCCTTGAGCCCGGCTCTGAACTTCTGTAATCTGCACAGGTGGCCCCAGTTAGATGGGGGTGGTTGCCAGCTCTCCATGGCAGGACTTTCTCACTCCAGTGGCTTCCATTGTGTGTGTGTGTTTTCTTTTATTAAAGCATATTAATTCTTTGTTCATATGAACTTTTATGGAGAGAAAACCTGAAAGTGGAGCTGCGCAGGCTGAAGTGGGGGGGAGGCCTGGCATCCTTTGCTCTCCCTTTGTGACTGCTTCCTCCACAGCAATGGGGCTCCACAGAACGTGGTTTGAACACCAGGTCTTGAACTGATTCTGGAAATTCTTCTCACATCACCAAGTACCTATACCTCATTAAGATTTTGGAGAAATTTCCTTTGTATATTTAAAGGTAACCACTGAGCCCTTTGACAGGCTTTCTCACAGTGCAACCTGATAAGGTAGAAATTTGATGGATGAGAACCTTCTCATTCTCCATCTGGCCAGAGATAAAACTGACTAGCTGGCTGGAGAAGGAAGTGTGATGGCCTGGCTTTTCATTTCTAATGCAATTCTAAGATTGTAGGGATATTTTATTTTTCAAATAATCCACTTTTTAAAAACCAGACATGCTGTAAGAAGTCCTGATATGCAAAGGCAGTTCTCAGCTCAGTGTTGGCCCCGAGAGCACCTATGAATCTTCAAGGAAAATCGCCTATTAGTGTAGAAATTCACACCTGTCATTCAGTGACCTTATGCAGATCTTGCTGTGGCAGTTCTTGCTGTAAAGCAGGGTGGGTATCTGATGAAGGATAGGGGTTTTCAAACTTTTTCTAGTAGCTCTTGTTCATAAGCAAATAAAACAGGTGCATCCAAGGGGCTCTGTAGATTTCTTAGGCATTAAAACAAAATGTGAATTTGTGTCCTCTTCCCCTTGCCAGCTGAATCAATTTCTAGTAGGGGGTTCCCTGGAACATGTAGTTGGGTGACTCTGCTAGCCAGCGAGGTTTGGGTATTCCTGATCTTTGGATTTCTTGGGCTCCATTTGAAATACCACTGGAGTGATAAAAAAGAATACATAACAGGTTTCATTTTTATTTTTTATTTTTTATTACATGTGTTAATTGTGCAAATTAATGGGATTCATGGTGATATGTTCATGCTTGTGTACATCATGCATTGATCTACCATTGATCCACTGTGTCTACCCAGCTGCTTTTACTCATCTCTACCCTCACCTATTCTTTCACATTCTTTAATAATCCTTTTACTTCCAGATTAAGATTTTATTCTTTAGTTTCTACATATGAGAGTTAGCGTGTGGTATTTCGAATGACAGGGTTTTATTCTTTATGGCTGAGTAATACTCCATTGTGTACTTGTATAATTTTTTCTTTTTTTTTGTCACACATCTGTCTATATTTGAGCAGTAGGTGGGACACTTCTAGCAACAGTAAAAAAAAAATAATTTACAAAAGCAGGGATTTAGTGAAGCCACTTGGTGGTTGCCCTTGGGAGCTCACACGTAGATGCCGACCCAGAGAGGGAGGAAGAGGACTCCATAGCCCATAAAGAGTGAGGCCACCAAGGAAATGAGGAGCTCTTTGTAGATATCCCATGTGTACTTGGTGGAGGTAACCTTGTAAATGAAGAACCAGGAGGTGAAGAACATGCCATTAGCCGGAAGCACCACAGTCAGATGGGGGAAGACAGCTGGCTTTACTGGGCTGGTGTATCTGTCTGCTCATGGCCTCAAGCTCCATTTTGCCCCACACACAGTAATCTGCCGCTCTGCCACCGGAAGAACAATACTTTCTTTATCCATGCATTTGTTGACAGGTACCTAGGCTGATTGCATACTTTGGATATTGTGAGTAGTGCAGTGATAAACATGGACGTGCAGGTATCTTTTTTTATGCTGACTTCTTTTCTTTTGGATGCATAGTTAGACATGGGATATCTAGATCATGTGGTTGTTCTCTTTTTAGTTTTTAAAAATTATAAAAATCAGCACATATTAATTACACAAAGTAATGGGTTTCGTTGTGACATTTTTATAATGCATGTGACCTACTTTGATCACATTCACCCTCCCTGTTGCCTTCTTTGACCCTGCTTCCCTCTCCTCCGACCTCTTTTCCCTTACTCCAGAGCCCCCTTCTACTTTCGTATCATCTTTTGTGCCCCTCTAGATTCCACAGATGAAAGAAAGTGTGCAGTGCTTGCTTTGAGTCTGGCTTATTAACATGATGCTCTTCAGTTTCATCCATTTGCCTGCAAGTGATATGGTTTTGTTTTCCATTATGACTGAATAAGACTCCATTATGTAATGATACCACATTTTCCTTATCCTTTCATCCATTGATAGCATCTAGTAGGTTTATTATATAACTTGCCTATTGTAGATAGTGCCTTGATAAACATGGATTTGCAAATATCTTTATAGTACACTGATTTCAGTTCCTTCTAGTATATACCCAGAGTGTGTGGCTGGATCATATGGTAAATCTATTTTTTAGTTTTCTGAGAAACCTCCCTACTGTTTTCCGTGGTGGCTATGCTGATTTACAGTCTCAGCAACAGTGTGTAAGTGGTCCTTTTTATCCTCATCCTCACCAGCATTTGCTGGTTTTTTTTTTTTTTTTTTGATAACAGCTGTTCTAATTGAGGTGAGATGGAATCTCATTGTAGTTTTAATTTGTTTCCCTGATGGCTAATCATTTTGAACATTTTTTTCATGTTATTTATTGACTATTTGTACTTCTTTTGGGAAGTGTCTATTCAGATCATTTCCCCACTTTTGAAGTTGAATTACTTTTTTGTTGTCCTTTTTTTGGAGTTCTTTATATATCCTGGATATTAATCCTCTGTCATTTGAATAGCTGGCAGAGGTTTCCTTCATCCTGTGGGCTGTCTCCTCTCCTGTTTCCTAGCTGTGCAGAGGCTTTGTATTCTGGGGGGAATTCCGTTTGTTAGTTTTTGCTTTTGTTTCCTGTGCTTTTGGAGTCCTATCCAGGAAATTGCTGTCTCTGCCAGTATCTTCAGCTGTTTCCTCTAGTAGTTTCAGAGTGGTAAATGTTACATTAAGGTCTTTGATCCATTTTAAGTTGAATTTCTTTTTATGCAGCATGAGAATTAGGGGCTGAGTTTCAGTCTTCTGCATGTGGACTTCCAGTTTTCCTAGCACTATTTGTTGAAGAGGCTATCCTTTCTTCAATGTATATTTGGGCGTCTAAGTCAAGAGTCACATGGCTGCAGATGCATGGATTTATTTCTGGGTCCTCTGTTCTGTTCCATTGGTGTCTGTTTTTATGCTAATACCATACTGTTTTGTTACTATGGTCCTGTAGTATGTCTTGAAATCTGGTACTGTGCCTTTAGCTCTATTTTTTTTTTTTTTTTGCTCAAGTTTGTTTTTGGCTATTTGGGTTTTTTTTTGTGTGTGTGTGCTTCCATGAATTTTAGAATTTTTTTCCTAGTTCTCTGAAGAATGTCATTTGTATGTTGATGGTATTTGCAATGAAACAGTAGCTTGCTTTGGGAAGTATGGGCATTGATTATATCAGTTCCTCTGGTCCATGAACATGGGAGATCATTTCACCCTACAGTGTCTTCTTCAGTTTCCGTCTTCAGTATTTTGCAGTTTTCATTGTAGAGGTCTTTTACTTCCTTGGTTAAGTGTACTCCTAAGTATTTTATTATTTTTTTGTGACTCCTGTGAGTAGGATTGTTTTTGTGATTTCTTTCTCAGCAAATTCATTATTGGTGTATAGAAAAGCTACTGATTTTTGTGTGTTGATTTGTATCCTGTTACTTTGCTAAATTTATCAGTTCCAATGGTCGTTTGGTGAAATCTTCAGGTTTTTCTCTGTATAGAATCTCATCGTCTGTATGCCTTTTATTTCTTTCTCTTGCTTAATTTCCCTGGCTAAAATTCCTAATACTATATTGAATAAGAGTAGAGAGCACACTTGCCTTGTTCCTGATCCTAGAGGAAGTGCTTTCAGTTTTCTCCCATGCAGTACGGTGTTGGCTGTGGGTCTGTCATATACAGCCTTCATTATGTTGAGGTCTGATCGCTCTGTAAGTAATTTATGTGGGGCTTTAATCATGAAGGGATGTTGAATTTTATCAACTCCCTTTTCTGCATCTGTGGAGATGATCATATGATTTATATTTTTTATTTATGGGATATATTGTTTATTGATTTGGGTATGTTGAACCATTCTTGAATCCCTGGAATTAAACCAGCTTCATCAAGGCGTCTAATCTTTTCGATGTGCTGTTGAATTTGATTTGCTAGTATTTTGTTGAGAATTTTGTGACCACCAGACACCGTGGTCTGTTCTTTTTATTGTGTCCTTGTCAGATTTTGGTACCAGGACAATGCTGGCCTTGTAAATGAGTTTAGAAGTGTCCCTTCCCTTTCAATTCTGAGGAATAGTTTGAGAAGCATTAATGTTAGCTGTTTAAAAGTTTGGCAAAATTCAGCAGTGAAGTCATCTGATCTTGGACTTGTCTTTGTTGGGAGACTTTAATTTTATTTGCTCTCATTATTTGTTTTTGGTTGTTACGGTTTAGGTATTAGGTGTCCTTGAAAAGCTCCTGTGTTAATTCAAGTGTATTCAGAGGTAGAATAATTAGATTGTAACCTAATCAGACCATCCTAGTTTGAGTGGACTGACTGGGTGGTAACCAAAGGCTGGTGGGGCATGGATGGAGGAGGAGTGTCACCGGGGGTGTGCCTTGGAAGGGTGTGTATAAATACAGTTTCCATGTATTTATATAATTTCCAAAACTTCTCTTGCTGTTGATTTCTAGTTTGATTCCATTGTGATAAAAAAGGTACATGATATGATTTCAATTTTTTTAAATTCTTAAGGCTTGTTTTGTACCTTAATTATGGTCTGTTCCAGAGAAAGTTTCTCGCATTGATGAAAAGAATGTGTTTTTGCAGCTGTTAGATGATATGTTCTGTAAATGTCTGTTAAATCAGCCTTGCTTGGTGTAGTAATCTCGGTTGGCAGTTCTTTTCTTTGAGGACTTGAAATACATCATTCAGTACCTCCTGACCTGTAAAGTTGATGCTGAGAAATCTGTTGTTAGTCTAATGGGGTTGCCCTGGAATGTGCAGATTTAAAAACTGCAGATTTAAAAATTCCTTCTTCATCTTATACTTTTTTTTTTTTTTTTGGTACTGACGATTTAACCCAGGGGTGCTCACTTACTGAGCCACGTCCCCAGACCTTTTTTTTTATATTTTATTTAGAGACGGGGTTTTCCTGAGTGACTAAGTACTTTGCTAAGTTGCTGAGACTGGCTTTGAAATCGCAATTCTCCTGTGTCAGCCTCCCAGTCTGCTGGGATTACAGGCATGGTCCACCACGCCTGGCTGTCTTATACTTTTGACAGTTTGAGTCTAACGTGGTGTGTGGTGAGGATCTTTTCTGGTCATGTCTATGTGAGGTTCTCTAGGCCTCCTGTACCTAGATCCCATGGCATTCCCGAGATAGGGAAGGTTTCCGCTATCATTTCATTGAGTAGGTTTTCTGTGGCCTTAACCATCATTTCTTCCCCTTTGGGTATCCTAATGATGCAGGTGTTGATTTTTTTTAATGTTGTCCCAAAGGTTTTGAATGTTCTCTTTATTCTTTCTTATTTATTTTTTTTATTTATGTCTGTCTGAATGTGTGATTTTTAAAAGACCTTCTTCAAGCTTTGATAGTTTTCCTTCTACTTGATGTAGTCTGTTGTTGAGACTTTCAACTGAATTTTTGAGTTCTTCATTTCTAAGATTTCTGATTGGTTCTTTTTCAAAATCTTTATCTCTGCTGAATTTCTCATTCATATCCTGCATTACTTTTCTAAATTCATTTAACTGTTTATCCATGTTCTTGTGGATCTCTTCAAGTTTTTAAGAATCATTCTTTTGGGTTTTTTATCTGACATTTCAGACATTTTGATAACTTTGGAGTCTGTTATTAGAGAGTTCTGATCTTTTGGAGGATAGACTGGGTTTTAAATTCTTGTTTTACCACTTTTTACCTGATATTTAGCTTAAGTGGCTTGAACTGTTTGAACGGCAGCACTCTGATTGACAAAATGGGTATGATCAGAATACCTGCTTCTTAGGGTTGTTGTTGAGTTGAATGAGGTCCTGGGTAACTGTGCCCTGCACTCTTCTGAGTGCTGTAGAGTTTTGTAGATCAAAGTGGTGGATGGTATTCTGGGAGGATGTTGGCCAGGGCCAGACTAATCAGGGAGGGCTTTGTGGAAGAGATGGCCACTTGGGCTTGGGCCTTGAACATGGTATGCCACCATCTCTAGGTGTAATTGGTGAGAATTTTACGACATTTTTACCAGGTGGAGGGGACTGGGTGGATACAGGCAGAACCTGGAAAGTGTGTGAATAAGTGGCCAGGGGAGGGGGCTGGTTGTAGATAAGGCTGGAGCCACTGCAGGAGTCTGGAAGGAGCTGCCTGCTACGAGGGCTTTGTTCTGCAATTGATTTGGAGTTATTGAAGGGTTCTGAGCAGAAGGATGATCAGAGGTCTACAGGATTTGGCTGGATAATCCCAGAGACAGGGAGACCAGTGAGGAAGCTACTCTGGTGCCCCAGGGAGCTGCTGTATGAAGAAGGCAGTGGCAGCTGGGTGTAGGGAGAAGAGGGGCTGAGTGAGCGAGGGGAAGGGATGCTCTTGTCTCCTAGTGGCTACAGCTTCTACCCTTCTTCCACTTGGATCCCTCATGAAGAGGAGAGTTACCAATCAGATTATTCAGAGTCCAGGGTATTCAGTGGGCTGTCCTTGTTAATGAAGGTGCAGGTGTTCATTGTACATTCAGGAAGAACCCAAGTTCTGGATTTGCTTGCTTTCCTCTTCAGGCCTGGGGGGCTGCACCTGGTATGGCAGGCTGACTCCCTCACTCCCCAGTGTTCCTCTGTCTTTATCCACTTGCCTAAGAGGACCGGGCAGCTCCATTAAGCTGCACACGCCCCTCCGGGAACAATAACAATGACAGCAGTACCTCGGATCTTAAATTTCCTAAGAAAGTTCAGCTTTGGATTTGGAATTGTCGGAGTTGTACTTCGACTCCCCTTCTGCTCTTGCTTCTTTGTACAGTCCCTTTGGGAACTCTGGGGTGGAAGGAGGGGTGACCGGTCAGGTTTGAGGCTCTTGGCCATGAAGAGCTCTAAATCCTCACTCTTCATTTCTCCTGTGCTCTCTACCCAGGGTGTGCTATACCCTGAGGTTTGGGTGACCTGTTGGATGATAAGGTGTGTGTGAGAGGGAGAGACAAGTGCTGAACCCTGCGGCCATGAGAGAAAACCAGGGAGGGGAGAGAGGGATGAGACAGAATGGTTTGCTCCGCCCCAGCCTCTGTGCTGGGCACCTGTCCTGTATTCCCCCATTTAACTAACCTTCAAAGGAGCCCACATCATTATCATTTCTGGAAAGGACATACTCATAAAAATTTAAGTTCTCTATCTGTGGTCACACAGCTGATTAGCCTGGAGCCACGATGCAAGGCAAGGTCTTTCTGTCTTCACAACCCAGGAATATTGAAGTAGGGTTGGGGAAAAAACCCAAGATTATCAATTTTCAGTTCTGATTGTTTTGCTCAGGCAAGACATGCTGTCTCCATGCCTCCCCAAAACATTTATTATAACTCCATGGGTTGCGGGAACAGGAGCCTGTCGGCGGCTTTGTGTTGCCATGGCAGCCGCTCCTCCTCAAGGCCACCTCTGTGCACACCTCCTCCCTTCCCAGTGGCCTCTCTGCTTTAAGCCTTATCTGACTGCTCTTCATAAGAGGTACAGCATCCTTGGTCCTGCCTCTTTCATTTGGAGGAGGGCCTCAGTGTCAGTCTGGATATTCCATCAGCCCAAGTCCTTGAGAAATCATAAAATTAGCTTGGGATGTTGGAATTGTTGACCTTGAAAGCCAGGTCACACACTGGTTTTATACTTCCATTGGTCTTCGCAATAGTGCAGTTGGGTGGAAAGAACACAGAATTTGTGGTCACACTGGTTTGGTTTTGAATTTTAGCATTAGAGATTGTTTGTAAAGCTTTGGCAAAATTTTACCATCTCTGTGAGCTTTAGTTTCCTTTCTGTAAAAGTGGCATTAATAATACCTCACAGGCTTTCAGAGAGGTTAGAGTGATTTCATGGAAAAAGCCCTGGCTAAAGCTGGGCTATCGCTGGTGCTCAGAAAATGGTGGTTTCTATTACCAATGATTTAAAAGAAGAGGTGGTTTATATTTACGGGTGTATTGAATTTCCTCAAGGTTGATGATGTTGTGAGTCCTGTCCCCAGAAGTATGTACATGGACAAACTTGTGTAGGATCTCAGGGTTCAATCAGTGCACCTCAGGTTAAGAGCCCTTAATCTTGGGGATGACAGAGCTACATGTCCTTTGTGGAATTCTGGAGCAGGTCATTTTCACACTGTCTTCTGTTATGTTTGGAGGGCATGTGGGGGAAATGTGGTACAACATGAGTAGCCATGTATTACTAGGTTAAGAAGTTCTTAGCCTAGTTAGCTGAGTTAAAAATTTAAATGCACATGGAAAGGAGAATAGAGTAAAAGATTACTGAACGTACACATATGTGCTAGAATTTGAACTAGACATTAAAATATGGATCTGACAAGTGCATATATAGAGGAAGGCACTTAGTCTGGAAAATGATGTAAATGGACTTAACTGTGCCTATAGACTGTGATACCTGGACATTTTAAAATTAGGAGGACGGCTATACTACAAAGCTTTCATAATCAAAATGTCATGGTACTGGCATAAAAGTGGATAGTGTCTTCAATAAATGGTACTGGGACAAATGATACTTACATGAAGAATGACATTAGATCTTTGTCTCACACCACATAAAAAAATCAACTTAATGCAATACCTGAAACTGTGAAACTAACTAGTAGAGGAAAACTCAGAGGAAAGGCTCCATAACATTGGTTTGGGCAGTGGCTTTTTGGCTCTTATCCCAAAAGCACTGTAGACAAAAGCAGAAACAGACCAAGGGGACTCAACAAGCTGAAAAGCACATAGCAGGGGACCAGGTACAAGTGTGGACAGACAGCCTGGAGGCTGGGGGAAAGCATCTGAACCTTAAATATACAAGGAATGCCACTCAGTAGCAAGGAAACAAATAACCTGATGAAGAAAGGGGAAGGACTGGAGCAGACTTTTCTCAAATGAAGACATACAAGTAGCCAACTAGTGTATTAATAAAATGCTCAACATCCTGATCATCATGGAAATGGAAATTAAAATCACACTGAGACACTCTTCACATGCGTTAGAATGGTGGTGACTAAGAAGATGAAAGATAACAGTTGTTGTGGAGGATTGGAGGAAAGGAACTCTTGAATGCTGTTGGTAGGAATGTGAATCAGTATGGAGGACAGTTCGGAGGTTCCTGAGAACCAAACATAGGAGTGTCATATGATCTGGTGATCTTGCTTCTGAGTATGTGAGTCTGCACTGGGAAGGGCTGATGTGAGCACCGGGTGGTCCACTTGCATGTTCATCTCAGCGTTATTCACAGTAGTCAAGAGTGTCTTCACCTGATGCATGGATAAGGAAAATGTGGTATATTTTTACAATAGAATAATATTTAGTTACCAAAAAGAATGAAATCCTTTAATTTGTGACAGTATGGATGAAGCTGGAATCTGAGGTGAACCTGCAGGAGTAGAGAGTTTCATGGTGGTGACCAAAGACTGTGGCTGGTGGGGAAGGATAGAGGTGTTGACCAAGGGGTCCAGAGTTTCTTAGGAGGAATAAGTTTTCTAGATCTATTGTACCACATTCTAAGCATAATTAATATTTACATTAGCATAACTAATTATTACATATTTCAAAGTTGCTGAAAGGACAAATTTTCATTGTCGTTACAAAAAGTACTTGAAGTGATGTATATGCTAATTAGTTGATATAATCATTCCACAATGTGTACATATATCAAAACATCACATTTTACTCCCAAATATAATTATTATTTGCCAGACTTAAACAATATAACTAAAATAAAATTTAAAAGAAGGCATGTTCTTCTAGGATGGTATGCAGGTTTATTGTGACTTTAAAGAGATATACCTGAAAGGCAATGTTAACATAATATAGATATTCTTCATAGCAGTTTTCATCTGGAATTTTCTAAACTCGAGTGTCAGATGAGATCATTTAAATGGACCAGGATCAAGGTATAGGTGGGTGATGCCAGAGACACAAACCTGTGCCATGGTGTCTGGGTGAACTGAGAGGCTTTGGAATCAGAGAGTGGGGTCAGGCAGATGCTGTTCCTCATTCATGAAATAGAAACAGGGCTGGGGGGTGACTTGGTGGTAGAGTGCTTGCTGAGCATGTGCGAAGCCCTAGGTTCAATCCCAAGCACTGAAATAAAAAGAAAGAAAGAAAGAAAGAAAGAAAGAGAAATCTCATCTACTTTATTCATTTGCTCATTTGTTTATCTAATAAGTATTTAGTTAGTGGTGTTCTGGGTGCTATGTAAGAGATTACCCCAGATCATCTTAAACAATAACTTTCTTATATTTCACTTTATTGGTCAAGGATTTGAGCAGGGCTTAGCTGTGTGATTTTTCTGCTTGCGGTGGTCAGGTCACTCATGGCATTCAGCTGGTGAGGGGGCTGGTCCTGAGGGGCCGTGAATCTTTCCTCATGTGTCTGGCGTGTTGTTGGAGATGACTGAAAACTAAGCATAACTGGGGTTGTCAGCCGTGGCACTTGTGTGTGGCTCTTCAGCAGAGCAGTGTCAGGGTAGTCGTCATCTTGGAGGACTCACAGGGCTCCAGGAGGCAGGAGTTGGAAGCTACCAGTTTTCTAAGGCCTGGGCCCAGGATCTGGCACAGTGTCACTTCTTCTGTATTCTGGTTGCACCAGTTACTGTGTTGCCAGGATTCAATATGAGGGAACACAGGCTCCACACCTCTCACACATGCTAGGCAAATATTCTGCCCCTGCTCCAGGCCATTCATTCTTGAGAGATCAAATTTTTGTTAGAGCTGTCCTTGAAAATTTTGTCATCCTTGGCCAGTAAGGACAGTTGATCTGAGGGGAAATGTCAGATATACAGAAACGGGGTTGGCAATCAAGGAAATGCAAATTCAAATTCTTGAAGAATCATTATACCAATTATATTATCATTATACCAATTTATATTAGCAAACAGTTAAGTAAATGTTCCTGGCCAGGATGTGGTAAGATAAAAACTTACACTTTGGGGTGGGACTAACATTTTGCAGTGATACTTTAGCCACTGCCCTTTTGGAAGATAGTTTGTTGGTTTGCAGAAAGAATCCTCAAAACATGTTCTGAGAAATCAAATCAAAATTAATTAAAAACTGTAAAAATAAAAACCCCCAAGAAGACGTAATAGCACATTGCTGTTTGTCATATGTAAAAGCAAATGGTTGGACATGTAGTGAGTATTCACTAAAGCTAGGAAATCTGAAGGTGACGTGGAGTCTTTTTTTTTTTTTCTTCACTTTTTGTTTTATTTTATTTATTTTTTAAATTTTTATTGTTGGTTGTTCAAAACATTACATAGTTCTTAATATATCATATTTCACACTTTGATTCAAGTGGGTTATGAACTCCCATTTTTACCCCGTATACAGATTGCAGAATCACATCGGTTATACATCCACTGATTTACATATTGCCATACTAGTGTCTGTTGTATTCTGCTGCCTTTCCTATCCTCTACTATCCCCCCTCCCCTCCCCTACCCTCTTCTCTCTCTACCCCATCTCCTGTAATTCATTTCTCCCCCTTGTATTNTTCATTTTGTTGCATATGGATTTCCAGTTTTCCCAGCACCATTTGTTGAAGATGCTATCCTTCCTCCATTGCATGCTTTTAGCCCCTTTATCAAATATAAGATAGTTGTAGTTTTGTGGATTGGTTTCTGTGTCCTCTATTCTGTACCATTGGTCCACCCGCCTGTTTTGGTACCAGTACCATGCTGTTTTTGTTACTATTGCTCTGTAGTATAGTTTGAAGTCTGGTATCGCTATACTGCCTGATTCAAACTTCCTGCTTAGAGTTGTTTTTGCTATTCTGGGTCTTTTATTTTTCCATATGAATTTCATGATTGCTTTATCTATTTCTACAAGTAATGCCGTTGGGATTTTGATTGGCATTGCATTAAACCTGTAGAGAACATTTGGTAATATCGCCATTTTGATGATGTTAGTTCTGCCTATCCATGAACAGGGTATATTTTTCCATCTTCTAAGATCTTCTTCTATTTCTCTCTTTAGGGTTCTGTAGTTTTCATTGTATAAGTCTTTCACCTCTTTTGTTAGGTTGATTCCCAAGTATTTTATTTTTTTTGAAGATATTGTGAATGGAGTGGTTGTCCTCATTTCCATTTCAGAGGATTTGTCGCTGATGTACAGGAATGCCTTTGATTTATGCGTGTTGATTTTATATCCTGCCACTTTGCTGAATTCATTTATTAGCTCCAATAGTATCTTTGTAGACCCTTTTGAGTCTGCTAGGTATAGAATCATGTCATCTGAAAATAGTGATAATTTAAGTTCTTCTTTTCCTATTTTTATGCCTTTAATTTCTTTCGTTTGTCTAATTGCTCTGGCCAGTGTTTCGAGAACTATGTTGAACAGAAGTGGTGAGAGAGGGCATCCCTGTCTTGTTCCAGATTTTAGAGGGAATGCCTTCAATTTTTCTCCGTTCAGAATGATGCTAGCCTGAGGCTTAGCATAGATAGCTTTTACAATATTGAGGTATGTTCCTGTTATCCCTAGTTTTCCTAGAGTTTTGAACATGATGGGATGCTGTACTTTGTCGAATGCTTTTTCTGCGTCTATCGAGATGATCATATGGTTCTTATTTTTAAGTCTATTGATGTGGTGAATAACATTTATTGATTTCCGTATATTGAACCAGCCTTGCATCCCAGGGATGAATCCTACTTGATCATGGTGCACAATTTTTTTGATATGTTTTTGTATCCGATTTGCCAGAATTTTATTGAGGATTTTTGCATCTAGATTCATTAGAGATATTGGTCTGTAGTTTTCTTTCTTTGAATTGTCTTTGTCTGGTTTAGGAATCAGGGTGATGTTGGCCTCGTAGAATGAATTTGGAAGTTCTCCCTCTTTTTCTATTTCCTGGAATAGCTTGAAAAGTATTGGTATTAGTTATTCATTTTTTTTTTTTTTAAATTTTTTATTGTGGGTTGTTCAAAACATTACAAATTTCTTGACATATCATATTCCACACTTTGATTCAAGTGGGTTATGAACTCCCACCTTCACCCCATACACAGATTGCAGAATCACATCAGTTACACATCCATTGATTTACAAATTGCCATCCTAGTGTCTGTTGTGCTCCGCTGCCTTTCCCATCCTCCACCCTCCCCCCTCCCCACCTCTCCCCGTATTAGTTATTCTTTAAAGGTTTTGTAAAACTCTGCTGTATACCTATCCGGTCCTGGGCTTTTCTTAGTTGGTAGTCTTTTGATGGCTTCTTCTATTTCCTCAATTGGTATTATTCTGTTTAGGTTTTCTATATCCTCCTGACTCAATCTGGGTAGATCATATGACTTAAGAAATTTATCGATGCCTTCACTATCTTCTATTTTATTGGAGTATAAGGATTCAAAATAATTTCTAATTATCTTCTGTATTTCTGAAGTGTCTGTTGTGATATTGCCTTTTTCATCCTGTATGCTAGTAATTTGAGTTCTCTCTCTTCTTCTCTTCGTTAGCATGGCTAAGGGTCTGTCGATCTTATTTATTTTTTCAAAGAACCAACTTTTAGTTTTCTCAATTTTTTCAATTATTTCTTTTGTTTCGATTTCATTAATTTCAGCTCTGATTTTAATTATTTCTTGCCTTCTACTTCTTTTGCTGTTGTTTTGCTCTTCTTTTTCTAGGATTTTGAGATGAAGTATGAGATCATTTATTTGTTGGTTTTTTCTTTTTTTAAGGAATGAACTCCAAGCAATGAATTTTCCTCTTAGAACTGCTTTCAATGTGTCCCATAGATTCCGATATGTTGTGTCTGTGTTTTCATTTATCTCTAAGAATTTTTTAATTTCCTCCTTGATGTCTTCTATAACCCATTGATCATTCAGTAACCTATTGTTCATTCTCCAAGTGATGTATGCTTTTTCCTTCCTTCTTTTATCGTTGATTTTCAGTTTCATTCCATTATGATCAGATAAGATGCATGGTATTATCTCTACTCCTTTATATTGTCTAAGAGTTGCCCTGTGACATAATATATGATCTATTTTTGAGAAGGATCCATGTGCTGCTGAGAAAAAAGTGTAACTGCTTGATGTTGGGTGGTATACTCTATATATGTCAATTAGGTCTAGGTTATTAATAGTGTTATTGAGTTCTATAGTTTCCTTATTCAACTTTTGTTTGGAAGATCTGTCCAGTGGCGAGAGAGGTGTGTTGAAGTCTCCCATGATTATGGTATGGTGGTCTATTAGACTCTTGAACTTGAGAAGAGTTTGTTTGACGAACATAGCTGCACCATTGTTTGGGGCATAAATATTTATGATTGTTATGTCTTGTTGGTGTATGGTTCCCTTAAGCAGTATGTAGTGTCCCTCTTTATCCCTTTTGATTAACTTTGGCTTGAAATCTATTTTATTTGATATGAGTATGGACACTCCTGCTTGTTTCCGAAGTCCATATGAGTGATATGATTTTTCCCAACCTTTCACCTTCAGCCTATGTATGTCTTTTCCTATCAAATGCGTCTCCTGTAGGCAGCATATTGTTGGGTCTTGTTTTGTGATCCATTCTACTAGCCTGTGTCTCTTAATTGGTGAGTTTAAGCCATTAACATTTAGGGTTATTATTGAGATATGGGTTGTTCTTCCAGCCATATTTGTTTATTTCTGTTACTAAACATGGTTTGTTTTCCTCTTTGATTATTTTCCCCCCCTTTACTGTCCTACCTCCCACTGTTGGTTTTCATTGTTATTTTCCATTTCCTCTTCCTGTAATGCTTTGGCGAGGATGTTTTGAAGAGATGGTTTTCTAGCTGCGAATTCTTTAAACTTTTGTTTATCGTGGAAGGTTTTAATTTCATCTTCCATCCTGAAGCTTAATTTCGCTGGATACACAATTCTTGGTTGGAACCCATTTTCTTTCAGTGTTTGAAATATGTTATTCCAGGATCTTCTAGCTTTCAGAGTCTGTGTTGAAAGATCAGCTGTTATCCTGATTGGCTTACCCCTAAATGTAATCTGCTTCCTTTCTCTTGTAGCTTTTAAAATTCTCTCCTTATTCTGTATGTTGGGCATCTTCATTATAATGTGTCTAGGTGTGGATCTCTTATGATTTTGCACATTCGGCGTCCTGTAGGCTTCTAGGATTTGGGATTCTGTCTCATTCTTCAAGTCTGGGAAGTTTTCTCGTATTATTTCATTGAATAGACTGCTCATTCCTTTGGTTTGGAGCTCTGTACCTTCCTGTATCCCAATGACTCTTAAGTTTGGTCTCTTAATGTTATCCCATATTTCTTGGATGTTCTGCTCATGGTTTCTTAACAGTCTTGCTGAGCTGTCTATGTTCTTTTCCAGTTGAAATACTTTGTCTTCATTGTCTGATGTTCTATCTTCTAAGTGTTCTACTCTGCTGGTAGTATTCTCCATTGAGTTTTTAAGTTGGTTTATTGCTTCCTGCATTTCTAGGATTTCTGTTTGTTTGTTTTTTATAACCTCTATCTCCCTGTATAGTTGATCCTTTGCTTCCTGGATTTGTTTGTGTAATTCATTGTCGAAGTGATCTTTCATTGTCTGATTTTGCTGTCTAATGTCTTCCTTGAGACTCCAGATCATCTGAAGCATGTATATCCTGAATTCTTTATCTGACATTCCATCTGCTGCAGATATTACCTCTTCTAACGTTGAGTTGACCTGCATTGCTTGTGGTCCTTTCTTTCCTTGTCTTTTCATACTGCTCGCGTTTCTTTCTGCTTGGTGAAACTGTTGTGTTATTGAATTTTCCCCCTATATATTTATATTGCTCTTGTATAGTTGCAAAGTCTCCCTTGCAGGGGCAGGCGGCAGCTGTGCTCCTCCTCCAATTGGGGTGATCTGTCTATCACGCCGGCGGGTCGCAGGGCCCCTTCTCCAGGTCGCGTGGTCTGCCTACCTTGCGGGCAACGGCTAGGCCCCTCCTCCAATAGGGGTGATCTGTCTACCACGCTGGTGGGCCGCTGGGCCTGTTCTCCAGGTTGCAGGTCTGCCTACCTTGCAGGCGCTGGAGGCGGCTATGCCCCTCCTCCAATTGGGGTGATCTTTCAACTAGGCCGGCGGGCCGCTGGGCCCCTTCTCCGGGACACACGGTCTGCCTCCCTTGCGGGCGGCAGCTGGGCCCTTCCTCCAATTGGGGTGATGTGTCTACCACGCCGGCGGGCTGCTGGGCCTGTTTTGCCGGTTGGTCGCAGGTTTGCCTACCTTGCAGGCACGGGCGGCGGCTCTGCTCTGCCCCTCCTCCAATTGGGGTGACGTGTCTACCCCGCCGGCGGGCCACTGGGCCTGTTCTGCCGGTCGGTCACAGGTCTGCCTAACTTGCAGGTGCGGGCGGCGGCCGTGATGTGGAGTCTTGCTAAGCAAACCCGCCTTCTCTTTCTCTCTGGCTCAAAGGATATCTGAGCCAAGGTGGCAGTACTGGGGCACTTCCGTGGACCTCCCTCATCCCAAAACTTAAAAAAAACCAAGCAACTTTTTTTGATTTCATAATCTTAAACTTCCCTTTTTGTTTTTAATTGTACTTTTTATGTCCTCATTATTTAATTGCTGTGTTTTCTTTGTAGGTCATGGTATAATGTAAAAAATAATAATAAGAAAAAGTCCAAACCAAAATTAAAATTATATAAAAATTATGGCTGCAGATGGACAAGGTCTGAAAGGAGCATTCACACTTTGAAAATGGCTTATTTTGTTGGTGTGTGATTGTATTGAGGGAGAACATTTTAACTCTTTAATTTTAGAATTTGCTTGTGCTTTGGTATTACAGTCAGCTCTCTGTATCTGTGGGTTCTACACCCACGGATTCAACCAATCTTGGATAGAAAATGTTTGGGAAAAAAGTTGTACCTGTACTGAAAACATAGAATAATTTGACATTATTCCCAAAACAATGAAGTCTAACAGCTGTTTACATAGCATGTACATTGTATTAGGTTTGGTAGATAGTCCAGAATGATTTGAAGTATACAGGATGATGTATGGTTATATATAAACACTGTGCTATTTTACATATCAGAGTGTCCACTTTTACTTTAGTGTCCACTTCTGGTATATGTTAGGGGGCCCTGGAACCCCCAGTATAATAAAAAAAAATCCTTCTTCTCTACTAGAATTGAATTTCTCTTTACTGTTTATAATTCATGATAGGTTCTTCGTCAAGTTGTTTTGCACTAAATATTTAGGGCAATCACATCATTTTTATCCAGGAAAAGTAATTAACATTTAATTTTTAAAATTTATTTATTTAAAAAAAAATTTTTTAGACGTTGATGGACCTTTATTTTATTCATTTATTTATATGTGGTACTGAGAATCGAACCCAGTGTCTCTTACATGCTAGGCAAGTGCACTACTGAGAAACTGATGTGACTTCATTTTTGAGAAACCAGCCTCTACCTCAGAGCAAAGCTTGTCCAAGGAAGTGGGCGTGGCCCTTATCCTTGGAAAAACCCACAGAGCACTCCTAGGTGCATCCCCACCCTGGTGAGTTGTTTGTCTGCAAATAACAGGAGAGATCTGTGCCCAGGTGTCCCTGACTTAGTCAGGCTAGGTGAGGACCCATAGCAACCCCCTAGCAACCACCGATCAGCATGAGATAGGAAAATACCTGGGATGCCTGATGACCCTCCGAGTAGTTTATGGTGGTTGATAACATGTTGGGAAACCATATATTTCAGCATGAACACCCCTCGTGGCTTAAACCAAACAGTTCAAACGAATCCCGCTCTTGTACTAACCAATCACCCTTATCCAACTTGTTCCCGCCAGTGAATGTGCTAATCATGTTTTAGAGTTGTTTTATGATTTTTCCGCATTGTGTGATGATTTGCTAAGAGATGCTATGATGTATGTGAAGTCCCTGCCTTCCCCAAAGAGTGTACAAAACTGCTGCGAACCCTGGGCTCGGGGCCTGTCAGCGTCACCATTTGCTGTGTGCGCTTGGAGGACCGAGCTAGCTCCCAATAAACACCTCTTTTGCTGCTTACGTCAATCTTGGTCTCTGGTGGTCTCTTGGGGGTTCTGAACTCGAGCATATCACTACCACTGAGCCACAATCCCAGCCCCAATTTTTTAAATTTAAATTAAAAAAATTAAATTAGCATTTTATTTTTAAAACATTTTCTTTGTTTCTTCCAAACATTTGATAATCCCTGATTTTGAGATATTACTAGCCATTGATGTTTGTTTGCAAAATGGTAATAATCTCATTTCATTATTCCACTTTTTGTTTATGGCTGAATACTTCTATTAAGAGATACTTATTTTTCATCGTTTATTTAGTTATCTTTAGGTGAAGTTCCTCCAGGAAAGACAAATAAGAGTTTTCTGGAATCCACCAGAGGCTCTTGTGTTAGCTTCCTATTGCTGGTGCAGCAGGTTACCATGAACTTGGTGACTTAGCAATAAAGAGTTAAAATCTTAACAGTTCTGAAGTCAAGTCTGAATGAGGTCTCGTTAAGTAAGGCCGGGTAGGGCTTAGGCTCCTCCTGAGGGCTGCAGGGCACCCTGACCTCTTGGTCTTGTCCAGGTTCTAGAGACGCCTGGTTTCTAGTCCCACAACCCCTTTTCATCTTCATGGCCAGCAGTGATTGGCGGGGTCTTTTCTGCTTTCTTCTTTCACTTTTAAGGATCTTTATGGTCCTGTTGCGCCCACCTGGGCAATCCAGGGTAGCATTTCTATTTTAAGGTCAGCTGATTTGGAACCTTATTCCATTATCTTTATTTCTTTTGCCATGTGGGAGTTAGGATGTGAACATCTTTGGGAGAAGGGGGCTATTATTCTGTCTACCAGATTTATGGAAGGCCTTTTTAAAAAGCATCATAAATTCATGGATTTTTTTGATTTTTTTTTTTTTTTAATTCTGGAGATTGAACCTAGAGCCTCGTGTAAGCTAGGTCCTCTGCCACTGAGCTACACCCTCAGTCCAGACTTTTGGATTTTTGATATATGAATTAATTGTAATTATCTTTTTAAAAATTCTAATTTTTCTATTCTTGGACAATAGAATTAGCTTTTTCTAGTTGGTTCCTGAGTTCCTTGGACAGGAATCCTGTAGTCTTGAGAGTGTGCATAAGAATTACTTGAAGGGCTTGTGAAAACACAGATTGGTGGGCCTTCCTACATCAGAGGTTTTGGCTTAATAGATCTGAAGTGGGATCCTGAAGTGGGGATATTTGGTTGTCTCATGATGCTAATTTTGTTGCTTTAGGAACAATTTTGAGAACTTCTGCTTTAAGGAACTCTGGTAGAGATTACAGTCTGGATACCAGGGAGGACACTGATGCTGGCCTTATTCAGTGGAAGGAAGGAAGTAAAATATAAGTTTACTGAGATTCAAATTTAAATTTAGAGTTACGAGTTTTAGCCTTTAAGTTTGTGTTCATTCTTATGCTTTTTATGAGATTAATAATTACTTATTTAATAAATATATATTATATACATATATCTAACTTCAGCATACCGCTATCAAGATTATGACTTACAACAAGATGAATGAAAATAGTTTTAAGATTTTTTGCAGCCCCTTTTGTCTTTAGAGTAAAGTATCCCACCGGGGACCCACAAATTACTCTGCATTGAAGTTATTAAAATAATTCCTGTATGTTTGCTTAGCTAATCAACTCAATACCAAATTAGATTGGTTCTTTTGTTTGCACTGTTTTTAGTTTTAGGGGATTTTTATTTTCTTTTTAACATAATTCTGTAAACATTTAAATGGTTCCAACATCACATCTGTAGAATGAGTTCTAGCCTCTATTTCTGCTCTTCTACCTTGTTCTCTCTACCGTATAGGCAACTACCATTTAATTTGTTTTATGGTTAAATAAATGGTAGTATGCTGTCCATACTTATTTCTCTTGGGTTCTCCTCTCTCCCCTCACCCCTACTTAATATATTCTGAGGGTTTCTTTAGGGCAGTATATTTGTAGAGAGAGTTCCATTCCTTTTTCTTTATAGCTCAAGTGTGCCCCATTATAAGAACACGCCATAGTTGATTCCTCTATTGTGGACACTTGGGTTTTATAGCCTTTTGCTATTATGAATTGTGCTTCAATATTACAAATAGTACATATTTTAAGGTAGTCACGATTGTACTATAAACTGCCTTTTTTCATTTTTAACTCTATAACATGATAATTTCCCATATTATAGTCTTTATAAATAGTTCCATATTATAAATTCTTTGTAAATAGTATTAAGAAACTTTTTTTCCTGATTATGAAAGTAATACAAGATTACCTAGATTTTAGGAACTCAGAAGAAAAAAGGGTAAAACTGAAAAACACCTCCCTCCCTCCATGTAGGTGCACTGTTAATAATTTTTATATGTTCCCTGAGGACCTTGCAGCATTTGTGTAAACATCGAAAACAGCATCATGTTGTACATACAGTTTGGAATTCTGGTTTGATATTACTCATAATTGTGCTTTTTCTATTCCATACTGTTTTAATTTTCTCATTATTACTTCTCTGT
Source organism: Marmota marmota marmota (assembly GCF_001458135.2). Lineage (NCBI taxonomy): Eukaryota > Metazoa > Chordata > Mammalia > Rodentia > Sciuridae > Marmota > Marmota marmota. Next base: position 10,611,599 of record NW_026000051.1, read on the forward strand.
TGTTGGCTCCAGTTTCTTTCTGGTTTTTCAGCATTGTAAATAATATTGTGATAAATATATGTGCACAAAACTGTTTCTAAATTTCAGATATTCTTAAAGTTGGCTTTTGTAAGATTCTGGATGAGCAGGAAATACACATTGGTTAAATACATCAATTAGCTTGTTTTCTTATAGTGATAATTTGGCAAGTCCAGTGGGTAAGAGATTCTTACCTCAAAATTTTTATCAAATAAATTTCATTTTTTAAATTTTTCTCCTGGTAGGACCTGAGAAATGAAGTTGAAAAATTATGCAATGAAGTCAATGAAAGAGAGAAAGCAGTGGAGAATTGCTACAAGAGTCTTTTAAGTGAAAGCAATAACAAATTGCCTGGTCAAGAGCAAGTAATCAGACATCTGATAGAGAGTGCCAGTCAAAAGGACCCGCTGCTTCAGGTACTGCGACTTTTTTTTTTTTCTTTTTTCTTTTAATCTTTTGATTTAGCATGGTTTTTAGGAACTGTTTTCTAGGAACTGTTATGATTATAGTTTTCATTGTTCTGTCTCAGAGAACTTTAGGTGTCATTTATGTCATTTGAGCCTCAGCCATGAGGAGAGTAAGAGAAACAGGAAGCTCAGAGAGGAGAACAACTTGTCCTGGGTCATCTGATGAGTGGTAGAGCCCTGGCCTGTTTTTCTCTAGTGGGTACTTGCTGTTCCTTATTTGGGCCATGCCTCTTCACTACTCTGGACGACTTCTTTAAATGACTCCTTTTGGTCTTGGAATATATTTCTTGGGTAATGTAGTGAATTTTTCAGACTCAACACAGACTTATAGAACCATGGGAGGTTGAACATGAGTGTTTAATTCTGCTTCCTACTAAAATCTCACTAAAATAGCCGTGAAGGAAGAAGAAGGTATAAAACCCACAATAACTAACGAGGACAGTGGGAGCAGGTACAATAGCCATTGTGAGTCGGCATGAAAAATTTGGAGGATAAGTGGGTGGGCAAGTGGGAATTGCAGTAGGACTCAGCATTTGTTACCAGGCTATATACCTTGGGATGAAAGCCAAGAGAAGCAAGCCGATTTATATCGTGGCCCCAGGAAGGCTTAGTAGGTGCTGGATGCAGTGGTACCTTTGAAATGGGAGATCATGCTGGAATACCAAGCAGTTCTAGGTGATCCTCCTCTTCTCAGCAGCAGCACATGTGTGGAGACCTTAAACCAGATAAACTCTGGCCCTGAGCCACCAGATGCAACTGGGAGCAGGAGTGGGTTTTAGGGATCAGAGTGGGAGGGAGTAGAAGTGTACACACCAAGACCAGAGGTTCCTCTCAGGGGAGAAGTGACATAAGCTGCTGGCAGCTGACATCACACTGAGGACACCATTGACATGTCCTTTCCACACTCACAGAGCTCTGAGCACTTTTGTCTGTGAAAAGTAGGTAGACAGCCTGAGTTCATCAGACAGGTGAAAGTGTTTGAGAAGAAAGACAAAAAGGCCCAGACAGAACATAGGTGCACAGAGGAGATGGAAACAAGGCAAAGTTGGCCAGCTTTTAAAAATCCCCCAAATTAACACTATAGCCAAGGTATATAGAGCTCAGTGGTAGAGTGCTTGTCTAGCATGAGTGAGGCTCTGGGTTTGATCCCCAGCACCATAAAACACTACCACCAACAAAAATCAACCCACCAAATTATCCCTATTAAATGATTAGATAAGAAATGAAACTGGGATATGATATAAAAGAGATCTAGAAAAGAAGAATGACCTGTTGGAAATTCAAAGTATGATTGTAGATATAAAACATTTAATAGAAGAGTTAGTTATGTTACTTATGAGTTTCTTACGAAAAAAAATAGAAGAGTTGGAAAAGTTGGAAGATAAGTCTTCTAGAAAATAGAATCACACTGACAAAAACATGGGCAAAAGGGAGAGAAAAGTTAAGAAAATCAGAGACATGGCTCAAGGGGTCCAAAAATATGGACTAATGGAAGTTCCAGGAGACACAGCAGGGAAAGCTGAGGAGGGAAGATTTCCAAGAAATGGGAGACCATGTCCCAGATTGGGGCCAGGTCTTCTACAATGCAAGGGCTTGCTCCATTTCTCTCACGGGGAATGAGAGAAAACCCGTACTCCAGGGCAGATCATTGTGAAATTTCAGAACACAGGAATAGAGAGAGGACCTGAAAGGCATCCAGAGAGAGGAAAATACAGGGCACCTAAAAAGGATGGGCTCAGATGACATCAGAATTCCCAACAGTACCCGTGGACACTGGAAGACAGAGGAAAAGTTATGAGCACTCTGTCCTCAACCGTGCTGTCAGCAAGTGTAAACGTGGAAGAAAGGTATTTTCAGATGTTCAGTTTTGTCTTCAGTTGTTGGCCTCTTGAGTGCTCTTTGCAAAAAGCTCTTGGAGGCTGATTCTGTACAAAGAAGGGAATAACCCAAAAGAAAGAGATGTTGGACCCAAAAAGGAGGAAATCCACTTGGAATGTTGTGAAGGGGAGTCCCAAGGTCACAGCTGAGCTGCCTATGTGGAGAGCTCAGGTTTGGGCTGTTGAGGGCTAGAGTTTCAGCTGGGCTTCTCCAGAAACTAACAAGGAACTGATCAGTTACCTGATGTGTTTGACTTCATTGAGTGAAATTTTTATGTTCTTTTAGAAAGTTTGGAGATAAATTTACATTTAGTATATAATTTAATTTTATGGATTAAGTAAACAAATAGAATAAGATAATTATTAATTCCAAGAAAGCAAAGAATTGAACATGAATGGAAATGAAATCATGGAGTGCTGTACACTGAGCCATATTTGTGTGGCTATGATAATATAAATGTGGGGTGCATGCCTGTAATCCTAGCGGCTTGGGAGGCTGAGGCTATCTGTAAATAAAATATAAAAAAGGGCTGTGGATGTGGCTTGATGTAAGGCGCCCCTGGGTTCAATCCCTGGTATAGATGATGATGATGATGATGATGATGATATAACTAAAGATAAACTTGAGATGCAGATGATGTAAGAGCTAAATTTTTAAACCTCTATGATAGGAACCTATAGATACAATCAGAACTTAAGAAATCAAGAATGTGAAGGTAAAGAATGTAATCTAGAAATGTGGAAATAAATAGGAGAAGGAGATGAGGAGTTGCAGGTGTTTTTCTTTCTGGGTGTGGGGCTTCAAGACGAGAAGTGGGGAGGTCAGGCATTGCTGTTTTCCAGTTAAGCCTTATAGTGCTGTTTGAGTGTGAAACTACATGTGTATAATTGGACTTAAAAAATGAAAGTGGAAAGTGTGATTCAAGCACAGCTGTGTTAAGGCAATTCTAGAAAGTCAGCGCTCATTGTTTGATTCTTCCTAGTACAGTTCAATGGTTTCTTATGAAGACTTGCCTCTGCTTCTTTCTTTGCGTTCAGCTACTGTCTCTGTTTGGCATGATAAATTAGTTCTGCTAGGGGCTTAGGAGCAAGATATGGTTCCTTCCCTTAATTTCCCACAGGGAAAGAACAGAGCCCTAGTTTGGAGCCATGAGTCTTTAAATGCTTGGTAATAAGTTCTGTGCTTGAACTTGGCCAAAGACCAGAGTAATGTCCTATCCAGTTGTTGGATTCAGGTCTCCTGAAGGAGTCAGGGAGAGGAATTTATTGTGTGTCGTCAAGAAAGAGCCTTTTGTGTGTGGCCAGACTCTACTGCCATATTTGTAGTTTTTTTTTTTTTTTTCTTCCCGAAAGTCAGATCTCCTTGTGGATATGGTCAGCTCAAGTTTTGTCAAAATTTATTATGTTTCAAGATAGACTTGGCTGGATTTTAATATACCAGTCCTCTGTTCACCCAGTAGGCTGGCAGGATAGGAAGCAGATCCGGGATCACACCTGAGCGGGGCAGGCCCAGGACTGGGACTGTTTCTCTTGGGACAGAGCCTGGACCTTTTCTTCCACACCCGCTAAAGGACACTCACTGTGGTGGCAAGCCTGAAGGTTCCTAGCCCCTGGCGCCAACCTCGGCTCTGCCTTGCCACCAGTCTGCTTTTCTCTAAGTTGTAATAACGTGGAAATGGAGTTGCATTACGGTTTTATAATTGCCTAATATTTTGAAATGATGGAAATTATTTAGGGGACATGTGAGTATCATGACAAAATAAAAAATCTTCCCCTACAGGGTTTAGGACAATCTCTTAATATTTTTTCTTGATGAAAACTTTCTTATGATTTGTTTCATTTCCTTAGAAATTCAATGAAAAAGATTTGGAAGCAGTACAGCAGAACCGGTATTTAATGACTGCCAAGGATCTTGAGTTCAGGAGCGAAGGCTTAATAACAGAAAAGTGCTCTTCTCAACAGTCACCAGGCAGCAAGCTCATCTTCTCTCAGGTAAGCTTGACTGAAATTGGATGTTCACATGCGAATGTATTCATATTCTCTTCTGAAACGTATTTGATAACTCCTCGGATCTAGCGATCCTCAGATGTCTTCTTGCTGATAATTGAGCTTATGACAGGCAGGACAGGGGGTTCTCTGTCTAGCCACCCTCAGATTAGCATTCTCCAGCTGAGCGTTTGTATTTGCCCTGCACACAAAACTGAGAATTGGCAGCTTGTTAAGAGAGGAGCCTCACATTTGCTCTATTGGGGTCACCTCTCAAGAACTGTGTGGTCCCAAACGTCTGGGGGATTCTTCTGTTGAAATGCATGTGAAGAGTGCCCCAGCAGGTGGACCACTCTTATCTAGCCCCAGATTATTTCGGGTCTCATTTTTTCCATCTCCAGTAGCAGCATTTGCTACAGATTCCTGCAGATACCCTCTGTGTTCCTTTCTAACTGGGGGGCTTTTCCCTCCCTGTTTACCTGCTAACTCCTGAGGGTTCCTGCAGATGTTGCCCTTCTATCTCCCTCCCTGTGGGCCCTGCTGAGAGGGGAGCCTCCTCTCTCTGGCCCACAGCCCTGTCCAGGCCCTTGCAATGTGGCACGTGCTCCTCATGTAGATCCCACCTTTCTGCTTCCCCTCACTTGAACCCCAGTGCAGCACCAGGGCCAGGTACTTTGCGGGTGGCAATTGGCACTCATCCTTGAATCCCAGCACAGCCCGGTGCCCGGCTCTGAAAATGGTAGTTGAGTGAGTGAATAATGCATCGAGGCAGCCAGACATGGGAAAGCTACGGAGTTGGCTGTATCCAATTTTTTTTTTTTTTAAAAACCTACCTCTAATTAAGTTCATATGTGCAGAAGACAGAAGACTCTTATGCAAATGAGTTCTCTGATGAATGACTCTGATTGTGACTTGTGGTTTTGTGAAGGGTGATTCTCAAAATAATTACAACTGGAACATCAGCCATCAGAACAGACTCAGGCAGTTGGTCTGGAGTGGGGAGATTGAGGCCTGCCTTTTTCCAGGCACCCCCACACCCCACATCCTGGATCAAGGGCAGGTCCCAGGGCAGTGGGGTGGATGGAGTGGATGGGCCTGGGCTCATTTTCCAATGAGTGTAGCAGCATTTCAGTATTTTAGCAGCCAGTACCATCTGGGGCACTGTGTGCCAGCTGTGTCAGACCTGGTCTTGGTGTGTCATTGGCTGAACGTTTAGGATGCTTTCTCACTGTGTGTTTGTCCCTTTACTGCTGTCCTTGAGAGTGTCAGCATGGGGTAGTGGAGTCTTGGGCTGGGCTGGGAATCTGGGGACCTGGATTTCTCTCTGGGCTCTGTCATTCCACATAGGTAGTAACCTTGGGCAAGTCTCATAACTGAGTGTTGGAGGACTAGTATTTTGTGATTTTAACTTGCATTTAGTTATTGGATCTTGACAAAAATTAGCTGGGCGGTTAAAAAGCACATTCACCTGTAATAAGGTGGTCTATTTTGAAACAAAGTCGCAGACAATCTAGTTTTTCGGAGGGACATATCTTTACTAAAATGAATTCATTTAATTATTAAACTTTGCTAATTTGAATCTCATTTTAGTCATGTAAGAAGTGTTGAACAAAATGTTTATAAACTTACTGAATGATTGAGTATTTTCCAACTTAATGTCCCTTATTTTGTCATCTATACATTTTGTTTTTATTTTGTGCTGGATGATATCTGTACCTCAGTAATATCAGATCCAAGTGACATTTAAATTACTGTGCAAAATACCTAAGAATTTTAGTAAAGATTTTAATTCTGTTCTTCAAGACTAATTGAAAAATGTAAAATGTAGATAAAGAATTATAAATTATCACTTAAGAATTGTAAATCTGTAGGTGTCAATTTAAGAAATCCAGCTCTTGCAGCTTTATATATATTTTTTTCTTTCCAAGAGAAGTATGCTTTTCAGATTGTAGTCCTTTCTTTGTAGAAAATGTGGATTTTTTCCTGCTACGCCCTTGGTTGTTTTGTGTTGACCTAGGAATTATCCTCTGCCCATTTCTACCAAAAGCCTGAAGCTATTATGATGTCTCCATAGTCTCTGGGTAGTCTGTTTTCCTTCTAATCGTTGTGTGATCCCGAGAATTAATGCTAGATGATCACGGAATTGAAGGAGAGAGAATAAAACACACTGACCATATTTGACTTGCTACCACCAGAGATTTGTAGCTTGGTTATTAACGTGGTTGGGACATCGGTGGTGAATTTTCTTAAGTATTAAAATAAATGTCTTTGTTGCAGGGCTGTGACCTAGCTACTAGAAACCATCTATCTACGAGGCCCCTAAATTGCCCTGATTACCAAGAAGTGATCCATTAGGCTTTCTTTACATGTCTGCTGCCTCCTCAGAGTGTGGTCTGCACATGACATGTATTTCCTTCAAGTCGTTAAGAAAATGGTGGCAGTACAAAGTGCCCACTTTGGTGTCAGAATGCCAGTGCTGCTACTTAGTAGCTCCGTGACTTCAGGCAGGTTGCTTAGTCTTTCTGAAATGCACCTGTGTAATCTGGGAAGTGGGGAATTGCGTGCCTTCCTCTGAGAGTATTAGAAGTAGTGTAAGAGAGGAGGTAAAGGTTTTGGGGTTATAAGCTGTGGAAGCCCACATTGAGTAGTTTGAGGAAAACATCAGTGTAAGGGGGTCCCAGCTGGGCAGGACTAGAGGCTCTCCCAGACTCCAGGCAGGGGTTGAGCAGCTACAGCTGGGGAGGGTAAGAACCAGGACAGTCCCTTGGACCTTGAGGACAGAAGTCATGGGCTCTGGAGCTCTGCTTTTGACTTTGATCCTGTGACTCCAGATGTCTGGTGTCTTGGAATTCTTGGAATTTCCTAGTCCTCCAGGGCCCAGGACCTGTCACAATGGAGTGGTGTCTTCCTAGGACTTGCTTCCCAGTTTTTAGGGACATTCTTAGGCAAGGCAGGGGAGTGTGCCATCACTCCAAGGGCTGCGGAGGAAGTGCAGCAGGGTCAGACACAGTAGCTGTGAGATGGCGACAAGCCTTCTCTGTGCAAAGGGCCTGGTGGGGTGGGGCAGCTCCCCTGAGTGGCCTAGCCCTGCCTTTGAGCCTGGGCACTCTGCTGGGTCGTCAGCTCTGCAGAGGGAGCCCAATGACTTCATTCTAATGGGGTATGATTCTACGTGGGGAATAGGTGATTGATGAAATGGGACCCAAATGGCTCTGAAGAGTTCATTTATTTAACATGGGTGAGCAATTTGCTTCTAGGAAGACGTTGACTCACCCTGACTTCCATTATGCAAAATACCCACAGGAAACTCTGCTCTTAAAATTCACATCAGTTCCTGTGTTTCTCTCTTACCTTTTTAATCATCAGCTCAGCAAGTATTTGTGATAGCATTTGATTTGTAGCAGACACTGTGCCTGGCTTGGGACAGTGCTGCTGGCAAGTCATCCTGACAGCGAGCAGGTGATGGCACACTAGCTCTGGGTTGCAGGTGAGCCTGCGTGCCCTTGCAGTTGGAGAGTTTCCTAGTGAGATTGGCCCTGGGAGATCCCGAGAGGCCCTGAGTGTGTCAGTGTGCAGTGGCAATTGATGCGCTGTCTCTCCTTAAAGGCAGGAGGGGGATGAGGGCAGGAGCTGAGGAGAGTGGTGGCTTGTGAACCCTGGTGAGGGTTGGGAGTGGCCTCTAGGAAGAAGGGAGGGAGGGAGCTGAGCAGGGCAATTGGGCCCTGCTGGGGCAGTGGCTGGTCCCCCTCTGTGGCTTAGAGCCCAGGTTTCAGATATCGAGTTAAGAGATAAAGTCCAGGGCTTGGATTTTTTCACTGGACACTCCATCCACCAGAAATCCACATTTCCTGATCTTTTTTTCCTAGCCCTTCTTGGTTGGCTTTGAAGTTATATATGTGCACAAACTCCAACTGAACCTATATTAGCTGACTGGACTGGAACAAGTTAACTCTGTTCCCTGAGAAGCAGTTCCATCATCCAAAAAATGGGGAAATGAATGTAGTCCTTTCAGCATTGTGATCAGAGATAAGATCTTTCAAGTATGGAGCACAACACTTGGGGCCTGGGGACTAGTTACAGATGGCATTTATGAAGTGTTGACTGCACGCAGCCTGGTATCATTCTGTGAGGTTCATATAGATTTAATTCATTTGATCTTCTTAACAACCCCATGTGCTTTAAAGAATTATTGCTTCATTTGGATATTGAAGCACAGAGAGGTTGAGAAACTTGCTCAAGATCACACACTTAATAACCATCACTTCCCCTCTTATTAGGTGCTCCAGAAGCAGTAGGTTTTCTTATTTTGTCACTATCTTTTCTTTTTCTTTGACTGTCTTTCACGTGGTCTAAGTAAGGGCGGGGCAGTGATGGGTGGGCCAAAGAGCACAGGCCCTGGAGTAAGCCCTGAATCAGGACCCTGACCTTGGGTTGGGCATCCTGTTAGTTTTCTTTCATTGGTGAGAGAGTCCCACATGATGCTGTTGTGTTCAGAAGGCATTGAGGAGCCCCTGGAACTGGTTTATGGCATAATTTACAGAAGGGCCTGGCATTTCTGTCGGGCTGGTGACTGACTTGTCAGGACCAGCCTGGTGGCTTAGCCTTGCAGACCGTCAACGGCAGGAGCTGCCTTGGCCTTGTCTTGTTGGGCTGGAAGCACAGTGGGGTTCTCTTGGGCCCAGGCTCTCTTCTCTTTGCTCCTCTGCATCCCTTTGGTGGCCTAACTAAAGCCGAGGACCCCCCTCCATGAAAACACTACATGCACAAATTATATGCAGAGAGTTATGAAGGGAACCAAATATTCTTAAGTCCAGTTTTCAAAATATCAAAAATTATGCTATGGAAGTGATACTTTTATTCTTGTGTTAAATAACACGGTCTAGTGGTGAGTACAGTGACTGCTGTAGCTTTGAAGTGGTGATGATAATTTTTTTCAGTGCTGGGAATGGAATCCAAGGCCTCGCACATGCTAAGCAGGCACTCCCCCACCGAGTCACACCCCTGGTCCCAAGAATGAATATTTTGAGGTATCAGTGATACGTACAAAACAAGTGTATTAACTGTAGTTTTTTTAATGATAAAGTTGTAGGAATGACACACGCCTGGTCATTGTTTGGAGCAATAGCAGTGTTCCTTAGCTCGTAATTGAATTTCAGCTGAGGCTAATAGAAATGAAGATAGAATTTTTTTTTTTCCTGATCACATTCTTGCGACCCTTGAATTTTAGTGAGGTGTGATCTGCTGTCCTGGATGGTGTCTTGAATTCAGGAGGAAACCTAGGTCAATGTGAGCTACAGATGCTGTGGGCAGCCTGTTTCTCTGTTGACTAAGAGCTCTCGTCAGCACTTGGAGGGCACCCAGCTTGTCCCCAGTGCTGTGGATGCTGTACCCATTAACTTTATTTATTTCAACATTCTTTTTTTTTTCCCCATGGTAGTGCGGTCTTGGTGTGTTGTCCATGATGGCCTCAAACTTGTGATCCTCCTGCCTCGACCTCTAAGCAGGTGACTTTATAGGTGTGCAACTCCTATAAAGAAATGTTTTCACATTGGTAGAAAAGTCACATGATTAAAGGATTATATTTTTTTCTGAGTCATCTGAGAGAAAGTTGCCCAATGGAGTCCTGTCGCCTGTGGACACTTCAGTGTGCATTTCCTGTAAACAAAGACATTCAGCCCGCCCACCTCAGCCAGGAAGTCAGCCCAGACCCATCCTCTCTTCCAGTCATCAGACTCCATTGTATTTAACACACTGTCTCAATCGCGCCCTTTGCAGCAGGAAGGTGTGTGTGCTTCTGTGTCAGTGTCACGCCTTGAGTCTCAGCCTGGATTCTCTAGTCTGTCCTGTGGTTCCTCAGCCTTTCCTCGGCTCTCTGACCTTGATACCCTGGAAGTGTCAGGTCGGCCCTGTCGTAAGATGCCCTTCAGTTTGGGTGTGCCTGATGTCTCTGTGGTGACTGGGGCGACAGGGGTTCTGGCTATGTGTCTTTGGCAGGAATGGTGCAGTGGCCATGCTGTGCTCTTCTCATGGCATCCTGTCCCATGGTACGCAATTTCCGTTTGTTCCTTTGCTAGCCAGGCTGACTTTTCGAGTTTGGGAAGGTGGTGTCTGCCACTCTTCTTGACTGGTGGTTGCTCTTTTTTTTCTTTTATTAAATAGATGTTTTGCGTCTGTGTAAATATCCTGATCTCCTACTGGTTTTAGATTCTTTTTTGTTTCTTAGTTGAATTATTTATTACCACCATGGCGGCCAATGGTGATTTTTCTAATCCATTGTTCTTTCTACACATTATCATTTTATTGTAATGAACAGTCTTCTCCTGTATTCATTCTTGTTAGTGTGGATTTATGAATTCATATTTTATTCAGTGGGTTCTAATCCATTACTGTCATCCTTTATCTTGATGTTCACATTGTCCCAGGTTTGATTGGCTGGTGGGAGCCTCTCCTCTTTTGTTTTTTTGATACTGGGAATTTGAGCCAGGGGTGCTCTATCACTGAGCTACATCCCCCAGTCCTTTTTATTTTTTATTTTGAGGCAGGGTCTAGCTAAGTTGCCATCCTCCTGCCTCAGCCTCCCGAATCACTGGGATTACAGGTGGGTGCCACTGCGACTAGTTTTGGGGACCTTTTCAAATGGGCCACTGTTTTCTTTTGACAGCATTGCAATACTATTTAAGCAGTTCTTTTCTTGAAACTTCTTTTTGTAAGTTTTATTGAAGTATCATTGACAAATTAGAGTGATATGTTTAAAGGTCTACTCCCAGTGCTACTCAGTTGACCTCTGTACTTGGTACTCTTTAGGCTTGGGTTTGTGAGTTTCTCTTCTTTGAAGCAAGAGCAGGTGCAGCAAGGCATTCTTGTAGTGTTTTGGAAACAATGGCCAGCAGCCCCGAGGAGTCACGGGTTGATCAAGGGTGAATCAGGTGGCTGAGGAGTCTTTCATAACAGCTTCTGGGTGTTTGAAGCACAGCTTTGAGCTTCTAGGTAAATATATTAGTCAGATTCATGTCACTGTAATAAAGCACCTGAAGTGACTAACCTGTAAAGATAAAAGGCTCAGAGGTCTAGAAGTTCTAGTCAAAGACAGAGTGGAGGCATTGCATTGGGCCTCACTGGAGTAGGTATGTTGGTGGGCCGTGGCAGGGAGTGTGTGGAGGAACAAACTGCTCACCTCCTGGCCAGGAAGCCAAAGAGAGAAAGAAGTGGTTGGGGGTGCCACAATTCCCCTCTCGGGCACACCCACAATAACCTGAGGACCCCAGACCAGGCACCACTCTCAAAGGTTCCACCACCTCTAAGTAGCACCACCGTGGGGACCAAGCCTCTCACACACTGGGCTTTTGGGGTACACGGCAGATGTGTGCTGTAGCAGGCAGCGAGAGGCAGGCATTCCCTGCTCCTCCTGCAGGTGGTGCTGTGTGACTGTGGCCTGAACCAGAGCCTGGCCAGGGCTTCACCTTTGTGTGATTCAAAATAAATAAATAAATAAATAAATAACACACACACACACACACACACACACAACTGGTCACATACGTTGTATAATATAAGGCTGTCTTCTTGAGATCCGTCCCCTAAAGTCAGATGTCCACCATCATTTCCAGGAAAAGGAACAGTCAGACTATGAAAAGCTGATACAGGTCTTACAGCAGGAGCAGGACATCTATGCCCAGCTGGTGAGGTCTCTGCAGGACCCAGACAGGTAAGGCCTTCTATTTGAACATCACACGCCTGTGAGTGTGGGTGAGCATGCACACAGTTTTTGGAAAAGCTGATGGACCCTGAGCCAGAGAAGCTGTCCCAACATGTGCTTAAGAAGTGTACACAGTTGTCAGGTAGTGATTGTCTCCTTACAATACCTGTTATACCTGTTTTCTATCAAGAATTGTCTGATCTTTGGCAACTAAATTAGATTAAAAATATAGTGTTTACTCATATTTCTAAATACTTTATCACATATTTAGAGAGCACTTCCCTGTGTATTATCTCACACGATCTTCACAGCTATACTGTGAGGTAAGTGAAAATGTTCTCCCTATTTCACATGAATCCACTGACGCTAAGAGAGGTTAAGTGGCTTGTCCAAAGTCACACAGGTGTTGTGAGAACTCCGGGACACCAACATGTCTCTGTGTCTTAGAGTGACTTGTGTCTGCAGGATGGCTGAAATGATTTGGTGCCAGTGAGGTGTGGGGAAGAGAGCCAGTTGTGGGCCAGGGGTCTTGGTATAGTCCCGGCTCCCCTGCCCTCTGGTTCGGTGTCCCCAGGCAATTGGCCTGCTCTGGGCCTCTGTTTGCAGGACTGGCCTCAGGGATTTCTTGCATTAAAACCTAGCTCTCTCTCCATGGGAGTGGTTCAGTTGAACGGATGTGACGTCTGGGACTTGTTTCAGAACAGTACAGAAGCAGAGGAAGTAGGTGGGGATGTCAATGGGCGGAACACGGTCAGCCCTGGCTCCCTGCTTGTTGGGACACCGAGTGGGCAGATGAGGAGGAGCTTATCCCATTACTTTGTCTTTTTGTATGTGTCCAAGGTTTTCCATAAGAAGAAGCTAAGAACCGTCACCTCTCTTTCTCTCTCATGATGCCCTTTGCTTTCACCGTGTTGCTGGGCCGTCTCTTCCCGCCTCTGCTGTCCTCTGTCCTCTGTGCTCCTGGCCCCACCTTCCTGCTGTGTCTCCCACTCCTTCTTCAGGAGTAGCTTGAGTGTCAGCCTCGTTGGGTGCCTGGCTGACCCCCAGTTCTGCTGCCCCTCTGCATCTTCTCTCTTGACTGCCTGCCTGATGCGTGGGCGTCTCTGCTGCTCCACCTGCTCTCCTGGTCTGGGAGCTTCCTCAGGACCAGGGGTTCCTCTGCCATCTGCAGCTCCCAGAGCCTGGGAAATGCTCTCTGCAGGAATGTCTGGCCCTAGCACGGATCGTCCAAGTTAGTAGATAATTTCCAGATTTTAAGATCTGAAATGAGTTTGAAAAAACCAAACACATACTGATGAAATTTGGGGCGTAGGCATCTCTGAAAGTGGGCTTTTTCAGGAAACCTCAGCAGCTGGTCTCTTTCACCAGAGGAGGGGTTCAATCATGTGGGGAAACTGCACAAATTTCACTTTAATTGCGCAGCTTCTCTGGGCGGGAGAGGTGCTGTGGGTAGATGTGCTTGCTCTCAAGCCCTCTCCACAGGAATGGCTCCGAGTTTCACAGCCTCTTTCCTAATGAATAAAAACGTGGATGGGACTGCAGTGGGTCAGGGCAGTGGATAACCCATGCTCAAAAGGTTTCTGCACATCTTCAGACTTTGTTTAGGGGTAGCCAGACCTGGTCCACATCTAGCCCTGCCACTCAGCTGCTCTGGGCTCTTGGGAGAGTGTTGTGGAGTGGGGGTGTGGCCTGCTTACCTACCTGCACAGCAGCTCACCCATCTGCTTACCTGCCAAGTGCCTGCTTGCCTTCTACTTCCCACCCACCCACCTACCCACCCTCTTCCTACCCTCCTCCTGCCCACCTACCTTACAAGGTAGTTTGGATACAAGGGATGATAGTGTGTAAATTCCTCATGCTGCCTGACACATAGTAGGTGTTCAGTAAACGTCAACACTTGTTGAGAATAAACACATGGGAAGCTTCCACGTGCCTCAGTACCCCCCATATGCATCAGCTTAGCATCCAGGCCATTTTGGGATCCTCAGCCCTGGGCATATCCAGGAGGAGCCCCCACGTCTAACTCCAGCACTGCTCTCTCTCTGGGAACTGGCAGTGGGGTGGTGGCTGCAGGCCAGGGTGTACTTGGGGTTTACACAGACAGGGAGGAGGAGGCTTGTTGGTTCTTTCACCTTTGCTTTCTATTTTTCAGTGCTCAGATGTGGGCACTTTAGCTCATGTGACAGAAGTGCTCCTTAAGGCCTGTGGTGAAGGGTGATCAGAGCCTGACCCCCTTGGCTTTGTAGCCCAGGCCTCGCAGCCACCCCTGTATCTTGAGGGCTAGTTCAGCGACACTTCCTATAACCAAGGGCTCTCAACCTCAGCAGTACTGGGACTTGGGGCTGGATGGCTTTTTTGTCATGAGGGGCTGCCCTGTGCATTTTAGGGTGTTCAGCAGTATCTCCGGCTGTGTCCCCGGAGCACACTCACTCCCTCAACCTCTTATGGTATCAAACATGCCACCAGGTATTGCAAAATGTCTCCCAGGGGGAGCAAAATCATTTCCAGATGAGAATCCCTCTTGTAACTCATGAGAATCAGAAATTTTGGCTCATAAATATCATCTTTTTTGTGGGAATTGTTGGGGTATGCAGGAGGAAGGAAATGGTGTTTGCCGAGTATCTAGAATGTATTAGGCACCGTGCCAAGCTCTTTCCCATGTAATAGGACTATCATTTAGTCCTCAAAACAGTTCAAAGGAAAGGTATCATCCCCATTTTACAGATGAGGTGTTTGACTGACATGGCCACGGAGGCAAGGTTAAGGTTAGTGGTGGCCTGCTGTTTTGAGCTGGGCTCTCTGACTCCTCCTGCCCACCACCCCTTCTCCGGCCCCCTGCCCCAATCCGGGAGGAAGGTTGCACAGGCTTTTGTTTCTTTCTGAGCAAAGCACTTTTTTCTTCTCACCTTGAGAAACTTCTGGAGCTGGGAAATGACGGGCTCCTGTGTGCACACGGCAGCTGTGTGCTTTTCACCGTGGCAGAGGTGGAAGGGGACCGTGGCAGTTAGCTTTCCCTGGCCCCGATGGCAGGAGCTTTGCTAAAACAGTCTCCCCTTTTCCTCTGGTCAAATGCCTCAGCAGCACAGCCACATCCAAGTGAGTGCTGTGCTCCTCTGGAAGGACTCCCATCAGCTGTACAAATTGATCATCGGGACCGCCAGTCGGGCCCTTGGCCATTCGTGAAGGGTGCCTTGCAGTGAACCGTCTTCAAAGCAGCAAGCATAGAAGATTGGACGGAATGGTTTACTTTCCTTCCAATATGTCTTGATTTGTGTGCAGTTCGAGGGATGGAGCTGGAGAACAGTCTCTGAAGGACCAGTGGGGTGTGAGTGTGGCACACGGATTCAGAACACTGGGGAGAATCAGATGGAAGCTTACTGGCCCTCTCCCTAGAGCAGTCTGGTAGTCATCAGTTTTGAAGCTTAGTTTCAAGGTGCCGATGGACCCTCTTAGGGAACTGTAGGATGGACGCTGGATGGGGAATGATAATATTTCTCAAGTGATTTTATAAAGGAGGCTTTCAGATTTGTTAAGGTGTTTTAGGAACCTTAAAAGTGCTTGTGTGCTTTGACCTGCTGGTAGCACTGCTTGGAATCCTTCTTAAGAAAGCAGCCCAGGGGCCAGGCCACACCTAGGTTCAGGCTGTGCAGTTGTGAGCTGGGTTTGAGTATTCAGACCTGTGCCAGTTCTCATCTGTTGAAGTCCAAGGCCTGGTGTGTGGATCTGCACTGTCCACTGGAATACCCAAGAGTGGTTAGGTCATTTAAATTTAAACTTATTTTAAATGTAATGAAATTACAAACATTCACTTCCTTGGTGCATTAAGCCACATTTCAGATGTTCAATAGGTGCATTCTAGTGGCTACTGTATTAGACCCTGCAGATACAGACTGTTTCTGTCTTCAGGGGAAGTTCTGTTAGCCAGGGCTCTCCAAGATGAGTGCACACTCTGTGAGGTGTGCGTCTGTGTGGCTTCCCCCAGGTTCTGAGCTTCTCATTCGCACATATTGTCTACACAGCTCAGCAGCGCGTTATGCTGATCTGGGTGTGAAACCTGACCCTCCCTCTTCCAGAATAAAAATCCATGCACCCTGTGCAGCGTTGAGTGATTCTGTTGGCCCCTGGATTGGTCATTTTCTCTCACTGTCAACTCCCTCTGCTTTTTCTTCTCTCCTGCCCCTCCCCTTTCCCCCCAGGATGACCTCTTTGATGGGAACACAAAAGAATTCCTTTCTCTCTGAAGCCTGGGTGTAAGTGACTCTCAGACCTGGAGAGTCTCCCCTCCATCCAACCTTCTCAAGGGGTTATTCCAAACAGAGGAACATGCTAGAAAAGCAGGTTATTTCCACCTGGTTACATCTATAGCAAAACTTGGAAATGATCCAAGTGTTCTCTAATAGGGAATGAGTTAGACTAAATGGAGGGACATTCACCTGACATAATTTATACAGTCATTAAAAATGATGTTGCAAATAATTTCCACAAATGTGGGGAAATATTTAAGCAAGGAATGCACAATTCAGCATTTATTATATTAATGTTGAAATTTTCATGGAAAAAAGATTGAGGGGAAATATGGTCTGCAGTGTTTTAATTGGTAGTGGGGATCATGATAATTTTTGTTCTCTTTATACTTTTATATTTTAAATTTTCTGTGAACATTTATTTCTGTAAACATATATTTAACTTTTATAACAAGAGAAAACACAAGTAGCATAAAAATCACAGAAGGGCTTGCTGGTCTTTGCTTGTTAAAGCACTACTAGGACTATTTTAAAATTTCTGATGTCTTGTTATGTCAAGTATGGACACCGTGCAGGCAGAGTTGAACAACATTTTTGCCCTGCGGAAGCAACTGGAACGGGATGTGCTTACGTATCGGAATTTGCAAAAGAGCCTGGCGGAGCAGATCAGCGAAATTCGGAGGCGGGAAGGTACACACTCTCTTCTTTGTACTTCCCGTTGTTTTGTCCACCTGGAGAGCCTTGGGTGAACTTAAGAGAGCCCTAGATCTTCATGAGGAGGTGGAGCAGCCGCAGGGTTTCTTCTGGAGGTCATTTATGGGGTGATAGTGTTGATGTTGGCTTGCCCAGTCTTCTCTGTCTAGCTTCGGCCTTCCTAGCAGAAGAGCCCAGTAAACTGTATTAACACTGCAGAAGATCCATTGCAGGGTGGTGTCCCTACTGCTTCTGCTATTTTCTGCATCATTTGATACTCCCAATTCTAGGTAACCTCGGGGACTTGCAAACCCCTCCCTCTCTCCCTGCCTACCCCCTCATTGACTGGCTCAGTTTCCCGTGGAACCCCTGCAGAGGGTCCGGAACGGCAGACACGAAACATGCTTAGCATTGCAGGGTGGCTTCATTCAGGGAGGGCTACAGGAAGAGACCCCTTGTGGCCCTGCTGAGTTCTCATCATGTGTATCTGGCCTTGTCCTGTGCTAGACTGAAGCTCTGAAGTCTGGGTGGTGCTTATTGCTTTCTGTAGCTCTAGCTCAGTGCCTGGCACACATGGTAGGAACTGGTTATGGCCGTGGTGGGTTGACATTTCTTGGACTCCTGCTGTGTACAGGGCATAGGCTTTTACTATGCTCCGCCCTTCTCACCCGATTCTCACAGTCACCCCATTAGGCACAAGTGAGGAAGCTGAGCTGGGGGTGGGTTGGGTGGATTTGCCTGGATGTGAGCCAGGGTGTCCTGAGGTCTGGCTCTTCCTGTCATTGCCACTGTCATGGTGCTCCAGCACTTAGCCATGTGTATTTTCAGATGAGCTACTGTTTGTACTTGTGGCTTTCTCAGCAAATGTCTTCCCTCTCCTCTGCTTCTGCCCCTTCTGTTAGAATGTGTCCTTTACTGCAGAGGAAGCCAATGACACATTCTAACCGAGGTGACCGAGGCGCTGTTGTCTTGGCTCCAGCAGGCCGCTTCTGCACTTGGTGTACTCGCTTCCACGAGGGCTCTGGGGCCAGTAAAAATACATCAGGCACTTTTATTTCCCTTGAGTTCTACCCTTGGGGTCACATCTCATTTTCCCATATTCTCACCTAAACAGAATCACGCTCATTTAAACTGAAATCACCATTTGCTTATGCCATTCAGAATGGTCTCCAGACCCAGCACTTGATATGCAGATTATAATTCAGAATTGGCCAACTAAAGCCTACAGCCCCAGATGAAACCATGCACTGAGATGGCAGCCTGTGGAGCAAGGGAAGGTTACTTTTGCTCCAGAGGTGGTGTTGGAAACTCCCACGTGCTTCTGTGCCCTCACCCACCCTCTACAGAGTGCTTTAGGTGGATGGAGCTGGGATTGGTCCCCGAAAATCTGTTCTGATGTTCTTCCTTTCACCCCCCCCCCACTTTGTTTTTGGACAGAAGAACCATTTTCATTTTATAGTGATCAAACGTCTTATCTAAGTATTTGCCTTGAAGAAAACAGTCAGTTTCAAGTGGAGCATTTTTCTCAAGAAGAACTTAAGAAAAAGGTATTGACTTAATAACTTTCTTTCTTTCCTTTTTTCAATTTGTTGTCTCTGGGTTCCTGATCACAGAGGTGTGATTCTGAAAGTCCCTTTACTCCTGTCATCCAGGGACAGCTCTTAGCCCCTCCACACAGAGTGAATTTCCTTCCCCTTGGGCGAAGGTGTACCCAGTTCAAATTGATGTCCTCCCATTCGTGAGGGGCTGTAATTATTTGTCCCTAGGCTATGAGCATCTCAACCTTAGTGATCATGTCTTATTTATTTCTAATGTCCCAGGGCCTGCACACAATAGTAGGAGCTAATAGATGGTTTTTGAATGAATATGGTTCCAGTTTGATCAATGCGGGAAAGGATTTTCAGTTTGTCGATAGGTGGTATGATGAGAGTGGTTTCAGGGTTCTAAGAATCCTGGTTAAGAATAAGCCATGTGAACACAGAGGAGATTGTTGTACATTGTGAAATTATCACATACATGGGACAGAGATTCAGTTTCTTTCATGTAATAATTCTCATTCTGACCAAGAGGACAGAAATGGGAACAAATAATTGCAGGACGGAGTGCAGAGGTTGCTGTGTGAGGCAGCTGCTCGAGGTGCAGAGACAGCAGAGGAGAGTTCATTGCTGCTTGCCTGATCGAGGGAAGCTTCCCAACAGAAGTGACATTCCAAGTGGGTTTTGAAGGTTAAATAGGAGTGTATCCAGGTGGACGGTTTTCTCAATGGAGAGAAAGCAGAACATGTAAGGCAGCGATGTAAGTAATAGCAAGGAGAACCATAAGACGTTGTGTATTTTGGGGGCTGGGGTTGTAGCTCAGTGGTAGAGCACTTACCTAGCATTTGTGAGGCCCTGGGTTTGATCCTCAGCACCACATAAAAGGTAAAATAAATAAAAGAAAGGTATTGTGTCCATAAAACAACAACAACAAAGAATTTGGGTATTTCTGGAGGAGCGGGGCAAGGAGTCTAGAGTCAGCTCTTTTTTTTTTAATTGTTTTTTTAGTTGTAGATGGACACAATATTTGTATTTTATTTATTTATTTTTACGTGGTACTGAGGATCGAACCCAGTGCCTCATGCGTGTGAGGCGAGCGCTCTACCACTGAGCCCCAGCCCCAGCCCTCAGCTGTGTTTTTTGAAGATGAGGAAAGTGGAGATGGTGGTAGCTGCTGTGCTGTGGCCAGGGCAGCACGTAGTCGCGTGAGTCATGTAGAATGTCGCGCTCTTCCCACCATATCCTCCCTGAGGATAAAATTTATTCATGTTCAAAATACATCAAATATACCCACCATGTGTAGTGAGGGTGGGGTTTTCCACTTTATCTGAAGGCCCAGTGACCACTCCCATTAAGAAGAGTTTGAAAAGTCACAGGGAATTGAAGCTGGCGGGGAACGAAGGTGGTGGCTGCTCAGTTGCCCCTGCAGCTGACCTGTACTGCGGGAGGAGCCCTGGACCTGGAACCTGAGGGGGTCTTCCTTCTGTCCTGGTTCCCTCTGGGGACAGTTGTTCCTTCCTACCTGAGCTGGCACTGTGGCTGTTCCTTTTCATGCGGTTCCCTATATGCTGCCACACTGGGACCCTGGGAAGTTAGTGTCTTTGCATCTCTGGTTCCTAGCTGTAAGGTGGGGATTCTTATGCCATCCTGTCCTCTGCCTCAGGATCCTTGAGGGACCGATTGACTAACTTGCAGAAGTATGTTAGCAGCCATAAACATTCTTTGTAATGGACGGCTGTCATTACTGACACTGCTAGGTGAAAGGAAGGTCTGTGCTGTAAAATAAGGCCCTGGCACAGTTGTAGAAACTTCACCACTGGGGTGTTTTTCCTCCAGAGGCCTCCAATGCAAGGCAGAGATAGCGTTGGCTGTCATTGACTGAGCTGGTGTCAGGGACATGGTCATGGTGAGTTCTCACAGTAACCCATCCGACAGATGAGAAACTGAAGCTTAGATTAGGCAGCTTGCTGAGGATCACTTTGCCTTAAAGCCGTGGCTCCACCTCCCTGCTCTTATCTCTCAGGTCAGCGAACTTATACAGCTGATGAAGGAACTCTACACAGACAACCAGCGTCTGAAGAAAACCTTTTTTGATCTCTCCTGTGAGGGTTTCCAGGGAAATGGCAGACCTGAGTCAACAGAACAAAGAGAGGTAAGGAGCAGCATTCTCATTGTCATGTGCTAATTGCTGAAATTTACTAACCCCAAACATTTCTCAAGACTGCCTCTGTTCTGGGGAGGTCTGTAACTGAAACTTTCTTTCTTCTGTGGGCGGGTGTTGAGGACCTTGTTAGGTCAGCAGGTGTGTCCACAGGCATCCTACAGTTCAGTTCCTGTCTCCATGGATCGCTATTGGGATGCTTTCGACAATTGTCCCACTCTGGGATCTGTGCTGCAGATGGCACAGCTGGATGAGTGTTGTGGTCTCAGAGGGATCTAGAGAGTTTCCAAATCACCCAGATAATTTGGGTAGTGTAGATACAGCCTTAGTGAATCCATTCACATTCAAATACATGTGCAATTATATACTTGCCCTGAAAATTCACCTGGATGACTTCTGGGTCTCAGTGCTGATCTTTGTGCTGTGTTGTCTCTGGTTTTCTCTGCTCCTAACCTGCGCTGTATAGTGGGAGGACCCTGAAGTCGTGCTGGCAGGGAGGAGGATGTGATTTTCTTCCTCCAGTCCCTGGCTTGCCCCGCTCTCCCCAGGAGGGTTGCTCCATGCACAGAAGACTGGGACTGTTGCCATCAGGTACAGAAGGACCTTTTTGTACTTGGGTCCCTCGTGAGCAAAACCACAATCTTCTCGGTTGGGGTTGTCTGGAACTCAGCCTGGAGCATCAGGAAAGTGCAGGTCCCACATTCATAGTCAACGTCATTTTTTGGGAAAGATTTGTCAGCCTTAGGTTGTCTCCTTCCGCCTTCAAAGTGGGAGCTGCTCACAGGTATTTATGCTGCGCTCTGGCCATCTGCTTTCTTTGAGACAGGGAATATTATTGATCTTGGCCTCCAGGGCTCAGATAATTTTGAAAACCGAGAGTAACTGCAATCCATTTAGGGAAAACAAGTCTCCTGGTTCACTTCCTCCAAGGCAGCATGCTTAATAAGCAGCTCTTTCTTCACCGACTCCATTTGAGTCGTAAATGGCGAGTTTTGTTTGTTCATTTGTCCTTTGAAAAAAATCTGTTAAATGTCCCATTATGTCCTTTGGAGAACAGAGGCTTTTTCCTCTGCCCACTCTAAGATCTTAATACCAGCCGATTCAGATTTGAGTCATTTGTCAGGTTGCACTTCAATTTGATGTTCCCAGTGAATAGCCCTGTCCTTTATAGCACAGCTCCCATCTCCCCCGGGCAGGGGATAGGAGATGGGCATGGGGAAGATGGTGTGCCTATTATAATCTGGAGCTGAGGGAGCAGAGGGAGGCGGGGAGGGGGACAGCAAGGGGAGCCTGCTGTTCTTCTGGAGGCTGTGTGGGACTCCTTCAGCGAGGAGCAAGGCAGACATGCATACAAGTTCCACAGTGTTTTCTGAGCAGCAGGACTTGTGGGGTGGGGGCTGGGCACGATCCTGCTCCTTAGGAGCCTGTAAATCAAAAAAGAGGAGGGAAGAAGCAAATATATATATATTTTTTAATTTTTATTGTTGGTTGTTCAAAACATTACATAGTTCTTGATATATCATATTTCACACTTTGATTCAAGTGGGTTATGAACTCCCATTTTTACCCCGTATACAGATTGCAGAATCACATCAGTTACACTTCCATTGATTTACATATTGCCATACTAGTGTCTGTTGTGTTCTGCTGCCTTTCGTATCCTCTAACTATCGCAAATATATTTTGTGTCTTTAAACTTCAGAAAATAGAGAAAAGAAATGACCCCTAATCCTGACACTCTGAGAGGCCTAATTAATTACCATTTTGGAATTGTTCCTTCCATATTTGTATACACGCACGCAATTAGACTCTAATACGGTTTTGTATCTTGTTTCTTCCAGTTGCCATCAAGTCATAGCTCTTCTTCCATCTTATGAATGCATTGAAATATAACTGCCTCACTCTCGTTGGACATGTAGATTGTTTCGAGTGATTAACTGTTTTAAATTACATATTGATTGTCTTTGTACACAGATCATCTTCTGTGTTTAGGAGTTTTTTCCTTGGACTATATTCCCAGATATGTAATTTCAGGGTCAAAGGACAGCTATAGCTATACAGTGAGCATTCAAATTATTTTCATATACCCTCTTCCAACAATTGTTAATTTGAAGAAGGGTAAAAGTGGTTGGATGCCTGACAGTTGGTTGAGTTCTTCTCCTGACTCCCCGTTTGGAAGCACACCAGCTGGGAGGGGCACGCCTTCCCTGCATGCATGGGGTTCACGCAGAAGCCACCAGACAGAGACCAAGAGCGGGCCTGGCCTGTTCATGTGTTCACTCTCTACTGAGCTGGCCCCCCTTTTCTTATATCTATTCACTGATCCTTAATTGATATAGCATCAGGAGAATTTGCTGGACAATTGCTGTACAGGAGCAGTTTCAGCAGGTTCAGCCAGGGTGGTGAGCGTCCAACACCATGAAGCATGCAGCGCCTGGGACAGCCATCTCTAGGTGGCAGGATGGTGTAAGGCACAGGTACCAGAACATCACAAGTGATCAGAAAAGCTGGTCACTCCCGTTACTTACTTGTGTGGCTATACTGTCATTCTTAGGTGTGGTTAGAGTACTGAAGTATTTTTGTTTTGTTTTTGGTTTTTTGCATGGAGAGAAAACATGGATAAAGGAGCAGAATTTAATTGAGCTCAGGTATTTCTAGGATTGTCATGTTGAACAGAAAATAGACCTCCTGTGACTTTAGAGAGCAGAGATAGTGCTCAGAAGTAGAAGATGGTTGTTAAATATTCCCTTACCAATAATGGGGTACATTTTGGTTGGTTGAAGTGGATTTAATTTTATTAAAAGAAGGAACTTTCCAACAATTCACCTGTGTAAGATATTATGAATTTTAAATGCTTTATAAAGCCCTTGGCACTGCCTGGCACATAGTAGACACTCAATAAAACACAGCTATTTTTATTTTATTGTTTTAGTAAGTTAGTGGCAGAGTAGGAATTAGTAGCCATCTCTGGCTCTGTTTGGAGTTGTCTTTAAGTTTAGCAGTCATGTGAATTTCCTGGGGATCTTGTTAAGATGCAGATTCTGGTCCTGTAAGCCTGGCATGGGGCCTGGGAGTCTGCATTTCTGACAAGCTTCTGGATGGTGACGCACTGTTGCTAAGGAGCACACTGAGTAGCAAGAGCAGACATAATTCTGAAAACCGCTTGGTTCTGGTTCCGTCTCGCTCGGGTCTTTATTCATTCTTTTGTCCTTGCAATAGTGTTTTTTGGAGCACCAGGCGTTGATGTTGAAACCGTGAATACAAACATGACCCCTGTTCTGCCTAGCATGACAGCGACGAGCAGAGGGGCAGTTGGAGCAGTGTGGCCAGAGCCGTGCTGGGGTGAACGCCGAACCAGGGGAGCATGTGGCTGGTGCCTGCAGGGAGCAGGAGGCCGAGGAGGGGCAGCTGCAAAGCCACCAGGAAGAAAGAGCGCAAGGGGCAGGACCAGGAGAGCAGAGTTCCCGATGGTGTTACTTAAGGAGTGAGCGGCCGGGCAACAGCGGGCTTCCAGGGAGTCACATGACCTGTGCCCTTTGTCAGGGTGACAGGGACAGCCAGCTTCAGTGTATGGAGACTGTCCAGGGAGCCCTGGGAGGTGTGGCGGCCCCTTCTCCAGCTGGTGGCTGGGCTGGAGGCAGAGCCCCGCTGCAGTGACGTGGTTCTTTCTGACATCTTCTGTGTCTTCGAAAACTACTAAGTCGTACGTGGCATTTGGGCCATTTATCTTTGTCCCCAACGTTTAGTTTTCTGATCATTGTTGAAAAATGAGTGTTTATTTTTAATTTCGATCAAGTCAAGCAGAGGTGAAGAGAAGTGAAAGTTAGCGTTTATCTCGGCGCCTCGAGTAATGGCGGGTTGTGGTTCTGAAATGCAGAAGGGCTTCAGAGCTGTTGCTGTCTCACCTTGGAATGGTGAGTGTTAAGTTCCTTTGCTCAGCTAGATTTAGGGGAACTCTTCTCCTGGCCACAGGCGGCAGGGAGGGCCAGCTCCTCCCTTGTCCCTCACCCCGTGTGGATTTTACCTCCTAATCCAGAAGGTCTTTGAGGAACTTTCATGGGCAATTTCTGAAGGCAGAAAAGCCACATTCAGGAGGTAAGAAGAACACTTTCTAGAAGCTTGGAGAATGACAGAGAGGACTTTTGTTAGTTGTTTTTATTTTATTGTTTTAAAAAGATGAGAGAGGCTAGCCAGGAGTGGTGGTCCACACCAGTAATCCCAGCGGCTTGGGAGGCTGAGGCAGGAGGATCGCCTGTTCAAAATAGCTGTAGCAACTTAGCGAGGCCCTAAGCAACTCAGTGAGACCCTGTCTCTAAATAAAACATAGAAAAGGGCTGGGATGTGGCTCAGTGGTTGAGTGCCCCTGGGTTCAATCTCTAGTACCAAAAAAAAAAAAAAAAAAAAGATAAGAGGCTACTTCCTACTTCCCAACATTTTATTTTAAAAAACTCAGATACAGCAAAATGAAAAGAATATTATAGTGAACACCTGAGGTTCCCTCTCCTATTATATTATCGTTTCCCACTCATCCACCATCATCCATCGTATCTCTTTTTAAAATTAAATGTATTTTAATTGACACATGAAAATAAAAATTATAGATGTTACTAACATGTGATGTTTTGGTACGTGTATATATAACATAATATTTAAGTCAAGTTGTACGTATCTATTTCCTCAAACATTTAATATTTCTTCATAATGAAAACTTTCATGATCCTTGCTTCTAGTTTTATGTTGTTCATTACTGCTATGTCCAGTCAGCCTCTTGCTCCTGTAGAATTGTACCTCAGTACCTACCCACAAATCTCCTCCTTTCCTCCTCCCCTCTGCTCTCCAAGACTCTGCTAATCACTTTCTACTCTTAATTTCTATGAAATCAACTTTTTAAGATTCTGCATGAGTGAGAGATCATGGAGCACCTGATTTGCTACCTGAATGCCGTTAACGTTTCCCACTTGTCCATTATCACTCCATTTTCTTTTTGATAAGTTTTTTTTTTTTTAAATTGCAAACATAAGTCTAAATACTTCAGCATGCATATGTTTAAACTCTATGTTTTAGCTTTATGTTTATAGTTTATTTTTCTTTTAAGGTCTTATTTGCAAACAGTGATATACAGACTGCATTTGCTCTGTTTTATAAATGTGTGTACCTGTGACCCAAACCCCATAAAGATCCCTTGTTTCCCTTCTTGTCAGTCCCACCTCCACCCAACCCCAGCTGCTGCTCTTATTTTGTCCCGGGTTAACTTTATCTTGCTGTGGATTAATTTTGTCTATACTAGACCTTTGTATAAATGGAATCACACATCTTTTGTGTCCGCTTTTCTTCTGGTCAGCATGTTTTGGAGGTGATTTGTGTTCTTACATAAGTCACCGGTTCTTTTTTGTGGCTAAGTGGTATTCCATCATGTGAATACGTGACACATTTGTGTATTTATCTGCTCTGAATAGACATTGGGTAAAGGTATTGTGAACACGTACAAGTCTTTGGGTGGACATGCTTCCCCCCCCCCCCACCCGATTAAACCTGGAAGTAGAATTCCTGGGTTATAGTTTTATAAGGAATTGCCAGAACTTTTTCTGAAGTGGGTTAACATTTTAATGCTCTTGCCAACAAGTTTG
Organism: Marmota marmota marmota; assembly: GCF_001458135.2. Taxonomy (NCBI): domain Eukaryota; kingdom Metazoa; phylum Chordata; class Mammalia; order Rodentia; family Sciuridae; genus Marmota; species Marmota marmota. The sequence continues at coordinate 10,637,903 of NW_026000051.1, forward strand.
ATAGTCCTAGTTGGTCTGTATCACTTAGAATGTTTTCATAACAAGGAAAGAAGCCAGTAGAGAGAGTGTTCCTCACTCCCTGTATCTGTGAACTTTTATGCCTTAACAAGAACCTGGGCTCTGTATAATGCTTCACAGGATAAACAGATGATTGTGTACTTGGATGTGAGTATGTTGGATGTATTTTGAACCTGAAAGGTTTCTATAAAGTGACTTTCTAAAGTCAGTTTGCTTTGTTTTGTTTTTCTTCTTCCAAAACAAGGTTTTTCCTCAAAAAGGGAAGGTTGAAAGAATTGAAATTGGACTGGGAGAGTTATGGGTGTAATGGGCTGAGTGTAGAACGCATAAAATAAAATTGTGGAGATAGAACCGTAAGTAGCTCATATAGTGTGCCACAAGTGAACCAGTCCTCTCTAGTTTTAACACCTTCAGTGCAGAGCCAGCTACTTCGTCCATGAGAGGAGGGTTTGAAGCAGCTTTGATTGACTGGGCTCCTTCCTGGAGTGGCTTCCTCTTCTTTTACTTTGATCTGGTTAATCCTACTGTTCCATAGCTGGGATTTTTGCTCTCCTGGAGAGCTGAGGTCTGACTTTCTGGAGAACTTTGTCCTGTCCTTTCCAGAAGATGGCAACGCAGAAGCTTTGGGTTTTGTACTTCTTTAAAGCATTTGAGGTTTATGCAGTCTTTATAAATATCTGTCCTTCATTTCCACAAGCATAAAGTTATCATCAGGCAAGCTTGGTACTCTCCTCATTAGTGATGAGGACTTTTTGTCAGCAAACTGACAGTATTGCTGGGACTGTCCATCTCAGATGTGTGACAGTCTAACAACAGCTTTATGCCCTGTGCTAAATAGGAGACATGATGCATAAATTGGGTACAGCACTTATTGCTTTTTTGCTATTTGATATGTTCAATTCCATCAATAGCCATTTTCCAAAATCTTGTTACTTTTATATAATCCAAAAGTGGATTTAGCAAAGGCAGAAATGGCAGCAGCACAACAGACAGCATATTCAATTTACAGCAGTGCAGACAGACCGTGCGAGGGCAGAGAAAGCTGACAGTGATTTCTTGGGGAATTTGTCCTTAAATTATGCTGATTCTAGGCAGCTGCATGTGATTGACAGAACCAGCACCCCTAACTTTGGCTAATTTTTATTTCATGGCTTTGGCATTTGTTTCTGCCTTTTTTTGTTTGTTTTTTGCTCTGCATTTTAAAAAACAGACGTCACCGGGCTATTTGTGCACATTCATGCTGCACACTTTTTTTGGGTTGCATTTTAAAACCATCCCATGCTTCATGCTATGTAGCTTCTAGCTAGCAAGGAGGACGAGGACACGATCAAAATTGGAGAGGATGACGAGAATAATTTCCAGAATGACCAGCATTTGGAGCAGAGTAATGAGGTAGGAACATGGCAGTTAACTCCTTCTGCCATCTGCCCCACTCTTGTGCACAAGCCAGGCTTCGGTCTGGAGGGAGTCCAGTGGGTTTTCTGTTCATCCCCCCCATGTTGAGTGCCTACTGTGCCAGTGGGGAGCAGCTCTCTTCTATTTGAAGTTACAACCTGGGTGATAGAGTCCTTTGGGAAGCACCCGGGCTATTATATAGTTGCAGATAAAAATGAGAGTTTTGGAATGGCAGGGCTTGCGGGGTGGGCCTGGAGAGAAGTTTGGAGAGCTAGCCCAGCCCATTCATTTTACGCACTGGACACTGACCTGTGAGGGGAGGTGCTTTATGAAGGACACAGAGTAACTAAGTGACAGAGTCATGTCTAGATTACGACAAACTCTTGGATCATTTGATTGCAGTGTAAGGGTCACCAGTGGAGTGGAATGGCCCTCTGCAGTCTCTTGGAACCCAGAATGGTATGATTTGGGCATTAGGAGAATTTGACCCCCATCCACAAAGAATACTCTTCTAGCCACATTGCTCCCCAACATTTGGAGTAGACAGTCTTCCAGGTTGAAAGGCTCTTGGAAGCTGAGATGTGGTGAGCAATAGCAGGCTGCAGGTTTGGCCTTTTGGTCAGTGTTCAAGTTTATGGAGTCGTGAATGGGAGAAAATGAACTACCAGATAGTTTTGGAGAGCAAAGCAATTAAAATATGGGAGCTTTGGGGGACTGGAGATACAGCTCAGTTAGTAGAGTGCTTGCCTCATCTGCACAAGGCCATGGATTCAAACCCCAGTACCACCACCAAAAAAAAAAAAAAAAAGGAGTTTTGGGTCAGCCCTTATTTTGAGTCTGGCTGTGGTTCCATTGTCTCTGTGACCTTGGCTGGCCTTTGCTTGGCTGAGTTTCCTCAGCAATGAGGATAGTAACACTTCCTTTTAGGATTGTTATGACACTTAAATAGGCATGTAATAAATGACAATAACTGCTATTTTTATTATTGCATTCTAGACTTTTCCTTCTTTGGATTTTGCTTATTTGAAAGATTTAATAACTAAAATGGTGGCAAACAAGACCTATAAATAACAGCTCATTTGTGTGGGTCTTGTCTTCCGCTTAAAAAACCTTAATCATTTTTCCAATGTGAGAGATGGGGGTGATGGCTAGTGTGTATTTCACTAACAGTAATGAAGTCCAGAGGAGTTATTTATAGACCATAGAAGAAATTTACAGCTTTGACGAGGGGAGGCGGAATGCTAATTGTAGCACCTCGAGACATGCCTGGAACAGGCTCCAGCTGGACGCCTCCTTGGTGCCACTCTGCTGGGACCCTCCCTGACCACGAAGGTGGTTCTGTGAATGACATCTCCGGGGGAATTAGGAACTCTCCACCTTCCTAATGAGACACTTCAGTACTGTGTTCATTAGTGAGAGTCTGTAAAGAGTAAGCCGGATTTCTGGCATATAATAAGGGACGTAACGTCTCAAGACTAATAATGAACATCCACAGTGTTGTTGAGGACACAGGTTCTGTGGAACCTCCTTCTAAGGAGGGGGCCATGGGGCAGGAGGACACTTGTGCAATGTGCACCTGTAGTGAGAGGACTTTTAACCTGACAGGGTCGTCTCATTTCATTCTCCAGACCACTTTGGGAGGTAGCACGACGGCCCTCAGTTTGTAGATGAGGAAACTGAGCAGAGGAGAAGGGATGTAAACGGCTCCCTGTGTGTCTGCGTCTCCTCCTCTTTTCCCCTGTCCCGTTCCCCTTCCCTGTGCTCACTTGCGTTCACACCTGTGCTCTCCGTCTCCACGTTTTCTCATCCATGTGCCTCCTTCTCCACATTCCATTGTTTGACTGAATACTTATATTTGCAGATCACTGAGGACTATGCCAAATTAGGCAACAAAAATGGATATTTAAGACACACGGATTCCAATATTTTAGACTATGAAGGAGCCCACAAGCCTGGCTGCCCCGGAGACCAGAGCCAGGAAGCAGGGGAGCTCTTGGGTCTGCTTGCCCCTTTCTTGCACGAGAAGGCTGCATTGTCACTGGAATCCAGGTAGGACACGACCCGGGCCTGGCTTAAGGGGAGAAGGTGCTCGTTCTGCCCAGTGGATCTGGGTGATGGAGCTGGGCAGGGCACCTGAGAGCTCCTGAAGGGACTGGAGGGATCTTGCCAGTCCTGCAATTAACTGATCGGGCTAGAGGCTGTGAGGGGCCCTCCCAGCGCCTCCTGCAAGCCCTTTGTGAAGAGGGAGAGAAGGCTTTCCTTGAGAATGGTTCCTCGGAGTCCCGGAAAGGGCCTCTTGACTGTTGGGAGAGGAATCAGCTCTATTAAAACCTCCAGTTTCTACAACAGCTTGAAAAATACGTTGCTCTACGGACTTCTCTTCAGTGGAGAAGAGGGCTGCAGTGTTCTGTTTTTGTGCTTGGCAAAGCTGCCCTCCCTACTCACTGACGTCTTAACATTGCCTAGCGTGAGGCCTCCTGGGGGACATGCCCAGTGGCTATTCTGGTTTATAGGATAGTGAGGTTACCAGAGCTGGTACTTGAGAAATAGAGCATTTTATAAGCACCAGCAGGCTTGGCATCAGAATTAAGAGATACTGCTGTCTCTGAGGACCACAGGAATGCTCTCGGGTGGTGTGAACTGGTTGTTCTCGGCTGGTGTGAACAGAGGGCAGAGGCGGATGGGAAGGGTGCTCCTTGCCCCAGGGGTCAGGAGATCTTCAGCCCCAACCAAAGATCAGGCAAGCACGGGGGGCCCCACCTGGTGAGCCGGCACTGTAAGCAGGCTGGCAGCGCCTGCGCTCAGTTACCTGCTCCTTCCCTGGCACCCTTGTAGGTCTGTCTGTTCCATAGGCTTCCAGGCCCTTGCTGGTCAGTGCTGGTGTTAACGGCTTTCTTTGTGCCAGTGCAAATCCACTGCCCCACTCATCGTTACTGCTCACTGTCCTTTACCTCACCAGTGACCCTGACAGTAGAGCTATGGTTCCAAGGGCCCTGCTGACGTCCTGAGCTGCACACACTCTGCCAGGCCCCTCATGCCAGCTTTGCATGCTCCTGTCAGTGATCTTTTTATAAAGACAAGAGCTGAAACCTGGGGACTTGATATTTCTCTAGCTAGTTAGTGGCAGAGCCATTAAAGCATTTTCTGGGGAGATACTCAGTATTCTTACTGGTAGGGCAAATACCAGTCTTCTGTCTAGAAATTCCTCCCAACAGGGAGGTGTTTCACTGCACTGGAAAAAACAGTGGGAGTGGGATGGGCCTGGGCCCCGTTAGCTGCACCATTCAGATCCCGTGCTGTCTCTCCCACCTCAGTTTCTTCATCAGCACAGTGTGTTGGGGGGTGGTGCTTCTTTACCCCACGGGGCTGAAGGAGCGCTGCTGGCTGCTGCTGCCATTCCCCACCCCGAGACCTAGGTTCACATTGACCTGTTGCATCCCAGCCCTCCTCAAGGACTCGATTGGCCAGGTACTTGTGTTACACACATTCATAGGACTTGCCACGTTTCATATTTATTCTCACTCGTACCAGGGTGAGTGCTCGGCATGGCACAGTCAGGCTGGTTTGCAGCTTTTCTTCCCTCTTTTCCCACCTGACTGATGACCGTGCTGTTTATGTCATGGAGAAGACAGCAACAGTTCAGTTCAAACCCTTGCTTGCCTCTGGAGGTGCAAACTCTGTCTTTCCTACTGTGGGAGTAGAAGAAGAGTCCCTGCTCCTAGTCACCACCAGCTTTCCCCTTGTGGTTTAATTCCTGTCCTCTCTGAGTCCTCTCTCTTTTCTGAATCATTCATTGTTTTCCTCTCATTGAACCATTTTCCAGAAGCATAAGACATGCCTCGACATCAGACATTTGGGAAAAGTACCCCCTGTGCCCTGATTTTCGTCCATTCTAGTGACTATACCATTTCTTTATTTCCGTGTTTCATTCAAGCCAAGGTATCTCAAAGAAACGTCTGTGTTCACCATGTGTGTGCTCTTCCTCCATTTGCTGCCTATCCCATCGTAAGTGCTTTCATACCCTCAGTCCACTTATCAAGGTCAGCAGTGATTTCCAGACTGTGAGATCTGGGCTCAGATCTCCCTGGCCTTCTGTTTTCCTTCTGCCCATGGCGCTTCCTCAGACTCCCGTGTTGGAGAACGTCAGTGCGTCCCAGAGCTGCATTCTCAGCCCCTTCTTTTCCCCATCTCTCCTCCTGTAACCCAGAACACGCAGGGCTTCTGCCCTTGACATCTTCCCCTGCCACAAAACCCAGTCAGTGTTCCCATCCGCTTCTTCCCTGTTCCTCCTCATGTCTGTTAATAGCATTGCTATCCACTTAATTGCTGTGGGCAAGAGTGTAGCTTCCTCCAGCCCCATATCCATCAGCAAATCCTCCTGGGTCCATTTTAAGACGGGCTATATTCCTGGTTCAGCCACTTCATCTCCCCGCACCTACCTTTGTCCAAGCTGCTGTTATCTCCTGCTTGGGCTCCCCAACTGCACACCTCCTTGCCTGTAGCCACTTCTATAGCCACCTCTGCCCCTCCATAGTCCTCCACAGAGCAGCAAGAGCTTTTAGAAACCTAGATCAGATCATGTCTCTTCCGTTCTTAAAACTCTCCAGTGGGTCTCTGTTGCCCCTGGAGATAGATAGGAGATGCTCAGCTGCCTCTCTGTTCCTCTGCCTTCGTCACTCACTCTAGTTCACTGGGCCCCAGACTCCCAGCTGAACCCTGTTACCGTTCCACATCCATCCAGGCTTGTTCTCAGCAACAGGCCTTGTGACAGCTGTTCCCTCTACCTGGAGTGCCCTGTACCTGGTGTGGAGGCCTGGCCGTGTCTTGGCTGGGTGTCAGTTCTGTAGCATGGCCTTTCTCGACCAGTCCATCCAAAGAGCATCCCTGTTTCTCTGCTTTACCTTCAGATTCACTCCTCCTCCCTTCTTCCCTTCTAGTCATGGTACTTTTCATCCCTTCCTGTCTTCCTTAGTTCTAGTGTGTGTGTCAGAGTTTGTCTGTCTCGTCCTTAATGACAGGTAAGCTCTGCTTCTCTTTTACCATGTGTAACTGCTGCCTTGCGTGTCAGATGAAGAGTACTCAGTAAATGTTTGAATAAACTTTCAGACAATTAAAAGCTTAACATTATAGCAGAAGGTGAGTCTAGAAAACTGGAGACAGTTGGTGCTTCTTGGGAGTCAGAAAGTTCTGTGTTCTAATATTTTGCTACAGGATCCTCAATCTTTGTGAGCCCATTTCTTCACCTATAAAATGTGGTTACTGATAGTTCCTGCCTCAGTCAGGATGAGAATCAGTGTGTTTAAAGGATCTGGAGCATGGCAAGAGCTTAGTGAGGTCGGTGCCTTGTTTTACACCATCTGCATGGCACTTGTGCTCAGGAAGGCAGAGAAGCGTGGGCCTCTGACAGGACCCTTGGACTGAACTGTTCTAGAGGTCCTGATTCCAGTGACAGCTTAATGAATCTGTGGTTCAGATTCCCAGCAAAGTAGCACTTGAAATGTTTTATCTAATAGCAGCACTGTTTTAGTATATTGTAACGGCCTCTTTGCACCTTTTACTACCCATTTGTAAAGTCTTTTTTTGGGGGTTTTATTGCGTGTTGTTTGGTGGTGAGTAATGGTCCTCCTTTGGTTAGCTGAATTGCAATTGTCATTATTTCTTATTTGTATTAAAGGAAAGGAAAGGAAAATCAGTTTAACATCTCCTGATGCTTAGAGTACCAGAAATATTTTTTAAGTCTGGGCTTATTGTAGTTTCAGATGGTTTGTATATCTAGGTTCTTCCTGTTAGAAAAGAGTAATGTGCTATACATTTTAGGTGCCCCCCCTTGCTTTATTTATTTATTTATTTTTGTTCATTTCAGTGTGCTGTAACTGTTTAATTTGAATTTAGTTAACTTGGCCCCTGATCTAGATCATGGGAATTCAGCTATGAGGAGAGCCTTATCCCTGCCTTCCAAGGACCCAGTGAGGAAGATAAATGGGTGCCTGTCATTTCTAGTGGTAGTGAAGGTCCAAGGGAGTGAAGACCAGCAAGTATTAAAGGCATTGATTGGTAGGGCCTGGCTTGTCTACGAGTTTTGCTGAAACTGGCAGGAAGGAGAAACCAAGGAAGAAGAATAAGAAGTAATATAGTGGAGGCCCATCCTGTTTCCTTCTCCCTGCCAGCCGCATGCCCGCACCTTGGAGCCACCTCTCCATTCCCTTCCTCCACAGTTCCCTACCTCAGTCTCATCCCTCCCTCTTCTCTTAGGACTCTCTTTTCTTCCTTATTTGCACATTCTTATTTGGAAGTCTTCAGATTGCCATGTGATTTCCATTTTCTTGGGTGTGAATTCTCTCTCAGGGCTGTCTCTCTTAGTGGTGGCTTTCCTGTGCAAGCTCAGGTTGCCTGTACAGGCAGCACCCGGCCTTCCTCTTCCTGCGTGTGGGCTTGAGGTGCCTCGGCTTGGTCTTGCAGGGTCTTACTAAGGGCCCTGGGCACTTGCCTGGTTCTCACTTCACCACGCAAGTCGCATTCCTGGCTCCAATGCTTTCTGCACCATCCCAGCCCCCTTTTCAGGCTTCTCTTCCTCTGTTTCTAATCTCCATTTTTTAAAATCCTGATTTTGAGCCCTGAATTGCATCTTGAAAAATTCTTTTATTCTTTTTTGCTGTTGGTTCTGCAGTCACCCTGGAGTAGAAGGAATCCTATGTGCTCACTCCACCATTTTGACAGGAAATCTGTCCTTTACCCATCAACTAGTCATCTTTCCAAACACATGTGTGAGCAGCCACCGCACCGCAGGCCTTTCAGAGGCCCCCTTGCTTATCATCTTGTCCATGCCTCGACTGCTCCAGCACCCCCACCCCTGGATGGCCTCTCCTGGACTTTAGAAGCCCCCTCCGACATTGTCCCCACACCCTGAGTGGACTTTACAGTGACTTTCCCTTGCTTAACACCTGCCTCTAACACCAGTCTAAGTCCCTACTGGTGGTTTTGTATGCTGAGGGCCCGTTACAGTGGCTGGAACAGAAACACAAAGGAGGCTTCTTGAACCGCTGCATGCTGGTGCCATTCCAGGTGTTCTACAGGATAGCTAAGTTTTGGTTTCCTGGAAAGCAGACCCTGAGATATGGACTTGGGTACAACTGATTTGGTTGGGATATGGCACCAGGGAGCTGAAATGAGAGCTCAGGGAGAGTAAGACAGGATTGAAGTCCTACCCAGGAAAGGTACATTAGTGATCTGGTGACTGCTGGGCAGTGGGGGCCCATCCTACTGGGCATCTTCCAAGGGACAGTATGACCTGTGTTGTACCTCTGAAGGATGGAGCCTGGGTCACGGGTTCTCTGCCCCATGGGTTGAGGGTCTCCCAGAGGTGTCAGCCATCCCACACTTCCACACTGCCTTGCTGGCTGGCTCAGAGGTTTTAGAAAGAGCCCCAGAGGCCACTCAAGATGGGACTGCCTATGTCCACAGGAACTGCTCACACAGTTGCCACTGAATCAGAGGTGGGCCAAGGACACTGGCAAGGGGTATGGAAAACATCTGCCACCCAGACACTACACTGCTTTGTCCTCATAGCTATCCTATGGAGAGACACTCAGTCTTCCTTTCAAAGAACCATGAAGTTAGAATTCGAAACCATTTTATTTTTTTTGTGTGTGATTCTGGAGATCGAACCTGGGGCCTCACCCATGCTAAGCAAAGTTCTACCACTGAGTTATGCCTCCAGCCCCTGAAGCCATTTTTATCCGCCTTCAAAGGCAAGGTACTTTCTAACCTGTATCTGTACCTATGTGCATGTCAGTGAAACGTCCCTTCATTAATATCTGTTCCTTGAGTACCTATTTGCACCAAGATGGATCAGGTCACCCATGGACCAGCCAGGCTGGTAAGATTCATCCAAAGCCACATATGCCTTTGGTTGTAGGAATGGAGTCAGGGCTGTGGGTTGGGGCTGGGAACCCTGTGTATGGGGAGGGTGGGGCACCTTATGATCCCACCTGCTCCTTCCTGGGCCTAGCCTGCTCACTTGCTGTGTGCCTCATGTCTTATCTATGAGTTAGATGTCGTCATGTCTGTCTTATTTGGGTGTTGTCAGGTTATACAGGATAAAATGCTTGGTGTGGTTCCTGGTATATTTGGGGACTCACTGTATTTCATGTAGGCAGAATCTGGGTAGGAGTCAGTGGGGAAAACTTGGGAAGGTGGGTAGGGGCCAAGGTGTAGCAGGAAGCTTATTTCTCCCACTTCCTTCCCTTTGGAGAAACAGGCCAGACCTTCTGAAAATGCTAGGTGACTTGCTTTTGGAACGAATATGCTTGGCAGAGCAGGAAGTCTCTGGAAAACACCTTGATGGTAAAACTGAGAAGACACTTCAGCAAATGGCCATTCAGCAAAGAGGTGAACTTGAACCTTTCGTCCAAGCCAGCTCATTCTCCAAGCCACATGATGAACAGAAATTGACTTGGGATCAGCTGGCAAAGACAGGCGAAGTGGCCAAGGTGGAGCTCAAGGATGCCTCAGTGCAGACTGTGGCCAAGGAGGATGACCTGCTTGGATTCCGACAAGGAGGAGAGAAGCCATCTGGCACCATATTGAATGCTGAGCCCCAGCCAGAGACCTGGTGCCAGCTTCCAGGGCAGCAGGCCACTCCCCTCTCCGGCCCCTGTGCTAGCCACAAAGTAAGTTTGTGCAAACATTAATTATGTATTTACTTTATACAAACAAAAACTTGAAAGATTACTTCCATTTTCCTGTTTTTGTGAAGAGACAGTCTGGTGTCTCCCCCTGCTTGGGCCGCTCCTGGCCTACACCTGGAGGCCTGGGTCCTCCTTAGTGTTCCCATCTTCCCTCTCTCCCGCCATCCCCACCCTCTGTCTCTCCTGTACCCCCGCACTATCTCATTTATCTGTATAGCATGGTATTTTGGTGTTTTCCTCAGAAAAATCCCACAGGGAATCACAGGCGCACGTCTGTCCAAGGCGTTCTCTTTCATACCATTTCACATGTCTTCTTAGAATGGGTGCATGAGAGTCCACTGTGAGGACACTTCCTTTTACAGGGTGCAGTGAAGTTGTAATACTCCAACTTTAAGTAAGGATGAGACCTGGCTTTTATTTTGAGGACTTTTATAGGAAAGGGGTTGTTCTGAGAGCCTTGTCTATTGAAGCCAGGTTCTGAGTGCCCAGGTGTGGCAGTGCTTAAGGGCTGAGCTGAGGTTTACACTGTGTCTGACTGCACAGCCACACCCTCTCCCTGGTCAAGCTACCTGGCAGCCATGGTGGCTTGAAATGGTGGGGTCTGGTTTGATGAGCGGGTCTCTAAATGTTGGTTTCCCTTCCACTTAGGGACTCTCCCTGAGCTTCTCTGCAGATTAGTCAGCTATGCCAGATTGTTAAGAATCAGACTTTCTTGGCAATGTTCTATTGGACAGCAGCCCCCGTGGGAGAAGGTTGGGGTTGAGAATCCCGGTAGCAGGGAGATGTGTTCTGGCAGAGAGGGAAATACGTCGGGTTTCTATTAGAGCTCCAGTGTGGACTGCTGTATTCTTACTTCTGACGGATGTTTTGTAGCAGAGAAATCCACTGTACACAGTGCTTCATATAGCATCAGAATGGAGAATTAAGTTTATTTTCTGACCACTAAATTACTGCTTTTGTGCATACCAAAGAGAGTTAGATATATCATTAGCAAAATTGCTTTTGATTGTTTTAAATTATGCACCAAAACTGTAATTTCTAGAAAAGGGTTTTCTAAAGATATCAGTAGAGACCCCCAAAAAAAAAAAAAAAAAAAACTACTGCCATTATATTAATGGTACTCAAAATGCAAATTTGTGCAATTTGGCTAGAATAGAAATGCTCTTACCTGCCCCAGCTCCTTTGGTTTGTACCTGCATATTAGGAAAATGAGGTGGTTTTTTTTTGTTTTGTTGTTTTTCATTTGCTTTCTTTCTATTGTATGGGAGATGCCATCCTGTGTTCAGGAAAATTGGATAATTAAATGGACTTAATTTCCCCAAATACATTAAATATTTTTTTTTTAGTTTGAAATTATACTTCTTGCTTTTATTTTCAAAAGGAGGGAAACTGTTTATTTTTGTCATCTGCTATATATACCAAGGATTGTGCCAAATTCTGTTTCATCTTATTTTATCTACTCAGCAAAGGCGTGAGTTTGGTATCATGCAAATTTTACTTATGAAGAAATGTTGGCATTATAAGGTCCAGAAAACCGTGCAGAGTGACTCAGTGGGCAGGTGGGGCGAGAGGCTGTGAGCTCGTCTGCTCGTAGAGGCCGCAGAGCTGCATCACACACCTGCGTGCCTCCTGTCACCATCGTGGCTCCAGGGTATGCACAGAAACGCTAGTGATTTTCTTTGTGACTTTGGTGGCCACAAAATTGATAATCCCATGGCTTAGGCCAAACTCTGTTTTCCTGTTATGAGGAGCATCATGGTAGCCGAGGTCGACCGAGACTGGTGTCATCCTGGTTGTTCAGTCAGGGCTGAGCGGGCGTGCTTTACGGACATGCCTCCCTGGTGTTTGCACTGGGCTTGGCCACTTACCTGGTTGAGTTTTGGGGTGGGAAGTCACCTGACCTCTCTCAGTGGCTGGAATGGGACAGTGTGACCTAGACCCTGGGGCTGGCCAGGTGGCAGAGTGAGGCAAGGTATTGCACATGCCTAGGGCTGCACTTTGTACCTGGTAGGAGCCCACAGTGTCTGAGCTCCTGTCCTCTTTCATTCCCAAGTAAGAAGTTCCAGTATGTCGTGGCTATTTAGGTGGAAGGTGGGACTGTGTTTGGAGTCCATAAGTAGCACTCTGTGTGGCACTCCTTTAGGCCTGGCATTAGGTTGACTGATGCCATCTTCCAGTCTGAGAGTGGCTTTAGCATTTGTGCACTTGAAGATATCTTTTCTGCTGCCACATGACACACAGATTTGGATCCAAAAATAGAGATTGGTGGAGACAAATGACTGGTATTTTCTGACCATTGTTGTTGAGGTAACAGCCTCCTCCCAAGTGGTCCCCTCACCTCCTTTGTCTTCTTTCCTGGAATGCCAGGTAGAAAGCATCTCACTTCCTGAGCGCTGGGGACTGAAGAGCTGATTTGAGCCTGACCGTTGTACCTTCTTGTGGTTTGACATTGGACAAACATAGGTGTTTGATATTTCAGCTGTTCATCTGGAAAATAGGCAGGACGCCTTCTATTCTCCCATGAGCTCTGAGAATGCAGCGCTTACTTGAGGGGCATGGGAGACTGCTTGAAAGCGTTTTACACCCCAGAGTGTGCAAGAAGAAGGGCCCCTACTGTTCCTTCTTCCCGAAGGGACTTTGGTGATTTCTTCATACCTCAGGTGCCAAATATTTCCTTTTAAAATTTTGAGTACCTTCTTTTTCACCATTTAAAAAATTTAACAACTTTATTAAGATATAATTCACATACATCATATAATTTATATATCATCCATTTAAAGTGTACATTTTAGGGGCTGAGGTTGTGGCTCAGCGGTAGAGCATTCATCTGGCACATGTGAGGCACTGGGTTCGATCTCAGCACCACTTAAAAATAAAATAAAGTCCACCTACAACTGAAAAAAAGATTCTAAAAAAATAAAGTGTACAATTTCAGTGTTTTTTTTTTTAAACAAATGAACAGTTTATTAAGAATTAAATAAGGGTATCAATGGTTTTAAGTCTATTCAGAGTTGTATAACTATTACCAATCAGTGCTAGATTTTTTGTGGGGAGGGTACAAGAGATTGAACCCAGGGGCACTCGACCACTGAGCCACATCCCCAGCCCTATTTTTGGGTATTTTATTTAGAGACAGGATCTCACTGAGTTGAGGCTGGCTTTGAACTTGTAATCCTCCTGCCTCAGCCTCCTGAGCCATTGGGATTATGGATATGCGCCACTGTGCCTGGCTGCAATGCTAGATTTTTGTCAACCTGAAAAGAAAACCTGTACTCATTACCAGCCACGCCCAATCCTGCCTACCCCCAGGCCTAGGTAACCACTGACTCTAGGTCCACCTGTTCTAGACATTGCATATGGATGGGATCGTGCGCCATGTGCCCTCTTCCACGTAGCATAATGTTTCCAGGGTCATTCATGCTGAAGCATGGATCAGTACTTAATTTATTTTTGTTGCCAGGTAGTATTCTAATGTATGGTCGTGCCACATTTTATTAATCTATTCATCAGTTGATGCAATCTGAGCTGTTTCTGCTTCCTGGATATTAGGAATGATGTTGCTCTTCATGTACAGATTCTTGTGTGACATATGTTTTCATTTCTCCTGGGTGTCTTCCTAGTGGTAGAATTGATGGGTCACATGGTAACTCCTTCTTTAACTTCTTGAAGAACTGCTGGGCCTTTTTCTGAGCAACCCCATCCATTTTATATTCTTCCCAGCAGTGTGTGAGGGTTCCAGTTTCTGGGTTCTCACCAACACTGGTTATCTTTTTGATTATAGCCATCTTAATGGATATGAAGTGATGGTGTTTTATTATGATTTCATTTACGTTTCTCTGATGACTAATGATGTTGAGAATCTTTTCATGAGTTTATTAGTTAGCTATATGACATTTTTGGAGAAATATCTATTGGGTCTTTTGCCCATCTTTTTTTAAAAATTAAATTATTTATTTATTCTAATTTGTTATACATGATGGCAGAATGCAATTCATTTCATATTACACATACAGAGCACAATTTTTCAAGTCACTGTACACAAAGTATTTTCACACCATTCGTGTCTTCATACATGTATTTAGGGTAACTCATTCCACCATCATTTCAGTCTGAGAGTGGCTTTAGCATTTGTGCACTTGAAGACATCTTTTCTGGAATGGTGTAACTCATTCCACCATCATTCCTACCCCCTTGCCCTATCTAAAGTTCCTCCATTCCTCCCATCCCCCAGTCTCATCGCCATTATGAACCAGCATCCCCATATCAAAGAAAACATCCTGCCTTTGGTTTTTTGGGATTGGCTTACATTACTTAGCATTATATTTTCCAACTCCATCCATTTACCTGCAAATGCCATGATTTTATTCTCTTTTAATGCTGAGTAATGTTCCATTATGTATGTATGCCAAAGTTTCCCTGTCCATCATCTACTGAAGGGCATCTGGGTTTGTTCCACCATTTAGCTCTTGTGCTGCTATAAACATTGATATGTTTTGCCCATCTTTTAATTGAGCTTTTTTTTTTTTACTGAGTTATGTTAGTTCTTCATGTATTTTAGACTCAAATTCCTCTCCGCAGCTTTTGGGAATGTTTAAAATTCCCCACTTGAAAGATACCTCATTGGGCCTCTGCAGTTATAGTTTGTATGTGCAGCCCACAGTGTTGAGAGCCTACCGTGAACTAGTTCTTGTGCTGGAAGCTGGGGACCAAGATATGTGCAGCCTGGAGCTTATAGGCTGGTGCAGAAGATAGTGAACATGAAATCATAATGAGACTACTCATGTCCTCCGAGGAGAATTATAGGGGACACTGACTGTATAACAGGGAGGCTCAGCTTGGTCTTGGAAATCAAGGTTCTCTTGAGGAAGGCACGTTGAGCTGAGTGCTGATGAATGATTTTAGGGTAAGTGGAGGAAGTGGGTATGGGCAAGAGTGAGCATTCTAGGCAAAGGAGTCATTATAGGCCACGGCCCTGGGGTGCAAGGGAAATGTGCATTTTGAACAACCTACAGAGGTCAATGTGGCTGGAGAGGGGGGTAGAGTGGGAGAGGGGCAATGATGCAGACTGCGGGTTCTGCAGGATTTGCAGGCTGTGGTATGGACTTGGACCTTTGTTGTAAGAGAACCAAGAAGCAAATTACAGGAGTTTTAAGCAGAAGACCTAGCAGGCTTGTCTTTTTGCCGCAACGTGAAGAGTGGATAGAGAGAGCAAAGGTAAATGCTGGAGACCACTCAGGACACCCAGGCTGTGGCCCAGGAGAGCTAGTGGTAGCTAGTGGTGGAAGTGGAGGCTGGGAAGAGTTGAGAGAAATGGAGTTGCTGGAATTTTCTGAACCCCGTGAATGAAGAAAGTGCATGATGAGAATAAAGAGATGCTTCAAAATGATGCCAGGTGTCTGGATTGTGCAGTAAGTGGACGGTCATGTGATTTACCAAGACAGACAGTAAGACAGTGGCATAGACCTGGGAACACAGTGTAGTGGAAGTGAAGAGTTGAATTTTCAGTTGACCCTGGACAGCCTGTAAGGCATTGCAAATGAAGATGCCCAGGATGAGCAGTTTGAGAGCTCCGGGCTGGAGACTCAGTAGCCCCTGGCATAAGGGGTTGTTCTGGTGGCCCAGCAGTAGGGGGAAGGCAGATTGGCTTACACTAGGAGTGGGCGAGAAAGAGAAAATAGGGTAAAAAAAAAAAAAAAGTTTTCCAGAAGATTGTGTTGGAAAAAGAACTGCCCCACGTGGAACATCTGGATCATCTGGGAGACAGTGGGCCCTGGCTGAGAGGGTGTCGGGGAAGCTTGACATAGATACTGTTATAGGATCCAGAAGTCTGGGCAGCCAGTTGGAATTTCTTTATAGGATTAGCATGAGGATGTCAACCATGCAACCAAAGGAAGTGCATTTGACGTTTTCTCATTGTTGTGTGTGTGTGTGTGTGTTTTTTTTTCCCCAGGATACTAAGAAGTCCCGCTTGCCCATCCTCATAAAACCATCCCGGTCATTAGGAAATATATATCATCTCCCTGCCACCCAGGGGGTGATAGCTCGGCTACAGGGCCAGATCCTAGAGCTGCAGGGGGAGCTGAAGGAGTTTAAAACTCGCAATAAGCAACTGCACCAGAAGTTGATTCTGGCTGAGGCAATGATGGAGGGGAGGCCAATGCCTGACCCTATGCTGCTGAATGGTAAGCACCAGGAGAAGCGCCTTCTCTATGAACCAGGTGGCCCGGAGAGCTACCTGAAGTGTCCACCTTGTTGTTTAGTATAAATTTCATGAATTGCAGTGACTATTTTTAACTCTTGACAAATATATAATGGAGGAAAACAATAGAGAAGATAAATCTATTGCTTTCTTTTTATCCTGGAATCTGGGTAAACAGGATTTGTGGTGCTCTTAGGTCTTGGGTTTCTGCTGCCTTCACTTGGAGTTGTGTGCAGGTGCCCAGTTTTGCTATGTGTTGAAGCTGGGCATCTTGGCCTGGCTCTGTCTTTGGAAGCCATAGGCATACAAAATAGGAAAGTGAATGTCCCCTTTAGAGGGTTCTCTGGACTCTCCAGGCCATCTTGGAGCAGATTTGGAACCCTAGTGACCTCGTATCTTTGTCTAGAAGAGACCTACTGCCTCATTCACTTTGAATCTGCTGCCTCTGGTCTCCTGGGTGCCGTTGGGGGGCTGGGGAAGAGTCCCTGGGTTAAAAATGTGCCTAATGTTCAGCATCCAGAGACTTGGAGGAAGCACTTTAGGTGCCCTCTGGGAATCTAAGAATGCTGGGAGTCCTCTTGCAGAAGGGTAAGGTCAGCACATAAGTAGTGTTTTACATCACTGCCTCAGGATCTGTGTGAGTCCACGTAAGTACCCAGTTAGGTAGGGAGCGAAGAGAGCATGACACCTCAGAAAGTGAGTAGAGAGAGGTTAGCTGTGTCAGACATTGCTAGTAGGGTGCCTCAGACAAGGATCGAGGGTGGACCTTGGGATTTGACATCAGGGGCTTTGAAGAGCTGTTTCTATGGAATGTGTGGGGCTTGATTGGCCTGGATTAGCATGGAGAATGGAGGAGAAATGTTGACACCAAGAACAGACACCTCTGGGAGATTGCACTGTCAAGAGACACAGAGAAATAGGGAAGCCAGGAGCCAAATTATCAGTAAATCTCCAGGGATCTGGTAAACCAGCGGATGACCAAAGATGGCTGCAGTAAGGTAAGATTAGCAGCATGGTCTGGCAACATGAGCTTCGAAGTTGGAGCTTTGGGGGAAGAGACAGAATGATCTGGAAGTGGCAGTGAAAAGTGGAAGTACTTATGTACTTCTAGATCCATGATACAGAGATGGGAGAATAAATCACTACAGGGAAGCCTGCAGAAGAAACAGTGTCCTCAGGGATAGCCTGGGCCACTTAGCATAAATGGGTGAGATGAATTTTCAGAGAAAAGATTGATGGTCTTTGCCAAGAAGGGTGTGAGTACCAGGGGAAGATTGTGTCCAATCAGGGGATTCTCAGAGATGGGTCGGAGACGGTGTTGGAGGCTTGGATTTCCTGTGGTGCTAATAAAATGAGCACCTGCTGTTTGTTGAGCCCTACTATGTATAATAAGTACACAAGCCAACTGAATCTTCTCAACAGTGTCTCTTTCTTAAGTGGAGGCAGCAGTTTCAGAGAGAAGTGCCTTGTCTACAGTCCCACAGTAAATAGCTTTCAGAATTGGATGCCAAGCAGCCTGCGTGCATTCAAAGTCTGCATTATTTCCTGTTTCTTGAAGTCTAGTCTATGATACTTCTGTAGATTTTATAATCTGCAGCCAGAGGTGTCTTACATTAGGTTCTCTCTTGGATTTTCCACAGTTGAAGTTTCAAGGTAGGTTGGCTTGGGCAGAATTGTTCTTCCCTCCTTCCTTTCCCACCTTCTGTCAATCCATTCTTTCACCATCTAGGCATCTGTTCATGCATGCAATGAGTAGTCCTCAGCACCTGCTGTGTCCCCAGCCCCTCACACTAGTAGGAGCTGTGACTCAGATGTAGCCTCTGCCTTCTGGGAGCATCCTGTCTAGTTGGGGTGGGGGCAGCTGCAGATAATTGGTACTGTGCAGGGATGTGGGGGCTACAGAAAGGTTTTTTCCTTTCTTGCTGAGATATTAGGGGTCTCAACCAGATGCTGCTCAGGTTGTTTCCCAAAAGACCCTGGGGCCTCTCTCTGTGAAAAGTGGGCATGAGTTGATGGAATTCATTTTTTCACTCATAGTTTTTTGAGAGCCTGGACTTAAACCATTTCAGACAAGCTGCAGTATATTTATGCTTTTTATGTCCTGTTATGGCAGCTCAATAGATTAATTTTATCTTATAAATTGCATTTTGTCTCCCCAGTGTTTTTATTTTCCCTGTTGTATCTTTGTGTTCTTCTCAGTTGCTTGGCCAAGTTTCAAGTCTATCATTTTATTTTTCTTTCTCTTTGCCAGTGCCGGCAGCTCAGCCCCTTGTGGGACCAGCCTACCAGCAGAGCCCAGGAGAACAGATGGGAACCACAGCCATGCCCTCTGCTCACAGAGACAGGGAGGTGGATGACAACCAGCAGACAAGCCTCAGGACGGGTCAGAACTCAGCCCTGTGTGCATTAGGCAGCTACTGGGTGCCAGGCTAGGCCCACAACAACCCTCTCAGCGCATTAACATCGCTCCCGTCTAACACAAGGGACTCTAGCCCACGTCCGTCACCCAGCTGCCAAGCGGGTGGAAGAGCTCATGGTCCATTTGACAGGCCCTGTGTCAGGCAGGGTGTGGGTTCTGGTGGCTGAGCCTGAGCAGACACGCTGCCTGTTCTCAAGGTGCCTCAAAAGCCAGGGCCGGTCAACACAGCAGCCTGTGAGTGTTCAGTGTGGTGCTGCCGTTTGGAGGTGTGCACAGAGTCGGTCAGTGGGAACATGTAGAGATGTGAGTGAGGCCACTGTCAAGTTCTATGTCCTTTATAAAAAAATTAGAAAGTATTACTAGTGTACAGGTAAATACAAAGGATCATAAAGCATATACCCGCCTTCCCATTAACCAGAATGAGCGAATCCTTACTTTTTTCTTTTGAACTTAGATCTTTTTCTTTTAACTTAGATCCCCTTTGTTAAAAAATTATTCTGGATCTCCTTCATCTGTGAGAAGTAATGACCATGAGGAATAGTAAATCCGTCATAGGATGGCCGTGGGAACACCAGTCTCTGGAGAAAGGCCGTGCTATGGCCCTGGTCCTGTTGGCCAGAAGTCAGGGCAGTGAATGAATGGTCACATGCTCCTGGGTGTCCTGGGCTTTGAGAAGAAAAGTACTTTACCAGGCAGTATTACTACTACTTAGTTCAATTGTGGAAAGTTCTAGAAGTACAATATTTTTTATTTTGCAAATGAATGGTTCTGAGGACATCTTTGGCATTCTTGTTAGTGATTATTGGAGACTTCTTGACACTTTCCCTTTTCCTTTCACTGTGGCCTTCCTATAGTTTTCTGAATGTGCATCCAGGACTTTGCACCGCCATTGTCACTGCTCCTGAGCCACTGCCTAGCTGAAGCTCCCTCCTTAGATCTAGTCCTAAACTTTTGTTTTCATGGGAGCACTCCTGCATCCCCCAGGATTTGAGCACTGTTAACTCCCATATCCCTCCCGGCCACCAGCTGGTGTTGAATTGACTTGCCCAGTAACTGTCCTCAGGAATGGGGCTGTGTGGGGCCCTTTCCCTGCTGTTTCTTCTTCAGGAGCCCCATTGTACACACTTGGGGTATGAATGATGGATTGCACAGGCATGACTGGCCTTCCCACTGAGGGTGCACAGCTATCTCTTTACTCATGCACCCCAATGCAGGAGACCCCTACTGTGGGAGCTCTGTGAAAGAGGCAGCTTTTGGAATGTCATGGGCAGGCAGTCAGGCTTTGACAGAGGTCCCTGCCGCTTACTCGTCATGAACCTTGGGCAAATTCTCAAGCTTCCTAAGCCTGGACTTCCTCTTCTGTACAATGGGGATGGCAGTGGTGCCCCACAGGGTTGTGGTAGATAGGCAGCCTAGGTGAGGTGCTTGGTGCACAGGCCAGGTCCTGGCACACAGCTATGTGTCCTGAGGCCTTGGTCAACCTGCAGGTTTACATGTACGCCACAGCCTTAAGCTCCCCGTGCCCCAGGCCTTCTGTGAGGCGATATTAAACTGAGCAGTGGAAGCAGCTCCTTTGGCTCTTCACTGAAGGTCGCTAAGCAGAGAACAGCAAAGCCTCATTGCCATGCTGCTCTGGCTGTGAGACTTGCTGAATACTGGCCTTGGGGCCAGGAAATCAAATCCTTGTTTTTGCTAAATCACAAATTGCTAGAGATTATGGACTTTGGGGGGGGGGTGTCTTTCTGAAGTCAAAAGTATTGAGTGTGAAGTGTCTGAAAATTATATTTTTTTGCATTGTTAGGAAAAAAGTTTACAGTGGAGGTCTCAGTGTGAGTAGAGAGGGCACTCCCCAGACATTCTTGGGGTGTAGCCAGACATCAAAGCTGACCACAGTATATCACAAAGGGACATTCCTGTGGGACTTAAATTTGACTTTACCTCATGATTTCTTAATGAAAGTCATTGCAACTAACTTTTAGTTCTGTGAGCAAATGTTGCTTCTTGCCATGAACCAAATTCCATTTTAATGAGGTTGTTGTAGTACAGATACATCCTTATCTATTGGGATGATGCACTGGAACTGAGCCTGGTTGAGAGGTCTGTCCCTCGTGCTCATGTGTGTGCTCTTACACTCTTCAGCCAGAAGTATTTACTGAGCACCTTCTCCGTCCTAGACTCTATGCCAGACAGTGGAGAAACCGATGAATGCTGGTCTCCACCCTCCAGGACCTCATAGACAAGTTATCCTATCAACTGTGTACAGTAAAAATTGTATAATTCCTTTAGGTCACATGGTAGCTGTTGTCCAAAATGAAAAGGTTTACTTTATAGTATTTGCACTGTGAGCAGAGACGAGTGGACCTACAGCTATAAGGAGCAGATTTTGAACCAGCAGTTGGAACATGCAGTCTCACAAGGATGCATCTGTGATTTTCTGAGAGTTGTCCTGGGTCATCTGCTGCAGACTGCATCGCTGCTCCCCAGTACCTGGGGCCAGCCTTGGCTTGTGTGCCTCCTACCATGGGCCTGGCCTTCTGTCTTTGAGTGGTTCTGGGGATGTTTGTATTGGCTGGTCTCCACGGCTCTGCTCCAGGCACCATGTCAGCCTTTTTACAGACATTTCCATAGAATCCTAAAAAGCAAACACACACAACTCTTCACAGTGAATGAAGTCCTTTGCATTTTAGAAATGAAGTTACTGAGGCTCAGGGAGGTCAGTTAGCCTACAATTGAAGTCATGCAGCTTTTCTAGCAGTGGGCAGAGCCAGTGCTAGAAAACACATCTGTTGGGTTTCAAAGATGAGTTTTTCCTACTGTCTCCAGCTGACTCAAGTATTCAAACCATTTCTTGAGCTTTCCTGGGTGGCAGGCAGCATGGTGTAGTGATTAAGGACAGAGGCTGTGGGTGAGGCCTGAGCTTAAACCTCACACAGCCACGTGAGGCATCTCTTTCCTTATTTTCCATATAGGGTAAATTGAGGCTCTGGGATTATAATTTCCTGTCCAAGGCGGTGCAGCCAGCAGGTGGCAAGTCTGTGTGTGATTCTCCTGCTCTTTGGCCCCAAAGCTCTGCTTTGTCTCTGTTCTGCAGTCCACTTCTCAAACCAGTTGGGCTGCATCTCTGGTATTTGAGCCAGCTAATAGACACTGGCTCCTGACTGGTGTGAGTCAGTGAAACAGCTCACACTCAAGGGGACATCAAGGCATCGCCCGGAAACTCACCAGTGCTGAAAGGAGGACTCTTCTGTTATGGATGTATAGAAGTACTACTCTGTAATGTTGCTTCATGAGTCCCTCAGTATTTCCCAGACTGTTAATGACTTCTACCTGTGCTAGGTACTATATTAAGCACTGAGAAAGTGAGGATGAAAGGACCCAGTCCTGCTGAAAAGGAGCATGCAGACTAGTTATTAATTGCTGTGTAAATGCTGACTGTGGTGCCTGCTTTGGCCCCCAGCTTGTGGTGCTTTGTCATGGTAATAAGTGTAAGATGCATGGAGGGGAGTGGCTTTTGCATAGTTGGGAGGTGGGGCTTGCAGGGGAGGAAAATGAGAGCTGGCATTGAAGGACAAGTAGGGTTCACTGAGTAGGAGTGGAATGGAGGGCTGAGCGTAGGCTACTCCAGGCAGAGGGCACAGCTTATGTGAAAGTGTTGGAGGCATGAGTCCACACACCGGGCATTGGGAATCATAGTCAGTTTCTGGAAAATCTCCTAGCTGGTGTGGGGTGATAATCCTGGAAAGGTTGCCTGGAATCAGATCATGGAAGGTCTCAGGTAGGTAGTGGGGATACTGATGAGTTTTGATATATAGTTGGTTTATTATGGTTATGTTCACTCTTTGAACTTTTTTTTTCTGAGAAAGAGGTTGCATTGAGAGGTGAAAGGGTATGTTAGTGACAAAAACCCTAAGATCAACTGAGAAGAAGGATAAGTTTATCTTAGCTTCAGGTTTCAGAGGTTTCTGAGTGTAGTTGCTTTGGGCCTCTGGTGAGGCGAACATCATGGCAGGGAGCAGCAGTAGAGCCAAGCTACTCACCTCCTGGTGTCCAGGAAGCACAGGGGAGGAACAGTATCCTGCCCTCAAGGGCCGTCCCCAGTGAAGCCACTTTCTTCTACTGATTCCCTCTTCTAAAGGTTCCCAATAGAGCCACAGCCGAGTGAACAAGACCTTCGCAAATGGGCCATTGGGGTATATTTAATATCCAAATCAAACAGAAGGAAGGGCCAGGGACAGGTAGGCTCGTCAGGAGGCTGTTGCTTTGTCTTGGTTCTGCTGTGGCAATAACAGGGGGGGCAGATGTGGATTGCGGCAAAGGAGATGCTGACATACATATATTTGATTTCCAGATCCTGAAATTTGTCTGTCTGATGATGTTCCCATATTACCAGCATGCAAGGAGAATTCTGAAGATTTTCTGGGCTCAATGTCAGTAGCTACTCACTTGAGTTCTAAGAGTCAGCTTTCTGTTAAAGTCAACGTGACTGAGACTGACCAGTCTGAGAACATCAGTACCTTAAATGATGTGGAAAACTTAAAACAGAAAATCTGTGACTTGGAAGCTGAGCTGGCGGGCTACCGGGATTTCATATTTCAGCTTCAAAAACACTCCCAGTGCAGTGAGGCCATTATTACAGTTTTGTGTGGGACAGAAGGGGCCCCAGATGGGTTGAATAAGCCCAAGGGCAGTGCTGATGAAGAAGAAATGACCTTTTCCAGTTTGCACCAAGTACGATATGTGAAGCACATGAAAATCCTCCATCCTCTGGCCCCAGAGATGATTGATGGCAGGATGCTTGAGGGCCTCAAGCAGCAGCTGCTGGACCAGGGGGATGAGTTGCCGAAGGAGCAGAATTTGAACTTGGAACTCTTCAGTGAAATCCACAACCTGCAGAATAAGTTCAGAGAGATCTCACCCTCGAGGTACACTCCACCTCTGCCTTTTCCCCACTTAAGCCTGCAGTCCATCCATGTTGCCACTAGGCAGGAGCCCATGAGCTACAGGGAACAGTGCTGTGTGACAGGCGGTGTGTGTGATAGGGAAGGCAGTCAGGCCTGTGGAGAAGTCAGATGTGAGGCCACAAACATGGTGCCCACGCACACCAACATCATTTACAAATGGTGCATCTTCTGAAGTTGGCAGGGCAAAGTTTGCCCTCGTCAGGTTGGGGCCTGGGAGAGGTTTCATACTAATCGCTGGGTGAATTATAGTGCTGTGGCTGAACTGCAGTGTTTATTCCTGGACTCTATTATTGGCTTTTGCTGCTCTGTGGAACTAAGACTGACGTCCTAGGCAGGGTGGGAGGAATATAATTATTTTCCATATCTTTACCCTTTAAGGTCATCTTAGAGAAATAAGTCTGTGTTGAAAGAGAAGAATTCTTAGGTCATGAAGATAATGCTTTATGAGTATAAATAGATACAGTTTTGCTTCATGAGATATGGCAAAAATGGGATCATTTGTAAAGTTGACCTTCATCCATCACTAATTTGAGACTAACACATTGTTCTGGATTGTCGGGAGGCAGAGTGAGTTTTTCAAGACTTCCCAAGCAGTGAGGTTGAAGGAGGCTTGTATTTTTTTGACTGGCTGATACGTGAGGCCTCTGGTTAGGAACTTCTCTTATTTGATCCTCCAAAGTTCCCTGAGTAAGAGATGCTCTAAACTCATTTTTATAGATAAGAAACAGCCTCAGATAGGTTGCTGTGACCTGCCTGTGAGTGTCCACAACTGGTCAGAAGCGTTGCCAGATTTCAGACCTACGTAGTCCCACTCTGGTACCCATGTTCCTCCTCCTCCGTAAAACTGATCCCCATCCTTAATACTGGCATGTCCATTCATGGCCTTGAGAGTGCTGGCATGAGGGAAGGGGAACATGTGAACAGAAATGTTGGCCAGGCTTCTCTGGAGCCAGGCCGCTGTGGCCACAGTGTATATGGGCCACTTTGCCACCTACTGGCACTGTGGATCCACAGGGGAAAGACGGCACTGGTGGCCGGGAGCAAGGCAGTGCTGCATGAGAGCTTTGCATTTAGAGATGGTTGGAATCCTACAAGTTCACCACATTTCCAACTTTTCGATCCGTTTCCTTTTCTATAAAAGCAGAGTTCATCAGATAACAAATACAGTATTTCTCTCAGTGACTGACAGGCCCTAGACACTCACTGAATGGTGGCTTGGAGCAGGATTATTCCCTGACCTTTTTGTTGACAGGAGAATCCTGGCTTTTTCCCCCTGCCATACACTTTCTTTTTTGTACTTCTTAAGGAATTTTGGGTGACTTTGCTGACCTTTGTTTCTGAATCTGGCATAGTGTTTTTGAAGAGTATATGGAAACTAATTGTTCTTCAGAGTTCTTGCCAATCTCTACTTTAATTGGGGGCTTTATAAGGTTAAAAATATTGCAGAAAGATCTTAGTTCTAGCATTCATTGGCTGTTTGAACTCAAAGGAGTGACCTTGTACAGTTTCATTTTTTTCCTAACATATATATCCTTGTACAGCTGCAGGCTTTTAAAAATTTTGCTATGTCATTTTTCCAATTAGTGCTAAGGTCACAAAAATTCAATTCTGAAATGGCAAAAGCATTTTCTTTCCCCCTTTTATCAGATACGATTCATTAGTTCAGTCCCAAGCCAGGGAGCTGTCCCTTCAGCGGCAGCAGATTAAGGACAGCCACGGCATCTGTGTCATGTACCATCAACATGTGAACACCATGATCAAGGCGTTCGAGGAGTTGCTGCAGGCCAGCGACGTGGATCACTTTGTGGCCGAGGGCTTCCAGGAGCAGCTGAATCAGTGTGCAGAGCTCCTGGACAGACTGGAAACTCTGTTTCTCAATGGTAAGTGGGCTGAGGGACATGAGTCCTACCACATGGAATTGATTTGGGACTTCTTAGGTGGGCACGGAAGGAAGTGACTCCTTGCTGTTAGTTACCTACTGCAGACCTTGACCAGATGGCAGCGGAACCACACTACTGGCCACTTCTCCTCCAGCGGCCACCTCCACATGGCAGCAATCTGCACTGTCCAAGCCAGGGGTCCAGTTTCGATGCTTCTGGGGCCACACTGGGGAGGCATATCAGTGAAGCCAGCCAATGGGTGCTGTCCTCAGCCATGGCCATGGGGTTGCTTGTTCTTGCAGATTTTCTAGAGAAGATGAGAATTGGTCCCTGTCCTTCATTATTTGTCGTCTTTTTTTTTTTTTTTGCTGAAAAATCATGAGTTTTAGACATTGGCAATCCCCCCCCCCCAAAAAAAAATCCCTGTTCAAGCAAACAAAATCTTTATCAGTTAAGAAATATATCTAAGGGTCCAATTGGCCAGAAAGGGGTGAAAAGCTGGTCCTTTGCTATTTGCGAGGTATTTTAATAATGTTAATGCAATAAACCTCTTTTTTCTTTCTTGAGACCATAAGAAATCCCACATAGCCTCCCCTGGCTATCAATTGTTAGCATTTTGCTGCATTTGTTTGCTACATTTCCCCTACTTCCCCTCCACACACACACACACACACACACACACACGTTATCATCTTTCTGAACCCTGCAAGGTTGTATTGGCTACATATCCCTTCCCCTGTCTACATCAGTGTGTAGTTTTTCAGGTCAAGGACATTCTCCTTCACACCCATGGTACAATTATCAAAGTCAAAAGTAGCACATTATCTAATATACCATTGTATGATATATAGTAGGGATTCAGATTTTTTTTGCTTTTTAATACCCAGCTTATTACTTTTTTTTGCATTACAATCCTTATTACACATATAGAGCACAATTTTTTGTATCTCTGTTTATAAAGTATGTTCACGTCAATTTATGCCATTATACAAGTACTTTTTTTGCATTACAATTCTTAATACACATATATACCACAATTTTTCATATCTCTGTATATAAGGTATGTTGACACCCAATTCAAGTCTTCATACATGTACTTTGTATAATGATGACCATCACATTCCACCATCCTTGCTAATCCCCTTCCCCCTCCCTTTTCTTCTCACTCCTCTTCCCTATCTAGAATTAATCTAATCCTCCCATGATGTCCCTTCCTAACCCACCACGAGTCACTCCCCTTATATCAGAGAAAACATTTGGCATTTGTTTTTTTGGGATTGGCTGACTTCACTTAGCATTATCTTCCCTAGTGCCATCCATTTACCTGCAAATGCCATGATTTTGTTCTTTTTAAATGCTGACTAATATTCCATTGTGTATAAATGCCACATTTTTTTTTTTTTTATCCATTCATCCACTGAAGGACATCTAGGTTGGCTCCACAGTTTAGCTATTGTGAATTGTGCTGCTATAAACATTGATGTGGCTGTGTCCCTGTAGTATGCTGTTTTTAAGTCCTTTGGGTATAGTCTGATAAGAAGAATAGCTGGGTCAAATGGTGGTTTCATACCCAGTTTTCCAAGAAATCTCCATACTGCTTTCCAAATTGGCTGCACCAATTTGCAGTTCCACCAGCAATGTATGAGTGTACCTTTTCCCCCACATCCTCGCCAACACTTATTGTTGTTTGTCTTCATAATAGCTGCCATTCTGACTGGAGTCAGATTAAATCTTAGTAGTTTTGATTTGCATTTCTCTGCTTGCCAGAGATGATGAGCATTTTTTCATATATTTGTTGATTGATTGTGTATCCTCTTCTGAGAAGTGTGTGTTCAGGTCCTTGGCCCATTTGTTGATTGGGTTATGTTTTTTTGGTGCTTAGCTTCTTGAGTTCTTAATATACCCTAGAGATTAGTGCTCACTGATGTCTGTCTCATTCCTACCCTGTTCCCCCTCCCCTCCCTTCCCCTCACCCAGTGGATTAGCATCCACTTATCAGAGAAAACATACTGCCTTTGGTTTTGGGGGATTGGCTTACTTTACTTAGCATAATATTCTCCAACTCCATCCATTTACCTGCAAATGCCATAATTTTATTTTCTTTTAATGCTGAGTAATATTCCATTGTGTATATATACCACAGTTTCTGTATGCATTCATCTATAGAAGGGCATCTAGGTTGGTTCCACAGTTTGGCAATTGTGAATTGTGCTGCTATAAACATTGATTTTTCTGTATCACTGTAGTATGCTGTTCTTAAATCCTTTGGATATAGACCGAGGAGTGGGATAGTTGGGTCAGATGGTGGTTCCATACCAAGATTTTAAGGAATCTCCATACTACTTTCTAGATTGGTTACACTGTCTATGAATGAGTGTCCAAGCCCTCTTTGTATATTTTATTTAGAGACAGGGTCTTGATGAGTTGCTTAGGCCTTACTAAGTGGCCGGGGTTGGCTTTGAACTTGCTAGCCTCCTGCCGCAGCCTCCTGAGAACCACTGGCATGAGCCGCTGCACCCATCTCAATGTTTTTTTGTTGTTGTTGTTTGTTTGTTTGTTTTTGTTTTTTAATGAAAATTTTTATTCTTGATCCTGATCTAGGTTCTAGTCCCCATGTTACTTTTTTTTTTTCTTCTTTGTTCTAGGGATTGAACCGAGGGCCTTGCACATGCTAGGCAAGCACTGTACTTCTGAGTCACACACCCCAACCCCATGTAACCATTAGTTGACATGTCTCTGTGGTCTCTTTGATCTGGAGTTGTTCCTCACCCTTTCTTTATCTTTTGTGATATTGATGTGCTTGATGGGTTTAGATTGGTCTCTCATTTTGGGATTACCTGCTGTTTCCGTATAATCTGATTTATGGTTGGATCAGAGTACTTATTCAGCTTTGGCAAGAATGCCACATAGACGACATTTTGTTCTCATGATATCCCATGAAGAAGGCACAGGATTCACTTCTCCCATTTTCATTGACACCTTCACGAGCCACAGTGGTGTCTGTCTGGTTTCTTCACTGTAAATTATATTTCCCTGTGTAACAGCTAGCTGGTGGGACTACTTTGTAACTCCTGAAGTAGGCCATTCATGTTTGAACGTTTACTCAGGAGTTTATACCATCCCTGGATTCTTGCTCCAGTCAAATGTTACAATGGTTGAGGCAATGTGGTTTTGTTTTTCTCTAACATCAGCATTCCTCTTCCTTTATTATCAGGTAACAGCTAAAAGAAGGATGCATTCTACATTAGTTTCCTTTATTTCTGTATTTGTTACTTGTTAATTATCAATATAGGCTTATAGATTATTTTATTCAGCGGACTTTTTCCCATTCTTTTTTTCACATTGATGCTCAAATTGTTTCAGATTGTTAAGTTGCATGTTCCAAAGGTGGACATGTCTCCCTCATTTCAGGAGCCCTTTCTTCCTTTCAGCCACAACAAAGATGATTAGTCTTCTTACACTGTGCCTTTCTCCGAGTCAGTCATTTCTCCAAGTAGGCTTGGTTTCTTTCAGTGGGGAGTGCTATTTAAAATCCAAGACTCAGTGCTGAGTGCGTTCATGGCCACTAGAGTGTGTTTCCAGGCCCTCAGTCAGGCAGAACTGGTGTGTGTGTGTATGTAAATATTAAATTCATTTTAAACTCATTGCTTCACAATGCTACCCGAGTCCATGCACACGCTCTGGTTCTTTCTTGTCTTTCCCACCTCCTCATTTGCATTTCCCTTCCCCTTCAGTGAGAACCCTGCTCTAGCAGCATCAGTCTCTTTGCTGATTTGCTCATTTCTATGACATATGCAGATGGTTCCAGAATTGCTTCATCCATACAACAAAAGTCTGCTAGAAGAATTCATTTGTTTGTTGTTCTTTTTGTTTTTAGGCTAAGGGCATATAATCAGGAGTTGAATTTAAAAGTTACTTGGTTTTATTTTTTCCACAGTATCCTTATGTTATATATTTGAAATACAGTTATATTCATTTGTTTCTACTTGTATTTAATTTTAGGGTTTTTATTTTTACCCTGTATCTTTCTTAACTTAATTTTCTTATTCATTTATGAAATATCTGAACATGGTTGCAAAGTCAAAACTTCTTTCCTTCCACATTGCCTTTTTGAAGTCTTTTCTTCTTCTCCTCCCTCCCCCCCCCCACACTCCCATCTCGCT
>NW_026000051.1:10667649-10761068 GCF_001458135.2 Marmota marmota marmota
CCCCCCGCCCAATTCCGTCCCCAGGCATGCTAAGCACATGCTCTCCCACAGAGCCGCAGCCTGAAGTCATTATCTTTGTCCCTCTCCCTTACACCTATTGGCATTACTCTCGTCCCCCTTTCTCTCTTAACCCGGTTGGGCTTGGGCTTTCCACCATTCTCGCCTTTCCACAGAAGGGCGCTGGTTAAGTCACCAGCAACTTCTGCTTTGCCAGATTCAGTGGTCATGTCTTCTCTCAGACTACAGCATTGTTGGCAGGTCCACAGCCCCCTCCTTGGGGAAAGGCTATGCTTACCTGGCCTCTAAGGGGCCCCGTTTAGAGTTCCTGCTCCTCTGCCCTCCGCGGCCCTGGGTCTGGCCAGTCTTCATCCCTTGCTGCAGTTTGCACTGGTGTCCCCGCTGCCTGCTGCCCCAGCCCACCTCTGTGCCTCCACCCTTGCCCAGCACAGTCCATTTCCACACAGTGGTCAGAGCGACCTTTAAAAATGTCAGGCAGACCATGTCCCTTCTCTGCTTAGAAATGAGAGGCTCCTTTGAGTCAGTGGGAAAGTACAGATGTACTTTTTAAGCTGGGCCCGTACTGCCCGGCTCTGTCCCCTCCTCCCAGCCAGCCAGTTCTCCCTCCCTACCCTCTGTGACCTTGCAGCTGCCCGTCTGCCTGAGAGGCGCCTTCTCCAGGCCTCTGTGGGTTCTTTCTCTCTGGCGACCCTCAGCAGTTCTTGCCTTTCCCAGTGTTTCCCTTCTGAGAAGGGCCTCTGACGACTGTGTAAACAGCCAGCATCCCGCCCACTGCTGGCCTTTCTTCTCCCCTGGCCCTGCTCTGTGTCCTCTCTCCTGCTTGCCACCACCTTGCGTATCTGTCTTTGGCCTGGGAGTCTGCTTGCCCTGCTGGGCTCTGGGCCCCCCAGGGGCACGGACCTTGTCCCATGTGTCCGCTGCTATAGCACTAGGACATAAGCAGCCTCGGTGTAGAGGGCACGCAGTGCACGTCTGCTGAGACCAAAGTGTGCAAGTGAATCCCAGTTTCATAGCCGAGCAGAGCGTGGCCCAGTGGGAGGAAGCCCCCCTCTGTGAGCATTTATGGAGTGCACAGCAGAGCTGGCATTTCAAGTGTGTTCCTCTTGGTGTCATGCATGTTATTTGATTGAAACTTCACAGTGACCTTGGAGGGGAGGATGAATCCAGTTTTACCTACGCTGAACTGAGCTTCAGGAATGTCCTTGCACATCTAGCACGTGGGTCTCGCAGGGAAGAGCGCAGTCCCGGGGGTGGGCTGAGAGCTCTGGCTCCCCACCCGTGGGCTGTGGACCTTCAGCACTTCAAAATGAATTTCTTCACCTGTGAACCTGGCATGCTGATCCCAATTCACAGTGTTGTGTTAAGGGTTGAATTAAATCATGGACGTGAAGCCACGGCCATTGCTCAGTAGGCGGCTCTCTGGGGCCTAGCGCTTCTGGCATCGTACTCCTGCACCAGTCTGTTTTCTAGGGGATTTAGCCATAACCAAAGAGTGGCACTCAGAGACACAGCTGACTTGGGGGAAACCAGGATTTGATTCTGTTCTTCTGTCTTCTTACGTAAATGACACATGGTCCAAGAGGGTCCACGTTTGCTCAGTTCCATTCCAGGATATGAGAAGGGATGGTTTGCCCGTCTGGGTGTCGTCAGCGCTTTTCCCAAAGAGCTGGCAGAGGCTGAGTTTTCTAGTACTAGTTCCCCAGTACCTTTGAGCACAGGGTATAAGAGCACTTGGCTTTTCCTAGCTTTATAAAAATGCACCCTCTTTTGGCTGCTTTCAGATAAGCTGATTTTCATCTTATTAGTGGGGAAATAACTGGGCGACTGACAGAGCTGTGTCTCCCAGGCCCAAGGTGTGTCCCTGTCTCTTTCCTTCCTGCAGCCCTCATCCTGTCCTGGCAGTGCCAAGCCAGAAGGGAGCGCACCCTGGCACCAGCTTGCCACCCCGCCCCACCATGGAGCTGCCCCTTGCTTTACTTTTCAGTTACTGACTTTGACCACCCAGGGAAGTCCCACTTCTTGTTTGCTGTGGGTTCTGGAGGCAGGAGCATGCCAGGAGTAGCAGACGCCACACATATAAAACTTTATTTTCTTCCCCAAAAGACCTAAAAATTCCAGAAACTTCACTACAGCTTCTTTTGGTAAAGAGGAAAATGTAACATAGAGGCAGGTCTTTTCTTAGATGCCATGTAAGTGTTCTGGTTCCTGAATTATGATGTAGTTTTAGTCCCATGGCTTGGGTTCCTTAAAATTTAAATACCAGCTTTTAAAAATCAATACAGAACATTACATGTTTACTGTGGCATAACACATGACTAAAATCTTGTGGTTGCATCATTTACACAGTGATGCATGAACACCCTGGAGCTTACATGCCTAGATATTTTTAACATGTGTGTATTTTTTATGGAAACACAACTATTTGCAACTTACACTTTGTTTTCTCTGAAGTTTTAATTAAATAACATGTATGACACCATTAATAATATTAATGTACACTTTAAAGTTTAGTGGCCCCAAGAGCATTCTTGTGTGTAAAGGTACCACAATTAATCCTTCCCCATTAGATGGACATGTAGGTTATTTCCAGTTTGGGTGCTCTTATAAAGAACACTGAATTGGAATCTTTCTGCGTGTCCTTGGCTTTTCTTTCATAGTCTTTAGTTGGTAGAATCTAAGGCGTAGGATGATAGCATGGTTTCTTAATGCTCATCAGGGAGAGAACTGGAATTCCTCTTTAGCTCCAAGAAACTAGGACTCCCCTGTAGGAGCCTGGAATTCTGCAAGATTTTGGGCGGTATGTACCTTTCTCTGGGGTGAGGGTCTGTAGCTTTTAGATGCCCCAAGAGGGCTGGGACACAAAATAGATCAGTGACTGTTGTTGCGACCAGGTTTCCTCCCGTGTCCTCGTCCTGGTGCCTCCCCAGACCAGCTGCACAGACGAGGAAGGCAGTGTTTTACTCCAAATGTTTCGAGCAACGTACAAAGAAGACTGTGAGTGGTCCCTTAGTGAGCTCACTGTGGGTGTCAGGGTCTGGCCACGTGACAGAGGACAGCTGTTGGCATCCCTTGCCTCAGCACTACTTTGCTGTAAGAGATGGACCCCAAAGCTCATTTCTTCTTGAGGCCCTGCGTAGTCCGCCTTTTCCAGTCTTCTACCCTCTGGTTGGTGATGGTGATGGTGGTGAAGAAGACAATGAGGAAACGAGGAAGGCTGATCTTTGTCGGGGGCTTGCTGTGTGCTAGCCTGTGAGGAAGCATTACACATTATCCTTGTTTATTATGAGGACAGAGAGGATAATTCACTTCTTCAGGGTCACATGGGAATTTGGAGAACTTGATTTAGAGCCAGCAGTTTACTTCCACAGCCCGTCCTCCTAACCTCCACGTGCTGCCTTCTCAGTCCACCAAGTTGCACGTGCTGGGGGTGCACTGGTCACTTGTTTCTGTGGCCAGGCCTTGTGTCTCTCCACTTCCATGCATGCTCCACCAGGCCCTTTCCACCAAGGCTGCCCTCTTTCTCCACTTAAGGAAATGACACCCATCCGCCAGAAAGCTTTCTTTGTTCAACCCACGGAAGCAAGATCTATTCCTTTTCTTCACTTCTGGATTGTTTGCAGCTCACACATGACATTCATGTCTGGCCCTGGGATGGAGGAGGCCCTCACAGGGTGGAAAGAAGAGGACCTTTGACCTCAGAGGTTTGAGTTCAGACCCCAGCTTCATGTGCCACTTACTCCTTAAGGGTCAGGTTTCCTCTGTGGGGATAGTAGCACCTGTCTTAACAAAGTTGCTTGAAAGGATTAAATGAGATGAGCGAGTTTGGTGTCCTGCTTGGCAAACAGTGGGCACTCAGGAGCTGACCGTGATGACCCAGGCTTTCAGATCAGATGGAGGGTTTTGGCTTTTAATTACCCCTGCAATCTGCTCTCCCCAGAGCCCCTTAGCTTTTTCTTACCTTTATAAAGTAGTTCTTCCTGCCTCAAAGATATAGCTCCACTCCCCCTCCCCTAAATTTCCCCGGCAGCCATGCTGGATTGTGCTTGCCTCCACAGCCACATGCTGCCCTTTATCTCAATATTGTCATCTAATTGTCTTCTGGGTCCATTGTTCCCACTCAGATGTGAACTCTTCAAGGGCAGGATGGCTCCTAGCCATCTCTGTATTCCGGGTCTAACGGGGTACCTGTGTCCAGTTACTAATGAGATGGAAAGGAAGAAATATTTGGGTCACATTGGAGATGCCAGTCTATGGTGTGTGACTGCACCTTCTCTGGCCTATGGGGGCTTCTTCAATGGCAGCTGTGTACAGGATGGATTAATGTGCAGAGGAGACTGGGAGGGGGTGTTAATCTGTCAGTCTGTCTTGCATCATGGTCTTGTTTGGAAATGAAGGGGACAACTGGGTGTTTTTTTATTTGTAAAGATGAAGTCCCCCCACTGCCACAGACTGCACAGCTTTTAGATGTAGCAATAGGATTTGCCTGAGAGATGGCAGCAGCATTTTCATGACATGCATCCTAAGCATTTGGAATAGCCTAACAGATGGTTTCCTGTCACCTGTGTGAAGGCAGTTTCCACCAAGAAATTCAATGCATCAGTTGTTATGATCTCTCTATGAATCCCACAATAACCATTTGTCATTGAGTTTTAAAGAACCCTGTTGTGATAGGGGAACATGTGGGATTCTATTGTTGTTGAGTTATTGTAAGTTCCCCAAAGAGTCTTTGTTTGAAAAAGAGAGAACCCATGCTGCTGGTGGCATTAGGGTCACCTCCTTCTGTGGCCACAGGTTTTGTTAGGAATGGAGGAGAGGTCTTTGATGGATTTATGGTCAGGAGACTCAGGATGCTTAAAGCCTGCCCACCCTAGAGGTTCCTGAGGGAGGTGTGCGCTGAAGAACACTGATGCGTGTGGAGCGGGGTCTCACCTGGCTGTTTGCCTGGTGGTACATTATGACTCTTAAGCTCTTGGGAAGGCTGGGCTGGGACAGATGGTTCATCCTCGGGGTTGACTGGGTCAAAGTCTATCATCAGCTGAATGTTGGAAGCAGCCCTGGTATGGACATGTGATGAAAAATGCTGATTGAGATGTTCCCTAACATATGAGGGTTGGTTGCGATCTGGGACTTACTACGGTCAAGGTCTTCGAGTTTGACTGGATCGGCTGTGGCTTTCCCCCTTGAGAGGTCTGCCAGCCTCTCCCTGCCTTGCAAGACATCAAAATATCTTTACACCTCTTTGGCTGGGCACTTTGTGATGGTATTAGCTGTGAGGCTGCCCCCACCCCCCTTGCTTATGAACTGGAAATCTCAGTAATGCTAGAGTGAGAATGGGGTGCCTTGAGAGAGCTGGACATGAGCCCTCCTGGACTCGGCTTCTTGGCTGCACAACGGAGATGCTAAGGCTGTGCTTGAGGGATTATCGGGAGGCCCAGAGTCATACCCAGGGCCTGGCGCCCACTCGCTCAGGCCCATCTGATTCCTTCCCAGTGGTGCAGTGCCCCTCAGTGCCCTGCTGTGGAGGATGGCTTTCAGGCCTTTATGTGCCACTGGCTCTTGGTGCCCAGGCGGCCAGCCGGCTAGGATATAGCGTGAGCTCGGTTGGCCATGCTGGCGCCTGGGAGTTGTAGGTGGGAACCGTGAGCCATGAAGCAAGCAGGCAAGCTCGGGATCTTCTCCCTGTGCTGCGGTGTTGGAGAACTTTTCCTTTTAGGAGTAGTTTTGAAAATTGTATGTGTGGGTGCAGTTTAATTATAGTCTCATTTTTCGAGTGCTGCTGTAGAAGGGTTTGTTTTTTTCTTTAGCCATGCGTCAGTTTCTTCAAAGAGCTCATCCCGGTCTGCAATTTCCAGGGTTCTGAAGTATTTTAAAAATAAAGTTGTTAGCCTCTTTGAAATCTGGGCTCATGCTTCCTTTCAAACAGCAAATGATGACATGCAGGAATAGAGCAGCACGTCTTTCGCCCAGCAACATTCTGAGCTTTATTCTGTTTTCTTTTGTCATCCCCTTTCGTCCTCTCCCCGCTGCAGACAGTGGTTTTTTTCAGCTCACTCGAGCACTCCTTTGCCCAGTAATCTTAGTTCTGAGGTCTTTCCTAGGAAATAATTTAAATGCAGATAAAGCTGCATGCACAAAGATGTTTATTTCAATTATTTATTAAAACGAAAATTTGGAGATGACCTAAATGTTGAATAGGGAACTGGCAAAAACTGCCAGACTATGACGTGTGTGCCATTAGGGCTGAGGTTTCTAAAGCAAATTTAGTAGGAAAAATGCTTATAATAAAGTACAAAGTGAAAAACTTAAGTCACTACAGCATCATCTCTGCCCAAATGCATGGAAGAAAGAACCAAAGGCAGCCCAGTCACAGGTCTATGGGCGTTCAGGAGGGCAGGGAGCTTTCTTGATTCTATTGTGCATTTCCTATAATGAGCTTATGCTCTGTTAGTATCAGAATTTTAGCGAAGGAAAAAGAATTACACCCAGTGATGCTATTGTGATTGCTTTTTGGATTCAATGCTGTGCCCTGGAACTAGAGCCAGACTAGTGATAAAGCAGGAGTCTCTTGCCGGCACTGTGCTCTTGCGAATCCCACTTTCAACATCTGGCTTGTTGTAAAAAGTGTTTAAACCAACAGGACAGTGCCCCTGCACATGTGTGAGCAAGAAATTATTAGGGATCACTTTTTAAAAAAATGCTTTTCTTCTTTCTTAATGTTATTTCTACTTCTAGGAAAATCATCTGGAGTGGAGCTGAGTCCCCAGAATGAGCCGATAGAGAGGTGAGTTTAACGTTTGTTAAGAAGACTTTCTGGGACCTCCGTTTGGGTTTGCCTCTTTTTTTCTTTTTTAAAAAATATTCTAGCTGCCTTCCATTGTGTAAGTTTTCTGCTTCTTGTAACTAAAACATAAATACCTATAGAACTGTCTATGGCCGAGCAAAGTGAAGAGGCCACTCAGGGTGTCCCGAACCCTCCATTCATTTGTTCCAGGTCACTCCTGGTATTTCTGTCAGGGATTTGAATCAGATGACATATTGCTTCTGTTGGCTCCTGGGGCTTGCAGGATGAAAGTTCCAGACTCCCTAGCCAAGAATCTGAGCCCTCCTCAAGCTGACTGGTCCTCTCTGCTCCCCTCCACACTGTTCCCTTCTTGTCGTGTACCCCATGCTCTTCCATTGTCTCCCCCCCACCCCCACCATGGCTGTGCACGAACTGTGCCCCCTGCTTCCCTCCTCATGTAGTGTGAAAGGGGCTGGAGTGAACGTGAACCAGCCCTCCCTGTACCCTCCTCCACCACACCCGGGCCAGTTATTCCTGCTTCCTCTGCAGGAAGGCTCATTCTGAAGACTCTCCTGCTTTGTGTTGTGTGGATGCCCAAGAGCACCCCAGCCCTGTTCTGATAGTTTTGGTACTTGGCATGTAATTGCATTACAGCACTTGCCTTTCCACTTGGAAAAGACCACTTGGTGTGTCTTACCTTTCTACTCCCAGAGTCCTCAGAATAAGAGAGGAGCTGACCAGCATTGCAGGGTATTTGTACGTGTCAGCTGCTGCCTTAGGTGTTTCACACTTATTACTTTTGACCCTACAAAGTGAACGTTTTTATTCCCATTTTAGGGTGAGGAGGCTGACAAGTTGCCTGTTTGCCATTGAAAGGCAGAGCTAGGATTTGAACTTGGGTCTTTCAGAATCGAACACCTGTGCTCTTATGGTTACTCTACATTGTCTTTGGAAGGCAGTGACAATATGTGAATTGTAGTCCTTTTTAGCTTGCCTCTGTGGCTGTTGCAAATGCCAAGGTCTCATCCTCCTGTTACTTGTAAAGGCTCTGAATGCTATTGACACTGGAGGGGACCTTCTTTCACTTTAAAGGATGTGGCCCTTTGGACTCCTAGGGGTAAAATAAAGAAATAGAGACAGTCTGGAATGCTGAATTTTAGATTTTATTGTCATCACCAAGGCCATCAGCATCCTTACAGCAAGCAAGTAGGAGGTTCACAACTCACTGGAGGACATTTTAATCAGGTCTTCTATGAATGTAAAAGATATACTCCTTCTCCTCCTGCAGTAGCGCCAGAGACCCCGCCCAGTTCACCCCACTACTTCCATCCTTAGGATGGCAACCACTTCCCACTGGCAGGACGTGGAGAGGGTATGGAAGACTCCATCTTAGCTGAGCTCTGCAGATTGAGAGTGAAGGGCCCAGGGCTGTTGGGAGATTGTCCCTGTCTGAGGGGAGGGAAGCTTGGCCCCTTTGAGCAGGGATCCTGGGTCAAGGCCTGAGAGGCAGGCTGGGCCTGTTGGTTCTCAGAGGCTGTTATTACGACTGTCCCAACACTCTTCTGCAGGAGGCAGGGAGTCGATGAGCAGGGCAAGCTGGGGCTAGACATGGCCAGATTCATCATTTTGGAAGCTGATGAGTTTGGAGAGTCTTTTAGCCTTCCTCAACCAGCGCTCACCCCTCTCCATTTCAGAGGATTTCTTCTTCTCCTTCTGTCCTCTCTTTGTCAGTGGCAGGCTCAGCCCTCACAAGGGTCACTCCTAAGCTAATTAAACGGCTGCCCTGGCCCACTCTGTACTCCTGTGGGCCCACGGTGAGCCTGAGCATCCATCAGGCTGTCTGGGCAGAGCTGCATCTGGTGTTTACCTGCTAATGAATGCGTTGCAGCTTCAGAGTCCTCTGCTCTTGTCTGAGCTCATGAATAATGAGACTGTGGCCACTGACACAGTAATGGGAAAGTTGGAGAGAAAGGAGCTTAAATCAAGGAGCTTATCTATAATGGAGATTCACAGGAGCTTTTCACAGTGTTCAGGCTGCTTTTCCTTGTGGCTTAGGTGGTCCTCAGGAAGTACTGGTTAATAACCACATGATTGCCAGAACCATGCCATTGGGGCCTGCTTGGGGACCTTGAGGGTTCTGAGATTTTTTAATCCATAATGCTGTTTCATGGCTTTGGGCCAGAATCCCACATTGTCCTGGGGCCTTGGAGCCAGACAGGCCTGGTTCAGATCTGGGAGGTGCCACTTACAAACGGACAGTGGCTGGTTTATGCTGAGCCACCGCCTTTCTGGCTCTATGGAGGACAGCACTCCCTTCCTCAGAGGGGGCCCAGGAGGCCCAGGTCAGACCCAGGCTGCTTCGTCAGAGTGAGCACTTGGGAAGCAGCTGCTGCGGACCCCTTTCCTCTCTTGTAAGCCAGACTTTGGGACAGCTACAATCCCTTCACTTTCCCTTCCTCCTTGGCTTCAGATTCAAGCACATGGAGCCCTTCTTGTTTTGGGAGTGTCATTGCTTAATGTAGTAAGGAAATGA
Organism: Marmota marmota marmota; assembly: GCF_001458135.2. Lineage (NCBI taxonomy): Eukaryota > Metazoa > Chordata > Mammalia > Rodentia > Sciuridae > Marmota > Marmota marmota. The sequence continues at coordinate 10,676,982 of NW_026000051.1, forward strand.
AAGGGCTGACGGAAGTCACACACACGGGACAGTTCTGAAGGGAAAGTAACCTCGAGGGTTCTGATGTCACAGCCCTGCTTGGGGTCTTAGTGTGGGAAATGGTTTGTCTTTCAATCCCAACCGTTAAGGACTGAGGAAGACAACGTGGACTACCAGCGTCTTCTACCCGAATCTCCTGGGCCTTTCTCCTCTCATGTGCTGTCTGATGATGAAATATCCGAGAAGTCCTTCCTCTCCCGAGAACAGAAGCAAGACAGCGTGTCCGGGCAGACTTCAGTCATGGCAGACCATTTTTCTCAAGGTAAGCTAGCTTTATTAAGCCTCGTAAACGTGGCTGTGTTTAAACACTGACCCGCTGTCTCGCCCTAGTGGCTAGAGTGTGGTGACATTTGACTATTTCTCAGATGAAAGGAGATCCTGTGAGGGCCGGAGCTGGTCATGGAGTGTCATTTATCACCAGAGAAAATCGTGGTGGTAAAAGTGTGGGTGACTGGGAAAGGGCATGTGGTTTTGAGTGAAGACCTGCCCTGGATTTCCCGTTTCCTTGCTCCTGTAATCGTAGCGTGGAGAGCCCTGGAGCTGCAGCAGTGCGAGTTCGGTTAGTGCCCAGGGTTCCTGTCACTCCTCTGCACGCAGGCTCACTCTGAAGACTCTCTGCTTTGTGTTGTATGGATGCCCAAGAGCGCCCCAGCCCTGTTCCGATAGTTTTCTACAGTGCAAAGTTTGTGATTCTGTGAATCCACCCGTTTCTCTCTAGTGTGACCCTTGGCCCATTGGGCCGGGCCGTTGTCTTAGTGCATTCAGTCTGTTGTAGCAGAGTACCACAGTCTGAGCGGCTCACAAACAGCAGGAACTTGTTTCTCACAGTTCTGGAGGCTGGAAGTCCGAGATCAAGGTGCTAGCCAGCATGGCTGGGTTCTGGTGAGGGTCCCCTTCCAGGTGGCAGACTTCTCACTGTGTCCTCACATGGAGCCAAGAGAGCAAGAGAGCTGTCAGGGGTCTCTGTTTGGGGGCATTGATCCCATTCACGAGGGTTCCAGCCTCTTATGTCATCCCCTCTCAAGGGCCACACCTCCTAATGCCATCACTTGAGAGCTGAAGGCTTTAGCAGGTGACCTTGGAGACACAGACATTCAGCCCATAACACTCTTGTTCTGCCTCTGACCTTGGGCTGAGTTCAGCCAGCCTCCCTGGGAACCTGCTCTGATCTCCCGTTTGCTTTTTCTGTTCTTGTAGTCTCTCTCTTTGGGATAAGAAGTAGGGCTTTGTGTTTGTAATTCAGTTTGCTTCAGAGAGTCCAAGGATTATATAGACCAGACCAGATAGACTGGCCATCAAACTTCCTGCAAAGGGGCAGGAAGAAGATGTTTTAGGCTTTGCAGGGTCAAGGGCCCTGTGGCAGTTGCTCAGCTCTGTTGTCACACATACAAGCAGCCCCTGATATGAGTGGCAGAGCTGTGTTCCTATGAAACTGTGTTGATAGAATGGAGATGGGCTAGTATTGGCCACAGGCAGTGGTTTCCAGCCCTTTGGTGGTATAGATTCTAGTTGTCACAGTCTCTGGTCTCTCTTCTTCTCTGGGGGTTGGTAACAGTACCACCATGAGTTCTATAGCACCAACCAGACACTGGCACCTTCTTGCTAAAAGCTTTATTGTTACTTGGTCACATAGGTCATTATTAAAAAAAAATTTTTTTTTGAAGCCATATGTAAACAACAGAACTCATTTTTTTTTTTTTTTTTCCCATATGCAGTTTTACAGGATGGCCCCATTCAATATGGCAAAGAAACCCAGTGGAGCCTTTGCCCAGTGGTGGCCTCTGAGGCTCCTCTAGGACTTTGAGGGCCCAGAGGAACATGGTATAGATATACCTGGAACATGATCTGTACAGTCTCAGTGTGTCTCAAAAACCAGCTGGAGTCCTCCAGCAGCCGATTATCTGGACCTCATTTATTGGGATTTCTGCCAGTGTCCCTCTGCTATTTTTTTGTAAGTTTCTGAGTAGTTGATTCCTCCTGGTCATTTCTGGCTATAGGTCCTGCCTTTCCCTAGTTTTTAGGTCAGACTACAGATTGTTTCCCTGGCCTTAGTGTACCTTCTTCTGCGCTGTATCAACCCAGTGTGGGACTCAGTCCCTTTCCAAGAACCCCTGGGACCACTAGTCTGCCTTTGTGCAGACTTGATTGAGCAGGGAGGAAGCAGAAGGAAGGAGGTTGTTGCCTTGCAACCCAAGTAATGTCGAGTGGACTATGTGGGTCCTGCTTCCTTAAAGCCCTCCTGCTGCAGAGCTGGAAGGTGCCCTCCTCCTCTTGCCTGCCCCCTCTTTCTCCCTTCGCCCTGTCTCCCCTACCTGGTTTTGTTTCCATCGTGGAGCTGTTAGGCCTCTCTTCCTCTGGTGATTCATGCCCGGGCTCTCTGGTGTCCTCTTGGTGGATCACCAGGCAGTTCCTGGATGGAGATGGTGTTCTCTGGAGCCGTGCTCATGTGCCACTGTTGTCCCTCTTGGCCTGCCCTTCTCCAGCCTTTTATTCTCTGCATCTGGTTTTCATTTTGTCATGCTTATAATCTGTGGAGAGAGATCATTTACTATATTTTCTTTTCTCACATTCAATTGCATCTAAGCTTCCTGACATGCTGTTATATAATGTCATTTTTCATGGCTTTAGAATAGTCCATTGAATGACTGAATTGCAGTTTTCCTTATGTTTCCCTGTTGCTGAATGTTTCAGCCGTTTCCAGAATTTCACAATTGTGAACAGTGCCGCCGGGAGTATCTTTGAACATGAAGCTTTCCCCTTATTGGGGGCATTTTTTTTTTTTAACATTAATTCTCTAAATTGGAACTACCAGGCAAAATGATACATGTAATTATTTATCTATCTATTTTTGGCAGTTGCTTCTTACAGGATTTATGGTTTTAAAGAGGTAGCATTTGTCAGAAGGATTTATTGTAAGAGATGTTTTTCTCCCATTTCGTGAAGGCCAGTGTAGTGTTTCCTTCTACCTTGGCTGCATAATTAATGATGGTGTCCAGTTCAACTGGGAGTGTTTTTTTAAGCCCTAGTGTTGTTTCGGCTCCTGGCCAGACTCAGTGGAAGCTGACTTGTATCCATGGCTGCAGAGCACTTACCAGCACAGAGCCAGCAGTGAGTCTTGGTAAACCAGAGAAGAAGGTTGCAGTCAAAACGATAAGGTCCTGGCTGCCTCCAGCCTGTCTGGGCCCTGGAAGAAGATCTGCAGGGCAACCGGGCCGGGACAGGAGGTACAGTGCAGGGTGTGTCAGAGTGCGGTACACATGGAGTCCTTCAGAGCTGGGCTGCCTTGGGAGCTGCAGGCATCCACCAAATTACTTGCCACACTTCTGGCATTAATAGCAGATAGCTGAAGGTCTGGGAATTAAGTCATCTCATAAACATTCAAATTCATGGCAAAATTACTATTTAATTAGGAAAAGATCTGTAACATTGTGCTACTTTTAAATGAAAGCCATTTTGGAGGAATTAAAACTGGGTCATAACATTAGTATAATGTTTTAAAACAAACATTACTAAGACATACTGAGTGTACCCTAATTGATGAATTAAAGACATTAGTTTTGCCTTTGGATACTTAATGTGATTAGGTTTTAAACACTGACTCTAGAAACCTATCTCTAGATTGAAACTGGGCTTCCTCCTTTCTTTGTTAAAGTGATGTTTCAGAGGATGAAAACATAATACATGCCCATTTTAGGAAATTCAGGAAACTTAAATCTTTATCTATTATTAAGTATTATCTTAAAACATAATGTAGAATTTTTAAAAAATCAAAAATCTCTCATCCTATGGTAACTACTTTCAATATTCAGTGTATCACCTTCTTTTGTACATTTGTCTTTTCTGTTTGGGAAGGTTTTATATGGAGCTGTGATCATGTTGAATAGCCAATTTTGTTTGTGTTTTTTAAAATTTTCACATGATAATATGATAATGATAACCCTTTCATAATATAGTATTATACAGTTTTCATAACAATTTTAATAGCTATGTAATACTGAATCGTAATGAATATACTACAGTTTATTCAACAATTTTAGGTGTTTCAGTTTTTACTGTTGCATGCTGCCAAGATGAATATTTTCATGTGTTCTGGAAAATGCTTGCCAGCATCTCTGGCAATTTCTTGAAATTGAGCCCTAGAAGTAGAATTATTTGGTAAAAGACATTGAAACAAGCTTCTCTGAGGCTAGTGATACAAATAGCCCCAAAAGGTCATATGCATTTATACTTGCACTAACAGGGTATATTCTTGAGATTACCCTTCTTGTAGCCAGTCTCAGTGGCATTGTTTTGCTTTATTTTTCAGTCTTAAATTAATAAGTAATAACCAAATAAACACATTTCTTTAAAAAATTAGTCTCAAAAATATCTGGATTCATTATGAAGGTGGTTTAATCAACTCTCAGGCAATCTAAGCAGGCCTGAAAGTGATCTGTTGGTTTCACCATAAGGAAGATTTTAAATTAATATTTGATATTGAAAAGAATAAAAGGCTACATTAGAGTTAGCATTAAAATTGTATGGAATATAATTTTTTCGTGTGATGTAAAATTGCATCCTATTGGAGGGCCATAGAGAACCATCACAGAGCTGTGTCTGTGGGCCACGGACAATAGCCCAGCTCCCCAAGCCCAGGGCAGGATTGCCAGTTGCTATCTTAACACATCCGATACTGTTTGGAATTTCAAGATCCCTGCATAGTCTATAAATTATTCAATTTGTTGGGAGCTTCAGACTTTAAATTAAAAATGCCCTTCCTTCCTCTAGACTTACTAATGGAACACATACAGGAAATTCGAACTTTGAGAAAACGTTTAGAAGAATCTATTAAAACAAATGAGAAGCTGCGGAAACAGTTGGAACGGCAAGGGACTGAGTTTGATCAAGGTAAGGAAGGACCTTCTCACAGGGCAATGCAAACCCTGAGTGCTTCACATTTGCCCAACTGAGCAGTCTGTGGACAGTGATGTCTCCATCACTGCCCAAATCTGCCACCCCTATTCTCCTGAATTGTGGATGGCCCCTCACTGGACTTTGGAAGCTGTAGAGATGTAGATAGGTATGCAAGGGGAGAACAAGGCATATTTTGTCTTTTTGTCAATAACGGATTATAAAAATGTCAGCATTTTAGCAGTCTGGTAAATCTCACATGCCAGTCAAAAAGGTCACCAGTATTCCTGTATAACCATGGTTAGCTCTGAGTGAAATGATCTTCCATGAACACTAAACATATTTTCCCCATAGGTAAGACTTTCACATAGGTCAAAAATTAGCGCTTCCATTCTACCTGTTAACACTGTCCTCTCTGCCCTGCCCCACACTCTTGTTGTTTTTCTTCTGTATCTTTCTAGTGATTTTTAGAATGCAAATACAAATATATATTCTTATTCTCCCTCTCATCCAAAAGTTAACATACTGTGCATCCACTGTTCTGACCCATTTTTCATTGAACAGTGTATGTTGACTTCTGTCCTTATTCTGCAGAGAGAGCCCTCGTTCCATGAAGAATGTACCCTTAGCAGCTGGTGTTCTGGGAAAGGCCCAACCTGGGTGGAGATCCTGGCTCCTCTCTTTATTGCTTCATGGCTTTGGGCAGCTCACCAACCTCCCCACCTCCCAGTCTCAGTTATTTCACAAAATTGAGTCACTACAAGATGAGGTGAGCAGTGCCCTGAGTAGGCTCTGCTTGTGCCTCACTCACTAAGTGGCTGCTGTCACCATTAGTATCTGTCTTATTTACTATTTTATTTATTTCATAACCTGACCAGTTTAACATTTAAACTGGTCCGGTGAGCATGGACCCTAATGTCATTCCCATTTTTAGAGGTGAGATTACTGACTTCAAGATAGTGCTTGATGGCGGCACTCAGTCCCCTGTCCCCTAGTCTACTTATCCTTCCTCAATCACCCACTGTGGCCATCGGTTAAGAAGGACATCTTTTCAAAAGTACTTTGTATGCAAAAGTACTTTGTATGCTCCAGTTCTCAAGGTAAACAGTGGTTCTATTACTTCTCCCTTTCCTTCCCCCCATTCACTCCGCCCCCACACTGCCTCCTCCCCTTCTGGCCCCCAGGGAAATTGATTATGAGTTATTAGTCATATCAAACTCAGGAAAGAAATACACGCCTGGGCCCTTCACATTTACTCTTGGTAATGCCTGAATTAGATTCATTTTGTTTTACATTTTCCCTGGAAAATCCAATTATAGAATTATTTGGGGGCTCAAATGGCCACCGGCTACAATGGAGCAGGCAATTGCTCTAGAGAGTAATTCCCTCTGACGGGAAGGTTTACAAAAATGCATTCATAAAGTATTTACGCTGGTGGAAAGACATGCTGTTCTCACCATGTTGTCACTGTCTCTGACAAGACAAAGAAATAAAAGGGGCCCCGCCTTCCCCTGCTGTGAAATGTTCATCTTGGGAGGAGTTTTGAGAAAGGCAGGAGTCCTTACAACCTTGAGGTGGAAGTTTCTACATGCCAACATCCGCTGCAGCAGAGCTTCCAGGTGCTGTTCGTTATCCAGGTTTTCTGTAGTGGTGACATTCAGAGGAAGAACTGGCCTCCTGGTCTCAAAGTGCACCCTGCTAGTTCCGGTTTGACTCTCAGATTTAGACTATTGGGAACTGGTCCATGGCCTGGCTGTTCCTTTGGAAAGCGACTGCCTTGACTTGGGTCACTGTAGACCTGGGTAGTTTTTCCTGCTCATTCATATTACTCTTCAGTCCTGTTTTGGCTCCAGCCTATCATTAATCGTGCTATCACTACAAATGGTAATAGCAGTAACTGTAACAGTACCAGTCACTTTTATTGTGCTAATGAAGACTGAGGGACCTTATGTGACTTGCCTGAGGTCTTGTGGTTATTAAGAAGCCAGAGCCATAGTTCAACCCAGGTGTCTCTGAAACAGCACCAGAGTTCCTGGGGGAGAGTGGAGAAGGATGGTGGAGAGAGATGTTTGTGAATTAAAAGGTTGATCAGTGAAAAATTAGCAGGAAAGGAGGTTGTACTGCAGAGAGGGGCGGGCACACGCCTCTCGAGAGCTCAGTGTCCTTCCTTATGAGGAGTGAGAGCATTAGAGGTCATCACTTGTACACCAGGATGTTTTCCATTGCAGATAACAAAATATGGGTAAAAACTGGTGTAAATGATGGGGGTTATGTTTTTTACACAAGAGATCCAGAGGCAAGTGGTTCTGAGGCAGGGGTTATGACTCAGTGACATCAACACTTGGAGATGGTGTCTGTGGTAACTATGGTGGTTATGAGGTTCCCATTCTCTGTGGTTGGTGTCTGAAGCATGGAAAGAAAGAGACTCAGTCTTTACTCTGTCTTCCTTTTGTAGTAAGGGGAAGTCCGCCCTGAAGCCTCTGAAGGTCTCGTTGGCCAGCAGAGACCCATGACCATGTCTGGCTGCAGGGTAGCTGGGCAAGCAGGGGCTGGCATTGGGTTGCAGCGTAGCAAGTGGACTCAGTATGGAAGCCATGTGGATGAGGTGCCCTGCACACAGTAGTAGGTGCTCTCCTGAGGGGCTGAGAATGGGAGCACTGTAGTGGTGCAGACAAGGAAGCGCCGGGCATGGGGAGTGTCATCTAAGCTGGATGTAGAAGAAGGGTAGGGGTTCAGCAGTGGACGACAGCATGGTGAAATCTTCACAGTGAGGAGTGGCCTCCCTCACAGTTTGCCTAGCTTTTGACCCTGACCTTTATAGCATACACTCAGAGACTGCGAATTTAGCTAAGAGTTGAAGGTGTCTTTGTCAGATGAAGAGGGTGGTGGGCATCCAGGCAAAGAAGGAACCTCATTCTGCAAGGGGTGTGACCATATGGTGTGCCTAGGGCCCAGAAGTGGCCCCGTTTCACTGCATTTAAGGGCCTTAGGGTTCTGAATGGAGAGGGGTGCAGTGTGCCAGGAGACTGGGAAGTTTGGACCTTGTGTTTTGATTGTCTTTTGCAGTACTGGGCCATTAGAGGTTTTTGAGCAGAGAATTACAAGAAAGGATTGTATTTAGGATGACAACACCATGGGCAGAGGGCAGGGCGGCCAGGTCAGAGCAAGGCCTGAGGCCTGAAGGGTGGGGACAGGAGAGACACTTGGGTGCTCGGCATCTTGGGAAAGCAGCAGCAGCGTGTCTGGGCTCAGGCCGGGTCTTGTGTGGTACTGCCCCTGAGGCAGGGCACAGGTAAGAGAGCGGTGAAGGGGGCAGTTCAGCAGGGTGGAGGCCCAGCAGACCCTGGGTGCGTGAGTTTGCACTTTGGGAGGTTGAGACTGTCACCCACTCACCCACCCTGGCCCTGGCTCCTGGTGCATTCACCTCAGGGGCGGTAAGGCCTGGGTCCCCTCCTGTCACCTTTTCAGGCTCACTCTCATTTCCCTTTGGGCTCTGAAATAACTTGGATGCTTCTCAGGGCTGATTTTCACTGCATGTTTTGTTCCCTCAGTGTTCAGAACTCCTTTCCAGGAAGTTCTATCCATACTGACCTGGAGATGGTCCCTGAAGTGCTTCTGCTTGTGTTTTAATAGGGGCTACAAACATTTTGGCTTACGGTTCAGAGCTGCACAATTCTCTCACCTCAGAGATTAATTTCCTGAGGAAGCAGAACCAGACGCTCAATGCGATGCTCCTGAAGGGGTCTCAAGGTAAGAAATAGAGGAGCTCCTGCAGCCAGGGCCCCAAAGCCTCCATGCCAGGCAAAGAATGCAGGTGTTGGAGTTGGAGCAACCTAGGTTGAGTCCTGTGGCCCTGTGACAGCTTTACAGGGTGTCATTGTCACAACAGTCCTGTGAGATATTCCTATGTTGTGGCTGAGAAAAATGTGGTACAGGGAGGTTAGGGGATACCTCATAGGGTTGTTGTGACAATCAAATTGCATAAAGCCCTCAGCACAGTGTCTCTACTGTATTTCCTTGTCACTCATGCCCTCTACACAGCCACCTCTCATTTGTCTTGGTTCCCGGTGGAAGAGAAAGGGGCTGGGAATGGTTTACTCAACCAGAGATTTCCAACAATCAGCAGAGTTTCATCCAGCAGTTCTTAAAAAGACCCTCTTTTAGTTCTTTCTATATGGAGCTTAGCTCCTAAGAACCTGCCTTATGCTACATTTTAGCGCTTAAAACAATTTTGGAACGAGATATTAGTATCCCTGTTTTCCACATAAGAAACAAAGGCCCAGGGAATTGCCCTGCCAGCGGTCACAGAGCTAGACGGTGGTTGGGACTGGAACTTGGGCCAGCTTACCTGCTTTCCCCAGAGGATATTGATGTGATTTGGGTTTTAGAAATGAAGTTCGGGCTTTGGAGATCATTCATTCTGCAGACATCCCCCAACTCCAGTTCTGAGTCAGGGCCGATTACAGAAATCAGTGAGTCCTGAGAGACATCCAGACATCCCACAGCAGGCCAGCATGAGGAATGGCCCTGATGAAGCCGGTGCAGGGAGCACAGGACCCTGAGAGACTGGTCATCAAAAGCCTAGTCTAGAAGGATGAGGAGGGGTTAGCCAGGGTAGCTCAGGATAGAGAACCGGGACCTTTGAAATGGAAGGGAGAGAGCAGGTCCAGCCCCGCTCAGAGGTGAGGAGTGCAGTGTGCTGTGCCATGACCATCCCACCATCCCGCTGCTCACCCCTCACCCATATGGGTTCTTTCAACTCCAGCCTGCGTGCAAAACCCTGTGCTGACCCTTTTCTTCACCATAGCACATGTGAGGAAGCTGAGACACAAAGAAGTAGAGACCCTTGCTCAGGGTCCTGTAGTCAGTAAATGAAGGAGCAACCCTTGAACCCACCACCCTGCCCCCAGCACCCTGCTTTGAGCCTCTTTGTCTCCTGCACCTCTGGGGAGGGTTTTGCTCCTCAGGAGAGTTGAGGCCCTCACAGAGGGTCCGTTCTGCACAGCTCTGCTGGCCTGTTGGGAGGCAGGGAAGGCCGCGCACTTTCCATTGCTGCCGCCAGAGTTTGGGGCCCTGCTTCTTTCTTTCTAGTTTCTACACATTTGTGCTGTATGGAAGAAAAGTAACCAGGTTTGCAGGGCCCATTATTTAATAGAAAATTAAACAGGCCCATTTTATGCCAGTGACGTTTAATCTGCAGCCTTGATGTTGACAGATTTATCTGCCCAAAATGCATAAGATAATTGGAACACCAAAATCATAAATGTCAGATTAAATCTCATTCCTTTTTGTATTCTTGGAGTGCTCGAACTGAAGTGCTCTATCTGCGTAATAAGGTTGGAAAAAAACAAATGGTGTCCCTTCTCAGTGGCACTTTTTGGTGTTTGCAGATAAACAGAAAGAGAATGAAAAATTACGAGAGTCCCTCTCCGGGAACGTGGCAAGCCTGGAGCGCCTGCAGCAGGAGCATGCCTCTGTGCGGGGAGAAAACGAGAGGCTGCGGAAGGAAGTCGGCGAGAGGGACAGGCTCAACCAGCAGCTGAGCCAGGAGCTGGACAGGTGGGGCCTGGTTCCCTGCCCTGATGGCCCCCGCAGCCAGGCTCTGGGGGTACAGTCCCAGAGTGAGGCACACTAGCCTCTCTCCTAATGTGCAGGGATGGACAGAAGCATGCCATATATCTGGTGGGCATGAAATATGGGGAATGATCATCTAAAGAAGGAGGGGTGGGGCGGGCTGTTGTTCTCCATCTTTCCTTCTCTGTAAAGGTGCCCTTTGGGTGGAGAGCCCCAAGGAGGGTGTGATACTGCAACCCTCTTGGGAAGTTGTTTGGCAGAGGGCACCCGGCCCGAGGCAAACAGGGGGCCTGTTCATCTGGAGGAGAGGGCGTGGTAGGGGCAGAGGGCATGAGGTGGCCAGAATCACATAAGGCCTCCTAGCTGTAGGAGGACTTTGGTTTTTACTCTGAGTGGCATAGGAAGCCACTGGGACATTCCCAGCAGAGGAGTGACATTTTCAAAGGATCCTATTGCTCCCTCTTTTGCGGTTTTCCCCTTAGACTCACATCCCATGTTTTCAGTTGTTCGTTTTGGCTCCCAGCAGTGACCTGCTCCTTCAGAGCTCCCATCACCACCTAGGCTGCCCGCTCTGGGTGGTGATGTAGATAATCCGCTGTCTTTGCCGGCAGGCGATCCCGGTGTAGGTCGTAGCTCCGCTCTGAGCTGTGCACCCCTGGGTAGGGGACGCAACCTTTTGAACTTAGCTTCCTCTTGTCTCTGAATCGAGGATTACAGAGCACATTCCTTCCAGGGTGTCTGTGAAGACTACAGGAAAGAGGGTAAAGGGCTGGACACGGGGCCCTTGGGAAACAGAGTCTGCAGTGCAGTTCTTAAACCATGCTGTTTTTGTCCTCACTCTTCTGGCCGAGTGGCGTGGGGGATGAGTAAGCCACCTTGGAGTGCAGTTAACCTCTCCTCCCCACGGGGGGCGTTGCAGGGCACAGAAGGAGGTGAAGTGGAGGCAGCAGCTGCTCTCACAGAACCACAAGTTGCTCCAGTCTCTCCGCGTGGAGCTGAAGGTGTATGTGAGGCTGGACGAGGAGCACCAGAGGCTACGGCAAGGTACTGAGCCCTGGGGACCAGGCTCTTTATGTCCCAGAGCTGTGAGCTCACGGGCACAGCCTGTGGCAGGAGCAGCAGGCTGGGGCTCTGGCTTCATGCCCTTTCTCCAGATGTTGTCATCAGACTCTGCGTGACCCTGGGGGTAAACGTGGTTTATTTGAAGCCAGCTCTTTGGCCTACTTCTCTTAAATAGGAGCAGAAAATATGGAAGGACATAGGCTCAGGCATCCTGCCAGCTCAGTTCTAGAGTGTCACTCCCTCGACCTGGCCGTTTGTCCTACAGCAGGTCACCTCACCCTTTGGGCCTGTTCCTGCCTTGGGAAACATGTCTGTTAAAATCCACCGTGTGGAGTTGTAAAAGTTGAGCAGATCATGTGTTAAAGCGCCCTAAAGTACTCCCCGACACACAGTAGATGCTTAAGAAATAACTTTCATTACAGATTTCCTGCTAGTGTGTGTTTCTTTTTGCCCATTCATTCAGCAAACAGTTACAGTGCCTACCATGTGCTGGACCTTGTTGGCCCTGCTCTTGTCTGTATTTCAAGAGAGATACCAGATCAGAGTGACTCAAGTATAAGGTCTAATGTTTCAGAATCAATTTTGAGGTGTAGTGGGATTTTTTTAAACTAATTTTCCAGATGGTTTCTCCCTATTGAAAGTTTATCTAGAAAAGGGTCATCTCACAGCTTTCATTTCTTCTCAAGTTGCTTCTCTTATTCTTGCTGTTGTGCCTTTTTAATATACTGTGGCTCTTAAAATCATCCCCTTTCATTCTATAATTCCAGCCCAAATAGATTTTATTACTACTAGACATAATTTCAGGGTTTGGTGTGCAATTTGCTAGGCTTTTATGGCCAGAAGTGAAAATTAATTTCCAGCTCTTATTTAGCCTGTGGAATAGCAGCAATTAAGTCAGCCAATATTTTTGTTTTTAAAGTCGAGTTGTTATTTTAAATTGTACCTAGTTCTCAGTAAGGGGGGGGGGGTCGATGGTGGTGTGCGGATTGAAAATGCCATTGAGTTCCTTTGATGGCTGACCCTTTATTTGTGGAAGATGTCAAGACTTCCCTCTGCACATGTCCACAGAGACTGGAGCAGAGGCACCAGAAGGCTGGAAGGGGCAGGAGCTTCTCAGTGACCTGCACGACCTCCTGACAGAGATCCAGGCTCTGCGGGCACAGTTGGAAGGTGGCATCAAAACCAATAGCACCTTACAGAGCAAGCTGGAGGAGCAGCTGGCACAGGGGGAGAAGAAGGCCCAGGAAGGAGACCTCAGTCTGGCTGTCCAAGCCCCGGGTGTCCCCGATTGGACCCTACAGCTAGACAAACACGGTATGGCATCTGCACATCTGTGTATTATGTGTGAACTTCTGAGTGATGCCCCTGCCCACGGAGATGTCCTTCCATAGATAGTAGATTCACTGCACCCTCGGAGCCGGGTGCCTGACCGCTAATTAACTGTTACCTCTGGCACAATGGCATACTCTGGGTGTCTTGGTTCTCTGGAAGTGGAGCTTGGGCTTCCAACCACCCTGATGGCCTCCAGTCTTCTTCCCTCGTATCTATTTTGTCCTGCCCATGCCACTCGGAGCCTGAGGCCTTTTTAGTCCTCTTGTTACCCTTCAAAGAGAACCCAGCCTCTTACTCTGATTTGCAGTGCCCTCTAGGTCTGGGAAGCCTCCTGGTAGGGAACGCCTGGGCCTGTTTTGCATTTGCTGGTGGCCTGTCAGCCCTGGAGAGTTTGTGAGGGGAGCAGAGAGAGGACCAGACAGACATTCCTGCCCCAGCCCAGCCTAACCCAGGACAAACCAGCAAGTGGTCGACTCAGTGCCCCTGACCAGGCAATCCCTTTTACTGTGTAGACAAAGGAATTGGAGCTGAGAGTGACATGGCACTATTCATTTCAGCTCTCAGTCCAGAGCTGTTCCTGACCCCACCCGACCTCGAGCCTCAGGTGCCTGGAGATTGTCATTCTGATGCCCATAAGGTGACTGTGCGTGTTCAGTGGAGCGAGGAATATTGACATGCTTTATAGACAAGGATTGTGCAAAAGTTTCTCATCACTTGGATTGAGAATCAAGTCTATTGCCTTTAATTTTGAAAGTTCAGATGTCTTAAGGAGAACCCAGTCAGCTTTAGCACCGTCATTGATTGGTTCATTGATTTCTCCTTGATAAGGATCTTAAAATTTTAACCAAAAAGATGATGTAACAATATAAGGAAGAAAGGTTGGGAAAAGAATTCTTTGTATATTTTTCATCATTTGTTAATCAGAAACAGGCTTGAGTTTATATTGTTCAAATTGTTTTTTGTACCATTTTTCTGTTTGGGGGCTTTTTTGTACATTTTGTTTTTGTTTTTTTTTAGCAGTGCTGGGGATGGAACCCAGGGCTGTGGTCTTGGATTAAAGTGATTCTCCCCAGGGGCTGACTTCGTGGAGCTGACCTCCTGGCTTCCTGGGCCTGGAAACCACAGTGCACCCTTGGCAGGGATGGAGGAAGCATGGATGGGGAATCCTGAGGCCTAGACACCAACCTTGCTGGGTTATGCTGCCCCGTGGCCTCCTTTTCCGTGAAGTCTGAATTACAGTGCCAGCCTGCCTGTTAGGCTTTTGAGAGCTTAATAGCTTTCCGGATGTAAAAGTGCTTTCCAAGTTATAAAGTGTTGCTCAGATTGTCTTGAGCACCTGTTGATTTTGCCTTCTTACGGTGTTTGAAATGTGTCACCCCCATATTCTGCAGGCCGCTCCCTCTCTCTCAGGTTACTGCAGCAGCCTTCAAGCTTTCTCCTCCAGGACCAAACTGAGATCTCAGCCAGGCGCTGCCCAGCCTGATGCCCCTGAGTAGGTCCCACAGCCCTCCTGGTTCTGGCCTTGCACCCTCCTGTGTCTTCCCGGCATCAGGGCCTTGGCCACAGGACCTGCTTATTTCTCCCCGAATGACAGTTCACATCCTTGTGAGCTTGTAACTGCCTGCTCCCCCCTCTGCCTGGCATTTTTTTCCCCTCCTTCCCAGGGATCAGTCACAGTGGTCTTGAAACATAACACAGGTGTCAGCCTTTGGGAAGCCATGCTGGGGTCAGCACCATCCCCCGGCACCCACAGCCCTGTGCTTCCCTCCTCCATCCTGAGCACACCGAGACAAAACTGCCTGTTTCTTGTCTGACAAGAGGGTTTTCCCAGGAAGGGGCTGGGCCCAGTCACTCTTTCTCTGTTGTCCTGACCAGGTCCAGTAGGACTGATGTCCAGGGAGAATTTGAATGAATGCTGTGTTTCTGAACAAATGTGTTTGGATGAGACACTGTACTCTCAGTCACTTCTTCGTCAATCATGGAAGGCAGTGAAACAGTTTATTTCCTTCTCTTGTTTTGCATGTTACAGATGATAACAAATGTCCCCTGGCAAGCAGTAATTCCTCTGACCTTGAGTCCACTCGGGCTGTGATGCCAAAGTCAGGTACAAAATTGAAGTCTGAGTAACTGAAGCAGCATGGGGTGTGACAGTGGTATTTTTAAATTGAATCAAAGGGGGTCCCTGGTCCCAACTAGGTGTTTGGCAGGGGTTTGGGGATCAGCATGTAAGCTCTGAACACAGGGTGCTACCAAGTAGATTGATGTTCCACTTCTCATTTTGCAGCTTCAGAGACTCCTCCACTCTCTGGAAATGACATAGACTCCTTCTCCTGCATCAGTGGCAGCTCTGTAACCAGCACCCCTTGCCTGCCCCGCATGGCTGCTCGCCTGTGGGCCAGCAGGAGTGGCCGCCACATCCTGGGCCTGATTGAGGACTACGATGCGTTGTGTGAGCAGATCCACCAAGGACAGAGGCTCCTTGCTGAGATGGACATGCAAACCCAAGAGGCTTCCAGCCCCATGGGTCAAGAGCTGAGGACAAAGGTAATCTGGCTGCTAGAGTAGGGGAAGGGAGGTGCTCACTGGGGCAGTGAGTGGGAAGGACTGACTGAGGGTGCTTGGAGGCAAGTGCACAGTTGTCCTCAGTAGGGCTCTAAAAAGAGGGACCAGAAGGTGTCGGCCAAGAAAGGTCAAGAGTCAGGTTCTGTGTTGGTGGCTGCGGGAAGACATCTGGTTGAGGTTTGTACCCTGCGTTATTGTGGCTACTTCATAGGGATCTGCTGCTCTGTGCCCATGTCGGCCTGTCTGTCGAGTCTCATCCAGTCTTCTGTCCCTCTGTGTGTCCAGCTGTTCATCCCTATGTCCAGCCACCCGGTGTTCTCGGGTTCCGAGGATCCTGTGGAGAAGATGGAGGGCCTCATCCTCTTGAGGCAGACCCCACTTTACTGCACTTACTGTACCATGCTAGCCCACCCCACACCTCCCCAGCTCATACCTCACTGTCTCCCGGTGTCATACCACACTACGCCATATCACAACATGCCATCCCCCAGTGTCACACTACACCAGGCCACATCATCTCCCAGTGTCACGCCACACCACACTATATCACACTGCGTCCCCAGTGTCCTACCACACCACATCACACCACGCTGTCCTCCAGTGTCACACCACACCATGCCACATCATCCCCCGGAGTCACGCCACACTCCACTATATCACACTTGTCCCCCAGTGTCATACCATACTACACCATATCACACCACACCATCCCCTGGTGTCATGCCACACCATACTGTACCATACCATACCATGGCACACCATACCCCAGTATCGTGCCACATACCATACTACGCCACACCACGTCATACTGCACCACACCACACGCCACACCACATCATACTGCGCTACACCACACACCATACCACGTCATACTGCGCCACACCACACCATAATTTCTACAACTGCCTCGTGATGAGCTTGCCAGTTTGAGAAACCCTACATCCAACCCTGGATGGTTGGCATCTCCATCTCTTCCCCCATAGCTTTCCTTATGACATTTTATTTCCTCACCACAACCCTGGGAAGCAGTGATGTCATGCCCACTTTAGAGATGCTGAGAAGTAGCTTGGAGAGGTTCACATCTGAACTCAGCTCCCTGTCCTCCAGGGTGCTCGCTTCCCACATTGTAGGACAGCATTAGTCACCAGACTTACCTGTGCAGAAGCTGCTAACTTCTGCCTGCCTGCCCAATGGCATGTTCCCTCTCCTGCCATGTGTCCTACTCTGAGTAGGCTAGGCTTATGCGCCATCCCCGCCTGCTTTCCACAGCCTGTCTCCAGCCCAGGTTCCCTCTGTCCTGGGACCCCCTCAGCCTCTTTTACCTCCCTCTTCCCGCACCCCATCCCGCTGGACTCCTCCCCGACTTGTTGCCTTTTGTCTAGACCCAGCTGTTGGGCATGTGCTTCCTTACTTGCCTCCTCCAAGGCTTGGGGACAGGTACACCCCCACCCGCAAGCTGGACCAGACCCCAAGCTTGGGTCACATTCCTGATCTCTCTTCCTGGGTCTTTACTGGAGATGCCTGAGCCCCCTGCTTCCCCATACCTGATTTGACTTTTTTATTTTGTTGTATTATAAAAATCAATTTTGCCTTTTATGTTCTGTTAGACAGATGAACTCTTGGAGAACAGGGAGAGGGGCTGCTTTATTTAACTTTGTCCATCACCTGGTACAAGACCGATGTGCTTGCTGAATATTTGTTGAATAAATTAATAAATATTAATAAGATGCTTTTTCTTTTCTGATTGAAATTTTTATTGCACAAAAGCTAGAAATTATAGAAAAGCATAAAAACATTTATTAATACACTACCCCTGAAGGTCAGCACTTACAATTTTAATGTGTACTTTTAGGACATTCAAAAGTTTATCAGACCTACACATAACTCTGAGTTCCACATGTTTCACTAACAAGAGGTTGATGCTTTTTCCATCTCATTCGGTTTTTCCTCACCCTTGACTTTTATTGGCGGCCATATCAGCCCATGTGTGGCTGGACCTTCACTTATTTTCACTTGCACTGTTTGTTGGACATATAATTGTGACTGGCAAGCATCCTCATTCAGAAACAGTTTTTATTATTTTAAATTGTATTTTTGATTAGGTACGAAATGAAGTTACTGGTTCAAAACGTGTACACTTTTTAGGGCTCTTGATAACCATTGCTACATTGCTTCCCAAAGGATCACATCTGTTTGAGTACCCATCTCAGCACCCACACTTGTCTTCGTTGAGTATTTTTATTTATAATGATTTTTTGTTAATTTGATAACTAAAAAAGTATACATGGTTTTATTTTTATATTCATTTCTTGTAAAGACATGCTGTATTTTCTTTTCTTTTTTGTGTTTTTCCATTTCTGATCACATTCTTGTTTTCTCATGCCCTTGACTCTCCCATGTGATTTTCCTTCTGCTGACAGTGAGGGTGAGAGACTTCAAAAGTCCCCAGCACTGTTCCCAGACCAGTGCAGCTGATGCCAAATTGTCCCTGTCACTGCACTCGCTGTCGGTGTCGTTTGCTCTGGAGCATCTCCGGGGGCTGCAGCATACATGACATTTTATTTCCTCCTCACCACAAAAAACCCGGTGAAGCCCTGCAGCCTGGAGATTTATGCTGCCTGTCAGAGCTTGCTGTCCATGATCTCAGGACCACACGTAACAGCTCTCTCATCCCTGACCCCATGTAGGGTCTGCACTTGGTGCCCCTGAGCAAGTTTGTCTCCAGCGTGAGCACGGCCAGGCTGATCCTAGAAGAGGCCTCGAGGTTGCTGAAGCTCCTTTGGAGAGTCTCACTCCCCACAGATGGCCAGTGTACCCTTCACTGTGGGCAGGTAGGTGGTGACATTCTTCAGAGGTTCAAGGATGCCCCTGGGCCTGTGTCTCAGTCCCTTCCTTAGCCCAGCCCAGGAGCAGCCCCAGTGGCTCTCATTTGGTGCGGGGAAGTGTCAAAGGGAGGAAAGGCACCAGGTTGGTTATGTTTTTGCTGTGTCTGGGCTGCTGACTGACCTCCAGCACCCGAGAGTTCAGCCTGCAGCGGCTGCCCACGTCCAGCACATGAGTGTGGAGTGGGATCCTGTCTACACTCCATATACGAGGAACTGGGGCCCAGGCATTGAGTGCTTCATCAGGGTTACAGAGCTGGTTTGAAACATAAGGACTGAACCCGGAGCTATTCTTTCATTTTGTAGGCATTGAGTTCTGGCTTGTTCTCATGGGCCTGCGGGTTCTCTCTTCATAGTCCCTTTCACATTATATGCCTTTGCCTGCACCCTCCACTCCCATTAATGGCTTTTCTTGATATGAGTAGGCCTTTTTCAAATCTGCCTAACTGCTGGGGAGCAGTTGATCCATGCCAGCAGCCAGGCAGGTGGAGCCCTACCTGTTTCCATCTGTGGAGTGCATGTGTATCGTGACAGGGTGAGCAGCCAGCCTGGCTCCCAGGGGAACCTCCCTGGGAAAGCCACATGCAGGTAAAGGAGGTTGAGACTCCCAGCTGGGTGGTCTGATGCTGCTTCCCCTTTTTGCCTCTCCTGTGAATGTGCTACAGGCCAGCAGGGAGGCAGAAAGGAAATTTGATTTTCTCTCTGAGTTCCACCCCACTGGCAGCTCTTAGATGGGTTTATCGTGGTTCTGGAGCAGCCCGTGAGTAGCCCTCTTCCTCAAGGTTCCATGAGGAGTCCTGAGGCTTCCTTGTTAGGCTCCTGTGGGGAGTGTGGGCGTGCTGAGCTCAGGGAAGCTCATAAACATTTAATGTTTCATAAATTCGTTTTTGCCCACTTCAGCCCATGGGGTGTGGGGTGGAAGGCAAGTGTCAGGGGGATGGTGGGACCCACTGGTCCTAGCCCACAGCCTTTTCTTACTCTGACTGCCTGGATGTCCCGTGCTGCCTGCCGACTCCTTCCCACCTTCTCTTAGCTTAAATGTTACCCCTAGGTGAGAGAGGGCTCCCAGTCACTCGGTCATAGCGTCTTCCTCTGTTTCTTCATAGCTTTTGACACAAAAGATAATTACTTGGTTTGTTTTAATGTCTGCCTTCCTCTGCTTTCCTTCAGGGGAACATGTGTTTTGTTCATGTTTTTGAATAAATGTATGATTGAATGATTTTTCCCATATAACCAAACTATTATTACCTGTCCCTTATGAATTTTGAAAGCAAACATGTCTGAACCAAACAGTTGACCCACAATGCAGTGGTTTTATCCTTAGCACATAAAAGTAGTGACTACTTGTTAAATAGACAGAATGCAGTTCTTATTATATATACAAGACACACACGTTATAAATGCACACAAAATTGTAGCCGTGTCGATTTTCCCCCACTTCTAGATCAGTCCAGCGACTGGTTGGTGCTCGAGGTGTTTTGTCCTTCGTTTCTCAGATAACTGATTATATTCACTCTAGTGTCACAGAATTTCAGAGTAGGACAAGGACTTAGAGATGCTCCATTGTGGCTGCTGGTTGCTAGTGTACGCAGACCCCTGTGTGGTGTTAAATTGCCTCTCACCACTGTTCTGTCACTGCCTGTGTTTGACACGGTGCCTTTTGCCTGGTGTGAAGCGTGTGTGTAAAGCAGACTTCCACATCTTCAGCAGCCCGGTGGCTTTTGCTCCCTGCTATTTTCTCTGAGAATCATTGATTTGCCTTTTGCATTTACCGTACTGTCCCACTCAGTCCTGTGGACTGCTCTGAAAAGCATGGATCCCAGGCATGAGTTGACCTAGGAAAGTTGTTGGAGCGATATAAATATATAGGCTCATGCTTATGAGTTTTTTAAATGAAGAAAAAACAATAACAGGCTATGTGTTGGCATGTAAAGGGAGAGATTGGAAGGGCAGAGATAAAGTAGATTTCTCTGAATAGAGCTTGTTTTATACAGTTGACTTCCAAACTATATCAATAGTTAACATAATTATAAATAAAATTTGTCAAAATGGGGAAAATAGAAATTTCTAAAAATTAATGGTATGGAATCAATTAACCTCACTACGGATGGCACTGGAGGCATGGTCACACAAAGAACATTTCAGTGACGGAAACAATGATTTGACCATACATTCCTAGCAGGAATATTTTACAGGCAAGAAAAACTGCCCAAAAGTTTTTTAAAGATATAAACCGTTTTCAGTGGTTAGTAATAGTATTGGTATTAATATTCTGAAACTAATGTATTTCTATTGTAAAACAACTCTTAAGTATCATTAGGAACTAAGATTTTTACTATGAATTAAAAAAAATTAAAATCAAAGAAATAAAGACCCTGTAATTGTAAATTTAAATTGTAAGCATCAATATGAACTCATGATGTTTTTCTGTTAAAAAAATTTACTAACTCACTCTGTGTAAAAGGCTGAAGAAATAAAATCTGACCAAGTGCCAGCAAACACCCACAATTTCCAAACTATGATGTCTAAATGCCTTTTCCCCCAAAAGGATCTTGGGCTCCTTGGAAAAATGACTCTATGTCTGGGCAGGAAATACAAGGAGCTCAGAACCTATTTTATCCTAGTAAGAAAGGACAGGATATAGGGAAGAAACCTGAAGATTTACAGTAGCTCTCAAAAGTGTAGGCCCTGGACCTGCAACATCAGCATCACCTGGAAATTTATCAGAAATGCAGATTCTTGGGCCTCACCCAGACCAACTGAATCAGCCACCCTGGGAGTGGCCTCAGTAGTTTATTTCACCAGCCCTTTTAGGAGCTTTGAGAAACCCTGGGTTAAAAACTTAAGAAACTTAAGAAACAACAGATTCAAAATATGGATGTTACTTGAATCCTGAATCAAACCAGTTATTAAAAAGTACAATTATGAAGCAATCAGGGAAGTGTGTCTATTAACTCCATATTTGGAGATACCTATTGAGTATCTGTTATTTGAAACTACCAGAAGTCGTTCTGATTTTGGATTTTTTTTTTTTCAGATTTTGAAGAATTTGCAAAGAATTTGTGAGTTGGGCATCCCTAATCTAAAGATCAGAATGCTCAAAATGGGGCTGGGGTTGTGGCTCATCGGTAGAGTGCTCGCCTAGGCACTGGGTTCGATCCTCAACGCCACATAAAAATAAATTAATAAAATAAAGGCATTGTGTCCAACTACAACTAAAAAATATTTTTAAAATGCTCAAAATGCATTGGCTCAAAGAGTTCTGGACTTTGGAGCATTTTGAATTTTGGATTTTGATTTTAAGGATGTTCAACCTGTACTAAAGAATTATGTTCATTGTTTAGGTGAGCTAATGATATTATGGTATTTTAAAATCTTTTTTCCCAGATATATATATTGAAATATTTTATAGATGATATGATTAGTTTCTAGGATTGGTTTCAAATTAATTTTAGAGAGAGAAGGAGCTTGGGTGTAGGTGAAATAAGTTTGGCCTTGAATTGATAATTGCTAAACTGGACAGGTTCCTGGGGGGAGGGTCATTATCCAATTCCTTCTACTTGCATAAACATTTGAGATGTTCTTCATAAAAAGGAAAGCAAACAAACAAAAACTCTTCCCAGAAGCAAGGCTTCGAGACACTGATGGAGGATTTTGTGGCCTCCTGGGAGGGGAGGGGCTTCCATTTCTGCTCTCGGCTCTGCGATGCTCACTGAGTTGTTCTGTTGATATTGTCAAGAGTGTTCTTACTTACATAAGCATTTCCTAATTCCTCTGTTATCGATAAATAGATACTATACTTCATTATGCTCTGAAATGTTCAGAATCCTGAAATTTTTTAAATGTTATCCAATTTTATTCATGTATATTGTTGCATTCTGAAAAATTTCTTTAAAATGTTACTGTTTTTCAGTAAAGTTATCAGTTATTAACTAAAAAGAATGAAAGGAAAGAGAAAATAAAACAAGAATTGTTCTGTTGAGTGACTGTTGATACTGGGCACTGCTCATATACATCTTATTTTACCCCTTTACCACGACCTTGGGGAGTTAGGTTTTTTGTTTTTTATTTTAAATTTCTAAATTGAGGTATAAGAATCAGATGTTCTTATTTTTTTATTTTATTTTAAAATGTTTTTATTTTTAACTGATTCATAGTAATTGCACATTTATGGGGTAAGTGTGGCATTTCAGTACACATGTGTCATGAATACTGGTCAGATCAGGGTCATTGGCATATCCACCACCTCAGACATTTATCATTTCTTTGTGAGCATTCAAAATCCACTCCACTATCTGGAGTTAGGGTTTTTTTGTTTGTTTTGTTATTGTTATTGTTTTGTTTTTGGTATTGGGGATTGAACCCAGGGCAATTGACTACTGAGCCACATACCCCCAGCCCTTATCTAGAGACAGGGCCTCACTAAGTTACACAGAGCCTGGTTAAGTTGCTGAGGCTGGCTTTGAACTTTTGATCCTCCTGCCTCAGCCTCCCAAGTCGCTGGGTCTATAGGCATGTGCCACCATGCTTGGCTTGGAGTTAGGTCATCTTGTTCACATTTTCCAGAAGTAGGAGCTGAAACTCCAAGGAGTTAAATGATTTGCTTCAGCATCACACAGCTAGGAAGTGGCAGAGCTGTTTTGGAGCTCTCGCTGTTTTTTCTAAAGTATCTTAATGCTGTAAAAATGAAGGATTGAATCCAGTGGCACAGCAGATGTAAATTATTACAATCTGTGGTTTTAAGTGCTGGACAGGATGTGTACAGGGTGTTAGGAGAGTGCCAATGAAAGGTTGATGGCAGGCACGTCACAGCACCTGCTCTGCGTCAGGCAAAGGTGATCGAGGGAAGGAGGAGCTGGTAGTTGACAGGGGATGCAGGCCTGTGACGACCAGTTGCTACAGTCCCCTGGATGTGGGCAGTTATGGGGAGCCTCAGCTCCTGGTGCAGAAGGGGCATCAGGTGAAGCCTCCTGCAGGAAGGGACAGCTGAGCTGACTATAGAAAGAGAAACGGGTTAGCCAGGCCAGGAGTGAAGTGGCCATTCCCGGCTTCCATGGACTCCTCTGAGTCTCATCCTCCTGCAGTGTGATGGGTGGGTCAGGGGTGGTTATTCCGGTGTCACAGGTGTGGAGTTAAGGCTCTGACTGCGGGGCAGTTTGTCCTAGGATGGAGCTATGACCACAGCCCAAGTCTCTGTGGGCCCTGGATAGCAGGAGAGAACCGTGCAGACCTGATGTCTGAGTTAGGGTCTGTTCTGGAAGCACTGAAGACTCTCTAGCTGACATGATTGGCTAATCTTAAAAGTGGTTAAGGTAGGGAATCAAAAAGTGAAACATACCTTAAACTTTAAACAGATAAATATACTTACATTCACCATTCTTTTGATGGAGGGCCAGGGCCATTTCTTTGACTATGGGGCTGCTGTTTGGAGTTCCACATGTCCTTACTTTCATAAGCCACATCCATAATGTATGTCTGTCACTTCCAATTTCTGTTTCTTTACGATGAAGAGAAAACTTAGACACTTGTGAAGCAATCTGAATTTAGAATTCTTCTAGACTGTGTTCCTCCCACATCTTGTATAGTTGTTTCACCCACACCTAATTTGCCAGAATGTGTTTTTCAGTGGCTCGCCTTTCTCTGGTCTTTCTGAAGCATATGTTAGTTTTCATAGTCGGTTCTCTCTACCAGACACAGGCTTCATAGGTTCACTTAATATTTAATTAGATTCTGTAATTCTGTTACAACTACCATAAATAAGTTTGGGAACAAACTAAAGGGACTCTTCATAAGCTGACAACTCAGCATCTCCCCTTGGAGCAGAGGTTTTTGAGTGCAGCCGGGAGAAGCAGGTGCCAGGCTTTCTTGCCACGAGGAAGGGAGCTGGTTAAAGTGTCTCAGTCCCCCTCTGAGCACTGGGGACCCAGTGTGGCCTCCCACCTCTACTCTACTCTGAAAATTCACAGTAGGTCCTCCTAATGGATAACACTCACCAAGAAATAGTTTTGTATTATTTTTTTTCAAGATTTAAACACAAAACTTAAAAATCAGCATAATGTTTTTTATTAAACAACAACAACAAAATTTGAAATCACATCTCCTGGAGACACTCTTAGCATCTTGTGGCCTTTGACCTCCAGCTCTGTGGCTGTGGAAATGGGTTCAGATTTGTGAAACGAATGCTGTGGAGGCAGAGGGCAGCCTCTGTTGTTCTGGGCTCTTTTTCTCTCTCATTACAATCTTTTATATATATTGATATTTACATCTATAAATAGAGCTCTACAACCTCATTTTAATAGCTGCAGAATTACTTCTTTCTGTGTAAGTACCACAATTTATTTTAGATCCATATTAAACAAATTGGGTTGTTTTTTTTCTGCTACCACTAACAAGGCTGAAGTGGACATCCATGGACAACCAGCAACTTTCTTGTGCTTGTACGGTTGTTGTTTTGGGGGTAAATGCTGTAGTGTAGACTTGCTAGTTCAGAGATGGTCATGCACTTACAGTAGATCTTGCCAGGTGTTACCCAAGGGCCTTGCCAATTTGCAGTTTTCCAGTGGTCATAAGACTGCTTTCTTTCATCTGTATTTTATCCAGTTTGCCAATCTGATGGACAGAGAAAGCCTTCTAGTTTTTATTTAAATATCTCTGTTAGTGACCTTGAGCATCTTTTTATCTGATTTTGCAATTGTTCCTATGTGATTTGACATTTTATATTCTTATTTCAGTTTTCTAATTCCTTTTTTCTTTAGATTGGAGAAATGAAAGCAGAGATCACCAAACTACAGAACAAATTGTTTGAACAAGAAAAGAAGTTGCAGAACAGCATGAGGCTTTTGCAGCAGAGCAAGCACCAGGAAAAAGTCATCTTTGACCAGTGTGAGTGAGCAGTGTGGGTAGCCACTATGCTTAACCACTTCCTGCCCTGGCTTAGCCACACTGGAGCCCAGACCAGTGGTGATGAGGCCCCCGGGTTCGGGTGTCTTTTTAGGCTGCATTCTTCCTGACCTGCCCAGACTCGTCTGTTCACTTCCCATGTCTTGGTGGCAGGGATGGTCCTCTCACTGGGGAGATGGGGGTATGGCACGTGCGGTATGGGAGCACGGAGATGGCAGTGGGGTGGGTGTCACTGTCCTGGGAGGTGAGCATCCTGAATAAAATGATCCTTGAGCCAAATCTAAAGGGAGTGAATGTCATCAGGTAGGACAGGGGGTGACATTCCAGGCCAGGAATAGCGGGGATAAAGGCAAGAAACCAGAAGCGTTTCTATTGGTTGCCTACGACAGGTCGAGGTAGGAGGGGCCCGGGGACTGGGCCTTATGTTGTGACAGGCTTGGGGAGGCTGGCACGTACAGCAGAGGGTCGCCCGCCATGCCTGTCAGTGAAGAGGCTTGGTGCTCTACCAGAGAGCAGGACATAACAGCAAGGACGCGGGATCAGAGTAGGTCATGGACTTGAGGAACCCTTCTCCAGGCAGGTGCGGAGCCCCAGGATCAGAGAGCCAGTCAGTCCCAGCTCTGGCCTAGCCACTCACCTGGTCCCTGGTTTAAATCTTCAGCACCGCTCAAGGCAGCTCCCATCAGCACCTCCTGGTGACCCTACCGCGGCTGGGCCCACGCTGCCTGCATGTTGGTTTGCTTGTTTGGGGAGACTCTATCTGGAGCTCCTTCCTCTCCAAGGTGCCTGCCACCTTGGATGCTCTGTTAGCAAAGTCCCGTTTTCTCGGGGTCTTCCTGGGAGGCATAGAACCTAGATTGTTGCCAAGTGGCAGTTTTCCTGACACTCCCTCGCCCGAAACCTTCTGGAAGTGGACTCTGTGAGATGGGCAACAAGCTCACTTATGAGCAGGCACAGCCCCGGGGACAGGCGCTCCTGCTGGCGGGGAGCTCGGGCGTAACTGAGGGTGGGGGTTACACAGCTTAGCTGTGGGAGCACTGCTGAGTGCCTCAGGGAGCCTGGCCAGGTTCTGGTTCAAGACTGACTGGGCCTTGAGGGATGGCCAGCTGAGATGGCAACAGGGCAGGAACAGGATTTTGGTGATGGCCTTGTGGCCTCATACCACAGCCCAGGAGGCAGGAGAGTAGAGTGTTCTGGAACATGCTCAGGACACACCAGGGCCTTTGAGGAGCCTTGTGGGACAAGCTGAAGGTGCAGTCCCTCAGGTGGGCAGTGGGGAGGCCTCTTGGGGCAAGGCAAGGCTGTCGAGAAGTGGGGATGTTGGGAAAGCTAGTGAGGGGTCGGTCCAGCAGGGTGGTGGATGTCATGAGGTTTTGGCTGGGGTGTTCGTGTCACTCCCTGGGCAGACAGTGCCAGTCATGGCCATGTCAAGGTAGCCATGGGACATTGGGTCAGACTTCTGGGCAGCAAGGGGCCAAAGTGATGCTCCGTGTAGCCCCCGAGGCTGGGAAGCAGAACTCTGCCCTGGCACCCTCTTCCTCTGCAGCCTGGCTGGGATAGCGGCAGAGCACAAGGAGGTTTCAGAAGCAGGCATGAGGTTCACATGAGTCTAGTGACCACGGTAGACAGTGCCACACCCTGTGTCCTGGGTCAGCAAGCAAGTCATTGTGAATGGGCACAGTGCAAAGCTCTGACTTCAGTTTCCTTATCCCCAGGGGAGACAGTAATTCCAAAGGACTCACACTGGCCACACACATAGGCCTGGGTTCTAATCATGCTGCATAGAAAGTACCTCTGTCTCTCATCTGTAGAGGAATGTGAAGCTTCTGATATGAACTGTCCTTAGCACAGTGCGGGGACAGAGTTGCTTCCCTCTCTCAGTTAGTCCAGATGATCTAGGGTACAGAGGTCATTCAGAGCAAGCCTGAGAACATCTCACAGCATCTCCCATCTGATGAGCTGTCGCTGTCTCTGCATTTTGTTCCAGCCAGTGGGCAGCTGCAGCTGGCCGGGCTGTGCCTCCTCCTGCCCGGGCTCGGCAGCTCGTCCTGACCAGTCAGGCCCTTGGGAATTCCCCAACACTGCCAGCCTCACGGGCCTGCTTCTGGCACCGAAGTGACTAAATGAAGGCTGGTAGCATTCCCTCTTCCTTGCCCACACAGTGACAGGAACAAGCAAGGGCTAGGGCTTATCCCTGCCTGTGTCCTCCCAGGCTCTATAGGGGAAAGTAGGGAAAGGGTGACCTGGTGAGACTTAGGACTCTGCTGTTCACTGGGCACGTGACCTGGAAACACCAGCCTCAGGTCCTCATATGCCAAGTGAGGACAGTGATCCGGGCTTGTGAGGTGAACCTAGTTGGCCAGGTGGGGCACCCTCAGGTGGGCATCTTCCTTGCCGGCCTCCCCTGAAGTGGGAGGAACCCTGGACTGACTCATGTGACCCTAGGGTGTGAGCCTCTTCTTTGTGCTGGGACAAGGCTTGATTTGGGACACATTCTTTACCACTCTGTCCCTCCGTCTTTTCGTCACAGTGGGGATTTCTGTACCTGGGAACGTGGGTGGTGCTGTTCAGATGTAAGGGCTACATCAAAACTTGGGTGAGGTAACCCTTAGCTCATATGGTGAGTTTTGTTCTCTTGGTATGTTCAGTACTCTTTCAAGATTATTTTTAACCTCAATATCATGATACTTAATCTTTTCTGGGTCACAGGCCCCTTGGTGAATTTTGAGAAAGCTGTGGTCTCTTTCCCCAGAAAAATGCACACATTTATACCCACACATAGACCTGCACGTCACATCCAGGATGTAGGACTCTCCAAAGCACACCCATGGCCCCTGGTTATGAACTTCTGCTTGCAGACTTCAGTGGGGAGTGGAGGTACAGAGAAGCAGTGGCCACTTCTGAAGTTCATTTTGTTCAGTTAAAGCCCACATGGCCTGTCCCTTCCCCTGATGGTGCAGATTGCAAATAGATTTTATTACCCCAGGTAGAATGTTTTGTGAAGCATAAAAAGATATTTTCTCTAGGTCCCCACAGATTACCTGCTGTGAACACACCACTGGGAAGCTGGGATGTGGTGTTGGTTTCAGTCTGTTTT
This sequence comes from Marmota marmota marmota, assembly GCF_001458135.2. Classification (NCBI taxonomy): domain Eukaryota; kingdom Metazoa; phylum Chordata; class Mammalia; order Rodentia; family Sciuridae; genus Marmota; species Marmota marmota. The sequence continues at coordinate 10,705,320 of NW_026000051.1, forward strand.
AGCTGCAGGTGCTGTTGGTCAAAGGCCCGGATCCGGGGCTTGTGCCTGTGCCACTGGGCACGGGGCTGATTCCCTGACCCTCACCAAGCCTGTTTAGAATAGGTTCCTGGTAAGCTCAGAATCCGCTCAACAGTGCCGTCCCTGCCGTCGCTGGAGTTTGTGTTGGAGAAGAAAAGATGGAGGAGGAGGTGGTGCTCCTTCAGCTGCTCTCCTGAGAGGTGGACACTGCCGCTCTCTGGAGTTCCAGTTCTGCAGGCCTGATGTCAGTGGGCAGCGTCCTCTGAGATCACCCACCAGCCTGCTCCCATCCAGGCAGAATGCAGCTTCCCTAGGGAGACCGTGGGGGCTATTCTGCCATCTGAAAGGTGGGGGTGGCCAAACCGCCCAGGGTTCTCCTCCCAGGCTTAGGAACTTGGCAGTGTGAAACCCCACCTCTGCTTAACTTCCCTCAGCACTTGATGTGGGTCTCCACACATGGGTTTGCTCCCCCTCTGCTTCTCAGAGGGCTCAGGACACCATGAATGCCTGGACCTGCCCTGCACCACGGACCTCCCTGGCCCACAGAGAGGAGCCATCAGGTTGCCTGGGTTACCAGGTGGCCTTGCAGAGCCTTGGTATTGCCCCTAACAATGGCATGGCATGCTCTACCCAGTGCATCCCTGTGAGACTGGCTTTGTGGGGACTGAAAGAGGTGTCAGTGGTCCACCCTTTCTGATGTGTCATTTGTGCTGGGCCCCAAGAGGGGACAGGTAGACCCTTCATGCTCCTCTCTGTTCTGGATTCTTCAGGGTGGTTCATGTGTCAGAGCCTTCAAGTTGGGCTTCTCCTACCTGAACTGGGCTTTTTCACTGCCCTCCCAATGTCTGGTCTCTGATCATCTTGTTCTTTGCTTTCTCCCCAGTGCTTGTAACCCACAAGGTCCTTCGGAAGGCCAGAGGAAACCTAGAGGTAACTTCATCCCTTTGTGGTTTTTTTTTTTTTTTTTTTTTTTTTACTGAAAGCCACGTAGTGGGTGGGGATGGGTGCAGGACCAGAAATGATCTCTTTTGAAAAATGAATTTGGAAGTGGAACCAAGGGACATGTCCTCCATATAGAGTTGTATTTTTCTGCCAACAAAGAATGACAAGTTTCATGCCTATCTTCAGTATTTGTTCTGGTTTTTAGATTTGTTTGCTGTTTTTACCAGGGGAAAAAAGCAGCAGCCAGTGACTGGCACATAGTAGGACTTTGTTAAATCTTTCTGGAATGAATGAATGAATACAGTATGATCTCATTGTCCCTTTGTTCTGTAAATATTTGCTGATCAAACTAATAAGTCTTAGAAAGCAGTTTCAGGATCATATCTTGCTTTTAACTCGGTCAGGGATCTTACTTCCGAAACCCTCCTCCCCTCGACCTAAAACCCTCCTTTTTTCCCCCTCCCTTTCTCCAGCTGAGGCCCGGGGGTGCCCATCCAGGAACAGCCAGTCCCAACAGACCTGGCTCCTGAGGACTTGAAGCTAATAAAGCTTGTGGCCCCGAGATCACGCGTCTCTGTTCCAGCTGAGGCTTCTGGTGGCTGAGGGAGAAAGGGGAGAAATGGCTGCCTGGCCCAAGGAAGTCTCTTTCCCTCCGTGTTCTCCATGCACACGTGGCTCGTGGTTGTGGCCACAGAGGTTCAGGTGCTCTGCGGTGAGGCGTGGAAAGGCCTTGAGCTCTGGGAGGCTGCGTGGGTCTGGGGCAGAGGGATGGCGCTGAGGCTGCATGCGTTGCTGGGCTCCACGTTTGTCCTGGGTGACCTTGGCTCTCACTGGCTCTGCAGTTTGAAGAATCTCCTTAAATGATTCATTGCATTCCAAGGGGATGATTCAGTCACTTTGTGTGGAGCCTCAGAGCCTGGGTCCCAAACTCCCCCGTGGGACAGGCCAGGTCTCAGGAGTCACTTGATCCTCAGATCTCGCCCTGAGCCTGCTGCTGAGCCCTCGCAGGTTTCCAGAGAGGAGGACTCCATGCAGCGTGGCCTTGGGCTGTGCCTGCACCCTACAGGTGCTCGGCCTCTCACAGTCACCTGGAGAACAGCCCTCTCAGTGGTGCTGTCTGACTTAGGAAGGAGCAGGGTAAGGCTGGGACTTGGCATTTGCACTGTCCCGATGATGACAGTCCACCCAGTGTCCTCATTGGTGCCTGGGGGTACTTGCTTGCTACAGCCTTGTTATTAACCCTGCTTATCCTTAACCTTTGCCCTGAACGTCACAGTGTCCCTGAGAAGTAAACAAAGCAGGGCTGAAGCTGGCCCAGGGACCTCCTGGAGACAGGGCAGACTTGGCCCCCAGTTGTGCTTTGACATGATTCTCTTGGCCTTGCTCTTCCTGTCTCACAGTCCTGTGCCCATGGTCAGGTTCACAAAGTGCCCAGCTGGGCAGATGGGCCTCTTGTAGGAGGCTGGGCAGGGAGCACTTGGAACCCTGACTCAGTGTCCCTCACTACCTCTGCTTCTGCCATGTTCTGTGCATTTGAGTGACCTTTGGGATGACCCTGCATTTTGCTTTCCTTCTGAAGTCACTCATGCAGACCTTCTGCCTCTAGCTGTGGCCTCCCCTGCACCCAGCTCCCGGCTGCCTCATCCCCCTCTTGTCCTGACCTCTTAGAGTTGTTCCCTATCTCTGGTCCTCTGCCTCTTCTCCTGTCCCTGGGCTCCTCTCTAGTATTTAATTCCTTTTCCATCCAGTTTGTTGGTCTTGCGCCCCACCCCCAGACTCCTTCTCTGCCCTACAGCAGCTGAGGTGCTGAGAAAACAGGGCATCTGATCATGATGCTCCCCCACCCGATAGCCACCAGTGTCTTCCCGCCACCTTCTGGTCCAAGCCCAGGTCCCTGACAGGGTTCATGGGGGCCCGTGTCTGGCCCCTCCGGGTGCCCCTGGCTCCTGTCATTCCACTTCCTTGCATTCTGGTCGGGTCCAGGCGAACTGAACCATCTCCAGCTCACTGGTGGGGCCTTGCTGCCCTGCCCTACCCAGCCCAACCAGGGTGCTGACTCTTTGAAGTGCCCCTCCCACCCTTTCTCTTTCCAGCTAGCTTTGAGTGGTCTTTCAGAAATCTTTCCCCCATTGAGCCTCTCCCGATCCTTGATGCTGTGTGCTGCATCCCTCTCTGCTCCTGCTGCCCCCAGAGCCGTCACTCCCTGTTTGGGGACCTCCCTGAGCTCCTGGAGAGCGTCTTGGCAGGCCTGGTACACAGAGCCGAGAGATGGGACCAGTTCCTGGGAGAGACCTGATCCGAGGAGCCCGTCTTCAGGTTGCTGGGAGACAGTACTAACTCCTGTGCAGCCAAGGGCAGCTTCAGGCACCCCACAGTTCCTCCCTGGAGCCCCCAGAGCCATGTGGAGGAAGTGATGGTGGTCAGGGTCACCCTGTCTTCACAGATCAGCCAAGAGCCTTAGCTTATGGTTAATGGAGCCAGGACTTGATCCCTCTTGATCCCTCCTGTCCTTCCAGACCCCAGACTGGCTTCTCTGCCACCCACACACCTGCCCAGATGCAGGGATGCTCAGCTGGAGGCAGAGGGAGCAGAAGCCAGGTGAGCCCAGGAGGGGGGGCCTTACCCCAGGTACCCTGGACAGGTAGTCGGGAAGGTCCCTTCCCGCAGGGGTTCCTCCTCTGCACAGCCACCCCTCATTTTCACATTTGCCTGGGTGTGAAAACTCAGATTTAGGCATAATGTCAAATGGAGTTCCTTTTCCAAGAAATCATACCATGGTCTTTCCAAACAGAAGCTTGGTCAACAGGAGGCCTGGGTCCAGGCCCCAGCCTCCACACCTGTCAGATGGGGCTTACCCTTCTGCCCAGTCCTGATGGCAGAGTTGATGAGAGCCTCAAAAATTTAGAAATAGCTAAAAATAACATTCTTGTCAAAAATCAGTGGCTCTTCAGTGTCTCTTCTGTGGCTGGTCTCAAGCAAGTTTTTTTTTTTAATATTTAATTGATTTTATTCTTTAAATACATGACAGTGGAATGCATTACAATTCTTATTACACATATAGAGCACAATTTTTCATATCTCTGGTTGTATATAAAGTATGTTCACACCAATTTATGTCTTCATACATGTACTTTGGATAACGATATCACATTCCACCATCATTGCTAACCCCCTGTTCCCTCCCTTCCCCTCCCACCCCTCTGCCCTATCTAGAGTTTGTCTATTCCTCCCATGCTCCCCCTCCCTACCCCATTATGGGTCAGTCACCTTGTATCAGAGAAAATATTCGGCATTTGTTTTTTTTGGAATTGGCTAACTTCACTTAGCATTATCTTCTCCAACGCCATCCATTTACCTGCAAATGCCATGATTTTATTCTCTTTTATTGCTGAGTAATATTCCATTGTGTATATATGTCACATTTTTTTTTTTTAATCCATCCATCTACTCATGGGTATCTAGGTTGGTTCCAGAGTTTAGCTATTGTGGATTATGAAAAAAATGTTCATCATCTCTAGCAATTAGAGAAATGCAAATTAAAACTACTCTAAGATACCATCTCACTCCAGTCAGAATGGCAGTTATTATGAAGACAAACAACAATAAGTGTTGGTGAGGATGCAGGGAAAAAGGCACACTCATACATTGCTGGTGGGATTGAAATTTGGTGCAGCCAATATGGAAAGCAGTATGGAGATTCCTTGGAAAACTGGGAATGGAACCACCATTTGACCCAGCTATCCCTCTCCTCGGTCTATACCCAAAGGACTTAAAAACATCATACTACAGGGACACACTCAAGCAAGTTTTTAAAGTTTTATTTGAAGTTCCTGTGTCAGGTGTGCACAGATGCAGTGTGTATGTGAGTGGTCAGAGGTGGGGGTGCATTGGAGTGGTTAGCCCAGGCTAGGCTTGACGTCAGACCAGGATTTGCCCATGGGGGAACAGAACCACCTTCCCTGGTTTGTGCACAGTCCGTGGACCCTGAGGTTGGTCATTGGCAAGGGCATGAACTGGGGGTGCTCTGAAAAAGGAACCTCTGGTACATCCAAGCCTGTGTGGCTGTGAGTCCCAGGGTGCCTGGGAGCAAGGCCCGCAGAGCAGGCCTGTGAGAGCCCTTCTCTTCAGGCCACCACAGGTTATCAGGACATGGTAATCCAAACAAACGTGTTTTTTATTCCTTAGCTTAAAGAAAGTCCCAGCCTTGTCCTAGGGAAGGCCCACCCTTCTCTAGGAGGTAGAGGAGCAGACGGTTTGTTTGGGCTGGATTAGGGCCAAGAACAAACTCTGCAGATGGGGCAATTTGGACCTTGGGAAAAGCTCCGTTGTCCCTGGTGAGTTAATTTCACCAGCAGCTGAATTCAGCAGGCTCCTAAGCAGCAATCAGAAAATGCGTCAATTTCACATCCTCTGTGAGATTAATTACCACGTGTGCAGCGCACCTGAGACAAACAGCTGCAGGGGCTAAATATATCCAGGAGAGGAGAGGCCACGCCTCCGCTCAGCCTGCCTTGGGAGGGGTGCTTTGACCTCACTTCTGAAGCCCACCTGCCTGCTTCGCTGCCGTGAGGCACAGGTAAGCTCCTGGACCCCCAGGCAGTGGCAGCCTGGATAGCAGGAGCCACCTCCTCCTGTCCTCCATTTTTTTAGTCTGCACCCCCTACCCATTTCACAGAAAAGGAAACTGAGTCACTCAGAATCTGTTCTCTGAATTTTCCTGCCCTGCTTACAGACAGATGGTATCCTCACGTGCCCTTTCCCACTCAGTGTCTCTGGATGACCAGAGCAGGGACCCAGAGCCCCACAGTTGAATTCCTCCACACAGTAGCCCGGGAACTGCTTGTAAATGGCCTGTGGGTGGAGAAGGAGTGATCTTGTTAATACAAGTTCTCAGCATCGCCTCGGCCCGGAAACCTGCCTGGGGGATCCTGGCCCTGCCAAATGGCCTCTGCGATCTTGGCCATATTTTATGTCTAACTCAAAAATCCAATTATCAAGATTACTCATCCCGTCTCCTGAGGAGGCCAGGCTCTGCCTCAGGGCCAGGCTGTTTACCTTTGGCCGCAGTGGGGCCTTCCCAGCTAGCCTCGCTGCTTGCCAGGGGGCTGGCTGTGGGCAGATCCGGAGACTCAGGGGTCTTGTCCTGGGCCTAAGGAGGTGCCTGAAAAGACTAAGCGTCAGTTTCCTCATCTGCAAGGTCACAAGATGGGGAAAGCTAAAGAGACAGAATGGCCCCAGGTGAGGCCCAAACGTCAGCCCAGGCCTGGGGGTTTGTTCCTGAGGGTCCTGCATTCAGCCAGTACCTCCTCCTCCCTTACCCTCTGCGTCCTGTCTGACATCAGTGTCACTTCACCTCCCAAAGCCATTGCTTCATCCAGGTGGCCATCAGTTCCCACCTGGACCACTTACTGCAGTAGTAAGACTTCCCCACTTGCACCCCTACCCTCTCCAGATGTGCCCCAGGCCACAGCTAGAGCAGATCTGCAGTGCAGAGCCCCCACTTACCTGGTGCCAAGTGTGGAACGCTTCCTCACCTGGAGTGGTGCAGGCCCTCAGGCCCAGCTGCTGCCCTCTGCTTTCCCCTCAGGCACAGGGCGGCTGCATGCTGCCCCTGCCCGGCACCTCCCTGGCACCTCTCACCCTGGCTTCTCGAGCTGGTGGCTCCTAGTTATGTTCCAGAGCCCAGTCCTTACTGCTGAATCTGCCTCACTGGCATTTGGCTACCATGTGACTTTGAATCGTGCATTTGAGGAGGATTTGGGCCGGTTACGCCTCTTCCTGTCACTAGCCTGAAGTTCTGGAAGGCCCCAGACCTGGTGTGACTAGCTCACCACCCCCCCCACCCCACCCCGACCTGGTGCCTGGCCCAGGGCCAGCAAATATGCTCACTCACCTGTGTTCTTAGCTGCTCCCACCCCCAGAAGAGCTGGAGCTGGTGGGCAAGAGACAAATAATGGTGCTAAGCGGGACACTTGTCCTGGGGTCCCATGAGCAGGTAGTATTGGGAATATGACCACGTGGTCTTCCTGCCAGCTCTGTGGGGATGGTACTGCCTTTTTCAGATGAAAGAAGCGCAGAGCCACCTACCTGCCCAATGTCACAGGGCCAGAGGCTGGGAGCTGCATTCCAGCAGAGCCTGCGGGTACCCCCTGCCCGCCTTGGGCTCGAGGGCTGAGCTGCACAGATGTACCGATCGCACTTGCAGATCGTCTACTTCGGCATCTGCCCGCTCAGAGGCTCCTGCCAGGAACCCAAAGCCCAGCCCTGGCCCTGGCTTGGCCCATTTCTGCCCCTCTAACTCACTATCTTCAGCCTCTCTGTCCTTAGCTTCCCTGTCCATTGGCAGTGTCCATGTTGACCCATCGCCTGACCCAGAGGCAGCCCTGGGCATGGCAGGCCCCTCCCCTGGATCACTGTTGCCGGCTGCAGTGGTCCCCAGCACCTTCCCTCAAGATCTGTCACCAGCATCCTGTTAGCTGGCGTTCACACTGGAGCTTAATTACATGTTTGCAGGCTTGAAAAGACACTATTTGTATTAATGCCACTTTCTCCTCAACAGAACAATGTGTGATCCCAGTTCAGTTGGGGCAGTGGATGACAGGGCTGGCAGGCACAGGGAAACAGAAGAACAAGGTCATCCCAGACTCCTTGTCCTCAGCTGAAATGACATTGGGGTCAGAGACCAAAGACATAAGTGACCAGGCCACAGAGCTCGCTGAGAGTGGGGCCAATGGCTGGGAGCCCAGCTAGAACCCGTGTGTGAGAGAAGCCTGAGGGGGTGGGGGGGGGTACTCAGCATAGGAAGGAATTTGAAGACCTCGGTGTCAAGTTCATTTCCAGCACCTACCTTCTCCCAAGTGCCAGGTCCAGTGTGTGCCCTGAGGCTCCTCGTTGGGTGTCGGGGAGCCAGACGGGGAGGCAGGCCCTCAGTTAACTGGCTCTATCATGATAAATGATCACCAGGGCCCTCAGGCACCCAGAAAAGGGACTCCTAACTGGCCTTGGAGGTGACAGGGAAGGTGCCCTATGGTGACCCTAGGTGAGTGGAAAAGGCCACCTGGGGAGAGCAGGTGAAGAGGAGGGGGTGCTAGGTCGAGGAAAGAGCTGAGAAAGGCCTGCGCTCACTGCCGTGGATCTGGCTGGGGTTTAGAATCCACTCGGTCATCCTGGCAGGACCTCAGGTGCCACCGTGGGGCAAGAGGACTTCATCCAGGAGCAGCAGGGAAGAGACTAGAAATGTGGTGTTTGAGCAAGGGGGCTGGGTGGGTGCTGTGAGGGTCAGGCCCACCCGTCCTCACCTGGGCAGGACTGGAAATGAGGCTGCTCTGGGTTCAAGACACCTCGGAGGACATGGGCCTGTTTACCCCCTGGGATGGGGCCGAGGATCAGGATGGGGTCGGCTGCTGACTTGTGGCTCAGTAGTGGTGTGACTGCATTCACGGGGAGAGAGCAGTAGAGATGGTGACCAAGCCAAGATCATCTTCGTGGTGGGCAGAACAGAAGGCGACAGGTGGAAGAGGCCCTCCAGGGGGCGGGGCTGTCTGTGCAAAGGCTGCAGGGGGGCCACGATGGTGAGCTGCGGCTCACCTGAGGTAAGCCGGGTCAACCCGAGGTTGGGGCAAAGAGTCAGCATTCATTCGTCTTTTGGGTGGTCGTGGGAAGCCAGCAGCACTTGTGTCTGGGAGGTGGAGCAAGGCCAGGGAGGAGGCAGAACACAACAGGCTGGCTGGGTGAAGGACTCATGGTCCCCAAGGCGGCTGAGCTGGTGGCCATGGGCCTACTGGTGTCTCAGTGGCTGCAGGGAGGCTGCCAGCCAGAGGAAGCAGCCTCCACTCCCACAGCAATGGGAACAGCAGCCTGGACGTGGCCTTCAGGGGACTTGCCTTGTCAGGACTCCTGCTAAGATACGGCCTCTGCGCCCTGCCCTCGAGTGACGTCCGGAGACACAGGGTATCTGAGCAGCTCCAGGACGGCTGCTGCTCTGCCCTCTGGGAGTGCTCCGAGTGCCCCCAGCCCCCACTTCCTCACCGTTAAGACAGGATCAAGGCTGGGTAGCCGCACTGCCTTTCTCCTACCCAGACCTCCTTCCCTTCATGTCCCCTCTACTCCAGGAAGCCTCCCTCCTCCCCAGGGAGCCCGTGCTCGCCGCTCCCTGCCTCTCACCAGCCCTGGGAGTCCTTTCCTTCCTTGCCTTCTCTCCCCTCTGTCCTCTCTCCCCCACTCCTATTGCTCACAGCTTCTTGCCTGCATCCAGGTATGGGGGCCCTCTGGTTTCCCTGCCCTGTCCCCACCTGGTCTCTGCACAGCCAGGATATGCTCCAGCACCCCAAACCCGACCCTGTCACTCCCCTGTGTGTGAATCCTCCCAGACCAGTCCCGTTCCTCCCACATCCTGGCCTGTGGTGTCTGCTGGCCTTCCCTGCCCATCCATCTGGGCTTGTTTTTGTTGGTGTCCCCCTGCCTCGTCCATGTGGTGCTGGACCTTGTCATTCTCATAGGCCCCCAAAGTCACCTTCTGCATCTCTGAGCTTCGCACATGTGTCTCCTGGTCTGAAATGCTCACCTCGCACATCCTCATCCTGATACCCACTGGTCCTAAAGACTCACCCTGGCATCATCTCTGAGCCTGCATTCTCCAAACCTCAGTTTATCCCCATATAAGATGGGTCTGAGCCAGGCATGGTGGCGCACGCCTGCAGTCCCAGCGGCCAGGAGGCTGAGACAGGACGATCAAGAGTTCAAAGCCAGCCTCAGCAAAAGCAAGGCCCTAAGCAACTCCATGAGACCCTGACTCTAAATAAAATACAAAATAGGCCTGGGGATGCGGCTCTGTGGGTGGTCTTTGAATTCAATTTCCGGGATTCCCCCCATCCCCCCCCAAAAAAAAATGGGGCATGATCCCACTTTCCCCTTGTTACTGGAGATTGACTTGGGGTTTCAGTCAACTGCAGGCAGCTAAGTTAGCTGAGACTAAAAGGTTTTAGACTAAAAGGTTTTAATCTATTCATTAGTAGATGTATAGTCAGCTTTTTATCACTCACCAAATACCTGACAAGAAAACTCAGAGAAGGAAAAGTTTATTTTGACTGGTGGTTTTGGAGCTGTATCCCAAAGTCAGCCTAGCCCATTGCTCTGGGTCCAGGTGAGGCAGAACATCATGGCGGAAGGGTGTGGTGGAAGAGCGCTGCTCCACTCACGGTGGCCAGGAAGCAGAGAGGGTAGGGGGCTGCAGAGAACATGCCCCCCCCAGGGCATCCCCCAGTGATCCACCTCCTCCAGCCACGCCCCACCTGCCTGCAGTCACCACCCGGTGGATCCATTCAAACTAGGATGGGAGAGTTGGGTTACAGCTCTCAATTATTTCTCCTCGGAATGTTCCTGCATTAACACAGGAACTCTGGGGCAACCCCTCAGCCAAACCACAATAAGTCCAAATAAGAGAAGTGGATCGTCTATTCTATCCATGACCTGTCAGACTACTCTGGGAGCCTTGTGACCATTTCTGGTGACTTGGCTTTAGGCTGATGTCAACAAAGTAGATTATGTCATTAAACGTATTTTCCATTCATTAAACATATGCCAGAAATTATACATATATTGTCACATTTAATTCTGTAAAAGTGTTATGACCTCTGTAAAATGATGTGGCAGGCAGAACCATGGACCCGAGATGTCCATGCTTGGATCCCCAGGACCTGTGATTATGGCACTTCACTTGGCAAAATGGAATTGACACAGGTGATGACAGTTACAAATGGGAAATATTCCTCAACCCCGGTGGGAACATTCTAATCACAGAGTTCCTTAAAAAGGAGACCTTTCGCAGTTGTGGTCAGAGAATGGTGAGCTTTCGGGTTGGATCAGGGAGCCAGGAGCTGGGGACACAGGTGACCTTGGGAAGCTGGGAAAGACTGAAAAACAGATGATCCCCTGGAGACCCCAGAAAAGAGCACAGTCCTGCTGACGCCTTGATTTTCACCCAGGAGACCCAGGTCAGACTTGTGCTGTAGAGCTCTGGAAGTAAACTTGTGTCATCTTAAGCCACTAAGCTGTGGTGACTTGTTATGACAGCAGTGTGCCTTAAATAGTCACTATGAGCATGAATTTTATGATCCCATGAATTTATAAATGGTGTGTCCTGTGCTTGTAGAAGTATAACTTCTTAATGACAGGGGGCCATTGAATAGACAGCGTGGGGGACAGTGAACTTCCTGTCCCTGGAGGCATGGTTGACCTCACCAAGGTCACCTAGATGGGCAGGTGCTTGGACAAGGGACCTCAAGAGCCTCCAGAGATTATAACCAGAAGCCATGTGCCCAGGGCTGGAGGAGCCTGTGGTTCTCCCTGCCACGCGGGAGGCCTCTGTCACCACCCGCAGCGTCCGCCCCTTGGGAGCGTTATTATATATGGTAACAGGACTCCATTACTTCAGAATGCTTTGGTGTAATGCATTGAAGGAATTATTGAAATGTGTAATTACAGTGTGCATTGTAATATAAAACAAGTCCATTATATTCATTTGATGGAACTGTGCTCCATAATGTCTGTTCTAATATAAAAGATTCCGCCATTAGAGTGTTATATTGTGTGATGATAATTGTCCTCCAGACCTGTCTCCCGCCTCCACCCGCTTGGTTCCGTGCTTTCTCATGGAGTTTCTGCTGCCATGAGACAGGAATACCGAGCGTCCCAGGCAGGAAGGCTCCTTGGGGTCACTCCATCCAGCCTCCCATTAGACAGATGGAGAAGGGATGAGGCCAGTTGCCCAGGGCCAGAGTTGGCCATGGCAGCACCTCCTGAGTGCTAGCCAGCTTCTGGCCCAGTGGTTCCCAAACATCTTTGGGAATTGGAACCCTTTGTTGAACAAGAATCTCAAGGCAGACCAAGGAGTCAACTCTGGGGGAAGCCAAGATGGGCTTAGTGGTCCTGACCACTCAGGGGCCTCCATTCCCTCTGAGTCCCCTTCACAAATCATGAGGGCTCCCCATGACATCCTCTGAAAACCAGTGGCCCAATGCCCTCTTTGTCCAGATGGGAAGATGGAGGCTGAGCGGGGCAAATGCCCGCCCTAGATCGCCCCAAGATGTGGGCAGAGCTGGATGACCTCCACCTCCTGTCGGCTTGCCCCCTCCTCTGGGTTAGTGTGGAAGCTGGTTCACCTGGCTGCTAGAACCACGGGGACTTGTCAATCACAGGATTGGAGGACCCTGGAGGTCGAGGGGTGGTGGGTCTGGGTGGAGAGGTGCAGGAACCCCTGGGGATGCTACCACAGGAGAGTTGGGGACCTCTTCCTCTCGGGTTCCTCTCGGGTCTGGGCCCTCTCTGTCTCCCTTCTCTGCCCTGAGTCAGAACTAGGTAGCAGGCACGGTCCTGGTGGCAAATAGCCTGGCGTGCTTCCGGCTGTGATGAGGTGTAAGGAATGCAGAACCAGCTTCCTGTACTTAAAAGGAGCAGATGGCTCTGGAGGGGACCCGAGCTGGCGGGAGGTGAAGGAGTGAGCAGAGCTAGTCGTAGGGTGTAGTATCCTGGGCTGGGGTGTTTGCTGGCTCCCCAAGTGTGGAGAACACCAAGTGTCCAAGTAGCGGTGATGAGGGGTCCAGGGGGTGGGTCCCATGGGTGGGAGCAGGCAGCGTGCTTGCAGGAGGCAGCATGGGCCTAGGGGCCTGCCAGGCTTAGGCCTGACTCTGTGTGAGCGCTGCGGGCCTTGGCAGGGCTGCAGCAGAGGAGGGTATCCTCTGGGCAGGTGGTTGTAGCGCCTGCCTCCCTGCCTCCCTGAAGCCCTGTTTTCCCCACATGACCAGGGTACAGCCAGCCAGGGAGAATGTTGGGGGAAAGACGTGGCTCTTTGGTGCCCTGCCTGTAGCACACTGAATAACAAAATTGTCCTTTATGTGTGTCCTCATTGTCATTGTCGGCTTCATTCTAGATGTTCACTATGAAATCTCTCCCCTAGCCCTGAATGATCTCCTCCATTTTATTCCTGGAGAAACTGCTCAGAAAGGTGTGAAAAATTGCCTGAGGTCACACAGCAGGACTCAACACCAGATATTTGTCCTTGCTTCACACTGAAAGGGGATCCCTGCCACAGTCACCCTCCTGCTATTTGAATTCTGGCAGTGAGAACATAAGTCCATCCCCAGGCAAACACTGTTCTGTATTGTGATCTGGGCCCAATCACTTTCCTGTTGTCCTCTGGGAGTTCTTCTTTTCCCGTTGGAGCTGCCAATGGAATCTCTTCTACTTTTTAGGAGACTTAGGATAGAGAATGGTGCCTTTCCGAGGGACACGTGGTGGTAGCAGGCATTTGCTGAGCTTCCAACGAAGGAGCAAGTCATCCTAATACCTCCTTTGCCAGGATCTGTGCAGTAGCATGTTGGGAACCCAGAAAGGAACAATGCTGTCCTCCTGGCAGTCTGGCTGTCTGCCCTGTCATTGGGTTCTAAAGCCGCCCTGCTTGGGTTGGGGTCTCATGGTCTCTCCATCTTCTCCCAGCAGGCTGGGGGTGCATAATGTCAGATCTAAACCTGGGCTGGGTTAGGGACAGTTCCTCTTTCTACACTGAAGCTTCTGTCCATCTCATATCCCCAAAGCCCTCTAGGCCTGTGATTAACTCATGCAAATAAATATCCAGTTTTGTGGAAAGAGGCATTGGCCAAGTTCCGCTCACAGTCTTGGCTTGCACAACATTCTTCCGCAGCTGGGTTAAATTCTCCCATTTTGCAGAAGAAGAAATAAAACTCAGTAAGCTTAATGCATTTGCTCCGACATATGCCAATAAATCCAGGAGCTGGCAGTGGGCTGGGTCTGTTTCCACTAGGCCCTGTCACCTTGCTAACGGTTTGCTGAACTGTGGAAGGGAGGCATGGAGTATTATTGGGCTGCCTGAGTTAGAACCCCCGGAATGGCAATTTAGAGCATGTTATTCAAATCCAGCGGACGCCTGTTCTACACTAACCATCATGAAAGGCCACTGTGAACAGGAGCCTGCATCTTCCTTTGTGCATTTGAAAAAATTCCATCTAAAGCCATCACGGCATGCAGTGACCATGGAGGAGTCAGTAGGAATTAAATCAGAAGCCAGGAATGGGAAGAAGGGAGAGGAAGGTCATCTTTTGAAATGACAAAGAGGTGCTGTTTTCTCAGTCGGGTAGGCGAGGCTTCCACTGGGCTGCGAATTTTAATTCCAATCTCTGCAGCTGCTAATGTGCTTGTCGCTTGGAGAATAGACACTAATTGACACGCAACTAAATAAATAACGTGTAACATGAAAGCAAACACAAGCTTTAAAGGAGGGGGAAAAAAAGAGCAGAAAGGAAGAAATTTAAAATGTGGGGGGTGGAACAGTGTTTTCCGCACTCCATTAAAATGACATCAAAAGACTTTTCAAAATATTTGTTTTGTGGGGAAGATACAGTTTGGAATCATCTGGGCTTCTGTCCCTGCGTCACTGTGCTACAGATCAGAGGCAGCAGGAGAAGAGGGGAGCAGATTCTTCAAAAGGGACTGAAGATCTGTAAGCAAGAACTGCGGGATGATGTATCAGCCTCCTTCTCTCACAGGGGGACAGGCTGGCCTGGAGAGGGACAGTGGGGCACCCAAAGTCATATGTCAGGTCCCTGGGAGATGAAGCCTGTGTTCTGCAGTTAAGACAGGGTCATACTGCAGTAGGATGGGCCCCTGGTGTCCTCATGAGAAGGGAGAGGCCTGGGAGACGAACACCATGTGACAATGCAGGTGACAGGGAGAAGATGGCCATGTGACAATGGAGGCAGAGATGGTGGTGGTGCAGTGGCAAGCCTAGGAGGGCCAAGGACCACTGCTGCCACCAGGATCCAGGAGGGCATGGGAGGATTTTACCCAGAATCCCCCATGGAGTGGGTCCTGCTGATACCTTGGTTTCAGACTTTCCCCTCCAGAATTGTGAAAGAAGAGATTTCTGTTGTTCTAAGCCTCCCCGATTGTGGCACCTTGTTACCAGATCCAGTCTCTCTTCATGCTCCGCACTCTGCCAGCCCAAAGTGGTCATAAGTCCCATGTCCCAGCCTGAGACATTGCTTCCGAGAATGTCCCGGACTTATTCCAGCCAATTACTCTCTGATCACCAGATAGCCATGAAATGTCATTTATGTTTGCCAATTTTAATTATTTATGGAGTCCTTGCTACTAGACTATAAGCATCTTCTCAAATTTCAATTCGATTTGTCCAACAAATGCTTCTCAAGCTTCCTAAGCAAATATGTCTCCCCAGCCGCTCCCCCCTCCCACCATCTCCTCCCCTTGTCTCTCCCCCAGGACCCGCCCCCCCTGGCCTCTTTGCTTGCTTGTCCGGAGAGCTCCCTCTGCTTGAAATGTCCTTCCCCCACATATCCATGTCACCTTGCTGATGTCACCTCACAGTCAGGCCTACACTGATCCCCCAGATACAGTCGCTGCCCCCTCCCTTGCATGCTGATTCCTCCTGGCTGACTTTGTGCCTTGCCATTTTTGTGTGTGTGATGCTCATCATTTCTCATCTGTTTTCCCTCCATAGACTGAACTCCAGGATAGGGACTTCCCCTGTCCTGTTCACCTGGAATGGTGTCTGGCACCATTGGTTGATGAATGATGCTCCCCCTGTGCAGAGCCCGGAGCTGGGCCCTGGGGAGACCCATGCATGGACCTTAAATAGCTCACAGTATCATCGGGGACCATGAGCTGACAGCTCCAGCTCAGGAGCTAGGAGCAACAGTGGTCTCCAGAGAGGGGGCAAGTGTCACTTTTTCTGGGGTGGCCAGAATCACCTTCCAGAGGGAGCGTGGTCTGAGATGAGGAGGCACGTGGTGGTAGGAAGGCCTGGTGAAGGGCCTCATGCAGAAAGTGTAGTGGCCAGAATAAGCTTGGGACACCTGGTCCTGGCCGTGTGCCGGTGCTGCTGTGAGCTGTGTGTAGGACACGCTGGGTGGGCGAGGAGCCGGGGCCACAGTGGAACCTGAGTCCAAAGGTGCCGGACACCAGCTGTGGCTCCCTCCCAGGGAGAAAAGGACAGAGTACTGAGCAAGGCATGTCCTTGCTGGGTTCCAGACTGCACTTTTGTGCCTCTTCTGCTCACCTTGCTCGGTGTTGCTTGATTGGAGATAGCCCTGGACATGTCTGGGGGTGCTCCTCTTCTCCTTCTAGCTATGCAAGCCCACCTGCATCACTCAGGGTCCTTGGGTGGCAAGTGACAGAAACACCATTCAAGCAAGTACGGTCCACGATGGAATTTGAGGGTCTTGTGTAGCCAACAGGGAGGGCAAGTATCCTTAGAAGGAGCCGGACCTCTCTGTCTCTGGCTGACTTCCTCTCTCCTAAGGCGGCTGGGCGTTGGGGACACACAGCTGACACACAGCCTCATATCCAGAGGGGACAGGCTCTATCCCTACAGCTGCAGTGGGTAGATCCCAGGAAGACACTGTGTGACCCAAACTGAGGGCTGAGTCCACCCTGCAAGCTCCTGGGACCAAGGGCAGGGGCCAGAGGTCAGCATCTCTTATTTGGACTCCTGGCTAGGGGCAGGTGTGGGCGCTGGGCCAAGAGGCAAGGGAAGAGAGGCACCTACCAGAAGGGAGGAGGGCACAGGGTAGGTCTGAGGTCCTGTCAGCACTCGGGTCTAAGTCAAAGGCCTTCAAGTCACAATTTACAACAAGCCCTATCTGGGTACCAGAGCACAGTGGGCGAGTGGTTAGATCCCGGTCAGAGTCTGGGTTAGGAGTCCTCTTTCATGTCCTAGGAATTTCCTCTCAGTGAGCCTCAGTTTCCTCACCTGTCAAGTGGGCAGGACAGACTTTGCTTCCAAAGGGTCTTTTGTAAGATCAGTAAGATGATCCATGGTACTTGATCAGCCCCAGACGGCTCTGTATTTGAGGTCCTACCCTCGGCATCACCTGCTCCGATCACCCTGGGACAGCTGACACCAAGCCTGAGCCTGCACGGGCCTCCTGGGGAGTGGGCAGGTGTGAAGCTCATTGCTCAGTGGGTGACCGAGGCCCTGGGGAGGGAGCAGCTCCCCCAAGGCCTGCAGGGCCAGTCTGCCAGGTCTGACGAAGCCCCTTGAAGTGTGAGCAGAGGTGACAAATTGGCATCGAGGTGGTTGCCTGGAATAAAATGAAATTGCTTATCAGAGAAATAATGCTGAAAGTAAAATAAATTAGACTTCGCACTGACGTCGTAATTTTAAAAATTAATTAAGAATAAAAAGAAGATGCATCTCGAAGGAAGAGAGAAGTCTAATTTCGACAGACAGTAATTAATTCCTTCGTTCAGGGATTCATTAACGAGCCCAAAGTACAAATTGCTCCTTTGCAGGCCTGAATCCCCTAGGGGCTCGGGCAAGGCTCTGTTGGGCCCCGTGGTAGAGAAGACACTTCTGGGGATCAGGGTTTAGGGCCCCCAGGCCAACGTCTAGCTATAGGGCTCTGACTTCTAGAGTGGGTGGTCCTCATGGGGTGTGGCCGTGGGGCTCCTGCCCCAGCCCTGCCTTAGTAGGGCCATGCACCCTTGGGACTGAGTCCCCAGGTGTGCTGTGGACAGAGCTGAGGGCCTCTCTGGGCTCAGAGTCAGCCAGAGGAGGAGCCCTTCCTTACAACAGGCTGTATGCTGTGATGTGGCTGGGGAAGAAGGGGCTCTAGGGTGCACGCCAGAGGTCCCTCGGAGGCGTGTTCCAGGACTGTTGGGCAGTAAAGGGGGAGGGGCTGTCCAGCCTCTGGGAGCTGGTAGCCAGTGGCTGTCTGCAGGAGCGTGGGTGGAAGAGATGTGAGGGCCAGGGCAGAGCATGGCCAGGGAGGAGCGGTGAGGGAGGCTCCAGTGGCCTTGGGGACCAGGCGCCAGAGCTTGGACTTTGTCCTGAGGCCACAGGACTCATGGAAGGGTCTCAGGCAGGAGTGTTTGCATTTTAGAGAGAGACCTCAGTGTCTGGAACTGGCCCTCAGATGCACTTTTTTGGACAGAGTATGGACCTCCTGGGGTTCCTTCCCCTCCAGCGTGGGAACCTTACTTCTTTGTTTTCTTAAAAACTTATTTCACTTTTAAACTGATACATAAAACATTCAAATTACTTTTTAACAGTACCATGTGATACGTGTTGATACCATGTGATGAACAACTGGTTTGTTGTTTAAATCAGGCTGAACGTGTCTGTTCCTCACACGTCTATCATTTCTTCAGGTGAAAACATTCATAATCCTTTTGGAACTTTCCGACATTCCCAGGATCTCATTGTTTCCTGCAGTCACCTGTGGGGCAGCAGCACACCACAGCTTCTGTCTCCTCTCCAGCTATATCTAGAGTCTGTTGATCAACCTTCCCCAGCCCCCAGCCCCCAGCCTCCAGCCCCCAGCCCCAAGCCTGGGCACACGAATTCTTCTTAAAATCAATGTCTACATTTGGAAACAATCCTACACTTACAGAAAAGTTGAGATAGGATACAAAGAACTTTTTATTCCTGAACTATTTGAGAACAAATAATGCCCCTTCGGAATCCCCATCACTCCCGACTCAATCCCAACATGGACATTCTCTTATATAAAACACTTGCAACTGTATCGGTCACTTATTGCTGGAACAATTACCCCCAAAGAGGACAGCTTAAAACAACAACCATTTGTTGTCTCAAAGATCTGCCTGTTGTCCCGGGTCTCTATCCAGGAGATACAGCCCAACTGTCAGCCAGGGATCAGTCACCTGGATTTGGCTGGGGCTGAGGGCTCCACCTGCAGGCTTGCTCAGTGGTCAGTGGGAGGCCAAAGTTCCTGATGGGCTGCTGGACCTAGGGCCACTGTGCACCACCACGACAGAAAAACTCTCCGTGGGAGCTCACAATATGGCCACTGGCTTCCATCAGAGTGGTACAGCTAAGAGAAAGATGCAGTCTTTTAGAAACTGTCTTGGGAGTGCTGCTCCATCTCTTCTCCCATGTTCCTCTGTCCACTCTAGGGAATGGACACAGGGGGTGACAGTCATGGAGGGCCATCTGGGAGGCTGCATACTTCACAACCATCACATCCCAATCAGGAAATCCCCAGAGACATGGCTGCCATCTAACCTTCAGATCCCACTCGACATTCTCCAAGTGTCATAAAGCTCTTCAAGGCAACAGGACCCAGGACCCGGGGGTGTGTGGCATTGTGCTTTATGTCTCTGTCCTCCTTCAGCCTGGAACAGTTCCTCAGTCTTTCTCAACTTTCATGGCCTTGCTGGTCTCAGGTATTTCCCAGCTGTCCCTCATTTGGGGTCTGTCTGGCGACTCCTCATGTCTAGATCCGTGAGATGCGTCTTGGGAATAGTGTCCCAGGAGGCACGCCGCCTTGGTCTCAGGGCGCCCTCTCAGGTCCCTGAGTTTCAGTGGTCCCTTACTAGGGATGTTGGTGTTGCTTTCTTGATCTCAGTGACATCTAAGTTGTGGTCACTGTAAAACCCCTTCTCGTACCTTTGTAATGAAGCATTGTTTGGGGGAGGAGGTGCTTTGGAATAATGTAAACATCTCGTTCCTCATCCAGTTTTCAATTGATTCCATTATATATTTAGACCATTGTAGACTCTCAACCTACTGGTTCATTTGGTGGACTGCAGCCTGCTTCACCATCCCTCACCCTGAGGCTCGCACTGCCCTGGGGTGGCCGGTGGGAGCCCTTTCACGTCCTAGGCAAGCGCTGTACCATGGAGCCACAACCCCAGCCCCTGTGGGAGCTCTTTCAGCTGGGGGCTGGGTCTCCTCGACAGGGACACCTTCCTTTGGAAATGCTTTCACTTCTGCCATCTCACAGGAGCCCTGCAGCTGCCTGTGACCGTGATTCCCATCGTTTGAGGAATGGAGATGTTCTCTTCTCCTCGGCTACTGTCCTCAGGTGGCCCCTTTGCCAAGATGCCTCCTGCTCCGGGTGAAAAGGCAGAGCTAAGAAGAGGAAGAGTGAGTCCCTGAGCTCAGCCTCACCTCACGAAGCCTGGGGAGAGGGCTCCTTCCTGTGGTGTGTCCTTGCCGAGAGAGTGATCTTGGAGGGACTGAAGCTCAGCCACCAGACCCACCAGGACTTTGGAGATCATCTGCTCATGGCCCCTGCTCCTGACAGCCCAAAGAGGGGAAAGCACTTGTCCCGCATCACACGGCATGCGTGGGGCAGAGGTGCATCTAGACCCTGGGTCCCCCCTTTCCCAGCTCAGAACCTGGAATAATAGGAGCGAGAGGTTACCTTGCAGGATGGGGGCAGAGATCACAGGAAAAGTCGTGAATGAGGAGCAACACCATCCTTTCTGCAGAGAGGGTGGGCTGCTGGCTCCAGACCCCTCTGGCTGGTCCTCCTTGGCCCCCACCCGCCCCTGGTGTCTTCTGTAGCAGAGAGGAAGATAGGAGAGGGACTCGGGCAGGGTCAGGAGGAAACTCCTGCTCTGTAGGCCAGGCTGTGAGACCTGATTCTGAGACTTTTAAAATTGCAAATTACATTCTGGGGCTGGGGGACTTGGAGGGAGGGACTTATTTGCATATGGATCCCAGAACCTTCTAGAAGGACATTGCTGAGACCATAGCCTCTGCTGCCAGAGGCACAGAACTGAAGAGATGGGTCCGGGGAGGGGCCTTGGAGGGGCCTTCAGTGAGGGTCAGGAGCAAGGAAGGGCAGGGAGATGTGGAAAACAGCATTGCTTTGGGAAAGGGGACCATCCAGTGTGTGAGAGGTCTTGGTACTCTTGGGCTGGTCCCCCTGCCATCTTGCTGCCAACCACAGAGCTGTAAGAATAATCACCTCTTATGACAATGCACTCAAAGGTCAAAGTCTTCTACTGAACAGATGAAAAAAATTTAGGCTGAGTGATCAGTCGTGTAAAACTATAAGTACCTAAAATATTCAATAATGGGGGCTTGATTAACTAGATTTTGGTACTCTGGAGTATGCTGCTGGCCAAAGAAGAAATCTTAAAGAACTGTTAATGAAATGGAGATATACTCACAGTCCAACACGAAATGGAGAAAGCAGGACCCATTATGTGATCCGAGTCAGCACTGTTAGTGAAACAGTGGGAAATTGTCCACGAAAAGTTATCAGGGTTTAAATCTGGATTGTAGGACTGTGGGCAACTTTTATTTCCTTCTTTATCTTTCTGTTTCCTGCAGTAAACAATGTTACTTATATTACTTACAATAAAAATATTATAAGAAACAATATTACTTTTAGAATGAGGGGAAAAAAACCCATAAAAGTTTACAAAAGGAACCCAACACCCCATAACTCATAAGTGACACTATCTGAATGGAGAGTGGTTTCCATTCCTCTTGCTATATCCAGAAGTATGGGTCTGCCAACTCCTCTCCTCTCTCTCAGAAATCCCCTATGCGGCTGTGTGCAGTTGGCATTTATAAATGCATCACAGAGTTAAAGAAGAACTGGCCAGGAGAGGGAGGTACCCAGCAGGACAGGAGGAGAAAGGGACTAATTCTCGTGAATCGCATGCAACTGCCCCTGAGTGGTGGGTCGCTGTTTTCTCTCTAGTTGTTGGAAGGGGCTGCAGTGAACCACCCCACACTGTCATCCTCACCATCTACTTTTTGGGGTGCTGGGAAGAATTTAGGGCACAGTCTGTGGCCAGAAAACAGATCAGTTTAACTGGCCAAGCCAGGAACTCAGCTGGTTATCTCAGAACATAAAACCTGGTATGGTTTGTAAAGCACCCGTTCTTCCACCATTTCATCTCAACAAAACACGAGATAGACATTATCTCCATCTGGGTAACTAGAAAACTAAGGCCAAAAAGGTTAAAAATTTCATAGCTGGGGTCGGATTTAGATGTTTGACTTTCAAATGTCAAGTTCTGGCCACACCCTTGTAGTCATGAGACCCGCGAGGGTGATATTTTCATCACTGAAAACAATCTATGGCTCAGTCCTGAGAGGTCAGTGTCATTATATGGGCTCTTATTCTAACTCCTTTCAATGCTGGTGAGCTCCGCTTCCTTCCGGGAGGTTCTCTGGGTTAGTGCCACACATTATTAGCACGTTAGTAGCATATGAGTCACATGACTTCCCCAGGCATTTTTGAAAGTAAAAACAAAAAGGCTTCACTAGACAAGATCACAGAAATCTGGAAGGTGATGCAAGCTTCAGGCACCTCCAGGGACTCAATAAAGTGTTAACTCTGATGTTTCTTTTGCACACAGACATCTTCCAGTAGCATGAAGATGGACACAGAAAGATCTAGAGTCACATTCTCCCCACTTTGTATCTTTATCAACAGCACCGAGTATAAAGTCTCAAGGAAGGTTCTGATTGGCCAGGCTACGTCATGTGACCATTTCTGGGACCAGAAGGGTCCTTTGGCCCCACCTTTAACCACACAAATGTGCATCCCCAAAGAAAGAGGGGTTCTAGCACCAGAACAAAAGGTTTGCCACAACAATTGAAGTTTTCAGGACTACAGTTGTGTTTCTCAACTTAAGTCCTTTGCCAGTATCTGTGGCCTCTCTGTTAACAAATAGAGTAGAGAACAGGCCACTGTTCTTAGCTCTCCTGTCTATTTGTGAATCTTACTTATAGATTTTCTTCTTAGTTCTTGTGCTGATTGCCTCTGTAAGTTTTAATGACATGCTAAGTCTCTATTTCTTGATTTATTCCTTTTGGATTATAAGAATTGATCTCTGCTATGAAAAACAAAGAAATAAGCGAACTTACATTTTCTTCTGTGTCTCTTGTCCACACCCAATTCTTGTTAAATAATTATTCTTATATTGTCAAAGTTCATAACATTTATATTCATTGTGTTGCCATAATGGTCTTCCATGATTTCTCTATAGGTTGGTTCTAAAACTTAAAACCCAATGAAAATATCATTTATACACTTTAGATTACGAGGCTATTTATTGCAGAACCACACAAGGTGATTAGGTTCAGGGAGGAAAATGTCTTAAAACCTCACTGCTCAGAGGGGGTGTCTAAACACCAGGGGCAGTGGAATCTCTTATAATCAGGTTTTCACTTTCCTTGATCCTAACTTCTTCTTCGATGCCATTGTTGTGTGTACTATTTTAATGATTTTAAGCATACAATTCAGTGGCATTAAGTATGTCCATAATTTTGTGCATCCATTCCCACTAACTAGCTCCAAAACTTTTCATTTCCCTGAAAGGAAACCCTGGGCCTTTGAGGTGCCACTCCTCACACCCATCTTCCTCCAGCCCCTGAAAACTACTAATCAGCTTTCTGTCTCTGTGAATTTGCTTATTATGGACATTTAATGTAAGTGGCAGCATACAGTATGTGGCCTACTGTGTTTGTCTTCTTTCCTGTGCCAGATGTTCTCAAGGTTCATTCATCTGGTGGTATGCATCAGTTCCTTATTCCCTGTTTACGGCTGAATAATATTCCATTGCATCAACCTGCCATATTTTATTTATCAGTGACAGATATTTGTTTTTTCCCCACTTATTGTGAATAGTGTCACTATAAACATTAGTGTTCAAGTGTCTGTTTGAGTCCTTGCTTTCTATTCTTTTGGATATATGCCTAGGAGTGAAATTGCTGGCTCTTAGAATAATTCTATGTTTAATTTACTGATGAACCTCTAAACTGTTTCCCACAGCGGCTGTGCTAGTTGATATTTCCACCAGCCGCATATGTGGTTTCCAATTTCTCCTCCCCTATTCTCTCTGCCACCTATTATTTTCCATTTTTAAAATTATAGCCATCCTCATTGATGTGAAGTGGTTGCTCTGATTTTGAGTTGCATTTCCCTAATGGCTAATGATGCTGGGCATCTTTTCATGTGCTTGTTGGTCATTGTGCGTCTTCTTTGGAGAAGTGTCTATTCAAGTCCTTTGCCCAATGTTTAAGTGGGTTGTTTGTCTTTTGGTTGTTGAAAATATTTTTAAAATTACCATTTTGTTGTAGAAACTCCTCTGTATGCATGTTTTGAAATTTGGGTACAGAAGTGAGAAGTAGTCCATATTCTTGAGAATTAAAGTACCCTACTTTTGCCCCTTCCCCTGGTTTGATAGTTTAGCCTGGGATGAAACTATTTCCCCCTGGATCTCAGAAACTGTAGTAGGCTGCAGAAATCCACCCAGGTCCTAATACCTGGAACCTTTGTGTGTTTGCTTATATGGCAAAAGGGACATTGCAGATGTGATTAAGGATCTTGAGATGGGAAGATGGCCCCTAAATAGGACCACAAGTGTTCTTATGAGAGAGAGTGAGAGGGAGATTTGTCTACAGGGGGAGAAGGCAATGTGACTCTGCAGCAAGAGGCCAGCTTTGAAGGTCAAGGAGGAGGTCATGAGCCAAGACATGTAAGAAATGCTGCTCTGGATGCTGGGAAAACTGAGCCAACATTCACCCCTAGGGCTGCTGAATGCAGTCATGGGACACCTTAATGTCCCCTTGATGAAACTGATTTCAAATTTCTCAAGTCCAAATTGTAAGAGAATAAATCTGTGTTGTTTTACGTCATTGAGTTTGGGGCAGTTTGTTACAGCAGCTGTAGGAGGCTAATACAAAGCCTTGCTCTCTGCCGGCATCCTGAACCAGCCTCTTCACAATCACCCAATGACCTCTCTTTCCCTGAGGCTGTTGTCTGGAGCTTTGCTCAGCCTTCCTGCAGGCCAGCCATGACCTCTGCAGCCTCAGGCCGTGGCTTGCTCTGCTTTTCTCCTGTTAATCTGTTGGTACAATTTTTTTAAAAAAACTTCAAACATTTGTAAACAGATGCAAACATCTACACCGGTGGAGTGAACTCCCACAGGGCCTTGATTCAGACTCAACTGCTGTCGGCCTTCTCTGTCTGCTTCACTTTCCCTGCTGTTAAAACAGTGCCCCTCCCAAATTAGCGATTCTCAGTATTTAATGTGCTAAGCAATCACCTGGGGATTGTGGTAAGTCGCAGATGGTGACTCAATAGTTCTGAGTAGCCTGTGCCTGACCTTGGAGCCACATGCTCTCTGTCCCCTCCTCATGGCAAGGCCTGGGCTGACCACCCTTTATTTGGCCTCTGCATCAACAGGTAAGGCGGGGGAGGCTCAGAAAGCCAGCTGCCTCCATCCTGAGGGGGCTGGAAACTCTCCTGGGGAGTGGCCGTGCAAATCCAAACTGCCAAGGGACAGGACATGGCTCCCTCTCCCTCCCTGTAGGGTTGGAGCATTCAGTCAGGTCCTGTCCAGGATTCAGTGGCCAGTCCATGAAGTGGGGCCAGACCTGGGACAGGTGCAGAAGACAGACCTGTCCCCTGCCCTTGGAGGGCCTCCTCTGGGGCTCTCTTAATTTGCTCAGGTGGCAACACCCAAGCATTATAAAGTGGGTGGCTCAAAGAGCAGACATTCAGACACTTCTCACCAAGGCTGGGGAACCCAAATCAAGGTGCTGGCTCATTAGGTTCCTGGTGAGGACCCTCTTCCTGTCCTACAGATGGCTGCCATCTTGCTGTTTCTTCACAGGGTAAAGAAAGAAAGATGAGAGGAGGTAGGTAGGTAGGAAGGTAGTTAGATAAAAATAGACAAGGAGGATCTCAGGTCTCTTCCTTTTCCTGTAAGTATTCTAATCCTATCATGGGGATCCAACTCCCATGACCTCAGAGAAACCCAAAGACCCTATGTCCAAACCCCGTGGCCATGGGGACAGGGTATCAACACAGGAATTTGAGAGGGACTCAAAACATTCAGTCCATAGTAGAGACAAACAAAAATTTCAAATTTCTCTGGATGAGTGGGTAGCCAGACCTCCTGATGGTAGACACCCAGGATCAGGTTAAGGGCATTCTGGGGACTGTGGTTTGGTTGACAGCAATAGTTTTAAGAGCGCCAAGAGCCAGGTAAATGTTCTTTCCGAAAAGCTGCACGAGAGGAAGGCCTGTGGGTCACTGGGAGTGGCCTGGGAGCCGCCTCCTCAGGAGCTCTCTGGAAGACAGAGACTCAGAGAGCATCTGTGACCAGGTGGCAGGTGTAGCTGGGCCTCTGTGTGCTCTGCATGGTGCTTGGGACATCATGTTTAGTTCATATTTGATAAATACATCGGTGCTGTTATGTTCTTCTTAAAAAAATGGTTTGGGACCTGTGAAAAAATACCGTCAATGAAGTGAATGATTAATTCACTTAGTTAATTAATTAAGTGAATTCAGGATGCAGAAGACAGCTAGACTGTTGAGAAGAGTTCTCGCTGGGTCCAGAAGAAAATTCCAGAATCATGGGTGGACCCTCACTGGAATGCCAGAAGACGGTGGCTTCTATGAAAGTGGAACAGAAAGCCATCAGGAGAGAAGAGCAGAGATGAGCAGATACTTTGATAAAAGTATGGGTGAGGGGTGGATGAGGTCAGGAAGATTTGCAAGGCGTCTAAAGACAGTGGAACCATGACGGATCCCCTGGAAGATTTGGGGGGAGAATCAGCTCTATGTGAAATCAAATCAGTGATGTCTGAGGACAGTCTTCAAAACTCCCTGAGAAGGAAGAATAAAAAGATAAAGATGGGGAAACACAGAACCTGCCATATTGTTGAGGAAAGAGACGTTGAAGATAGGTCGGGCAGGGCAAAAACATCCTCTTTCCGGATGAAGAGACCCTCCCTTGGATAAATCCTGGACAGTGTGTTGAAATACAAGGAGAAAAATTAAACAATAAATAACTTGCAAGGATCCAGGCAGGAAAAGGGAAAACATCATCTAGTAGGTGACCCACCAAGGAACAAGTTGGGATGGCCTCAGACTTCCTTTGAAGTAACAGACCAGTGTGTTCCTAGCTGGTTTTCTAGTCTTCCAAAGAAACATGGAAAGATAACAGAATGTCCTCCTCTGTAAAATGGGACAATAACAGCCATTCCTTGTAGGAAGAGAATGAAGGGAAATACCCAGGTGAAACCTTAGAACGGAGCCTGGCATACATGAACCCTCAAAAACGCCCTCAGCTGGGCCATGTTGAGGTAGAGGCATTTTGGACACTCAAGTGGAGATGCCCAGGGGGGGTCTGCAGCTCAAGAGGGAGATCTGGGCTGAAGGTGGTGATCCCAGCTGAGAGGACAGAGGGCCTGCCGGGGGGTGCTGGGGAGAGGAGGGTAATAAGGAGCACAGACATCGGGCGGGTACAGGGGACTGTGGTGTTTGAAGCCCTATCTAATTGGGGCTCTGCTCTTGGCTGTGGTGACCACCTGGCCATCTGCAGTCAAGTATTGCTTGACCCATGCAAATCGATCCTTGCAGATGTGCTTTTATCAGCGTTACAGAGCCAGCCCCAGGATCCTGCCCCAAATCGTGGGGGCACCAAATTGCCCACTGCAGAAGGAACTCCCTTGGCACATGAGGTGATGCTCACCTCCTGGGAAGGCCCTGGATCTTTACTCAGGACCCAGCCCATTGATTGCCAATAACTCTTAGGCGCTGAGTATTTAGGGCTCTTGTCAATAAGATATCTCCTCCCTCCTTGCAGGTCGGAGAAGACTGATTGAGACTAAGACACTGAGCGTTTGAAGATTGTATGATTAGGGAAATGTACAAATTTGATTTCACCTGTCCAGACTCAATTCTGTTCTAATCAGAGAGATGGAAAACTCCAGTGTGATAATGGCGGGGAAAATGACTTTGTTCCTTGGCCATTTAAATGTCTCCTGCTTCGGCTCAGGAGCGTCACTGGACTTGCCTCGTGGGCTGTTGGATGGGGGTGGGTTTGGTGGAGCTTCACCTCAACTCATCGATACCTTCTTTTCCTGTAGTGCCCAGGCCAGGCCTTTGGGAACATGGTGGTGAAGGGCGTCCTGGGAAGAACGCACCCTCTGCCTGGCCCTGAGCTGGGGCCAGCTGGCCAGCTGTGCATCCTCTGACCCCTCTGGATCCAGGAGGGAAGCTGGTCACCTGGTGATGCGAGGAGCCTGGGCTGTCCCCAGTGGCCCAGCCCGTCCTCCATGACCTCCTTCTCTTTGCTTCCATGGCTCCCTCCCCTGGAGGGCCCTTCCTCCCTGCTCCATGGGGCACCTCTTACTCATCCTTCAAAGCCAGCCCTCAGGGTCCCTCTGGAGGCCACACCAGCCCAGGACAGCAGGTCACTGTGCTCTCTTGCTGCTGTCTTCTTGTTCTTCCCTCCAAGCGTCCACAAGTTACCTTTGAACTCCAGCCACCTTGGTCCCCTCTAGCTCAGTCTTAGGAGGAAACTGAGTCAGAAGCCATCCTACAACCTCGATGGAGCAGTGGCCCAGGTCGGTCCTCAGGCCAGCCCCTCCGTGTAACATATGCATGGCCTCCTGGAGATGTATGCCTGGACCATGGGGACCCTGGGACTCTGTAGAACATGCTGGTGGGCATAAAGGCCTTGCTCTTGGAGAGGAGTGCGTTCCTATCTTGATGTCCACAGAGAGAGGAGCAGGCGGCCAGGGCCATGGTGGTCTGGTCTCCTGGATGGTGTGGTGACAGCCCTGCCTATGGATTCAGGGGGAGAGCTTTGGTGCTGTGGGCTCCAGGGATTTCCTTTCTCTCTGGGTCTCAGTTTTCTTATCTACAAAATGGGGATAAGAGCAGTCCTTCCCTATATGATTGTCGGAGGATTCGATGAAATGTCCACATGGAGCCCTTAGAACGGCGTGCAGTCCCGGGGGTCAGCCTTTGGTCTGTGGTCTGGACATCTTTGTGGAGGAGGATAGAAACGTCAGGATCACCCTCCAGGGAGGATTCTGAAATTCTAGACGGCAGCAGTGGATGCTCTGGGAGGGCAGGAGGCCGAGGTGCCTCGCCGGTCTCCGTTTGGCAGGAGGGGAAGCTGCTTAGCATTCTGAGACAGAGGCGACCCTCAAGCAGCGCTCACCCTCTGCCAAGCACCTGGGAAGCCCTCTCTTATTTAATCTTCACAAGCACCTTAGGCTATTGCATTGGGCTGTAGCCTCTTTATAGATTGGAAAGCTCCAGAAACGTGGTCATCCGCAAGGGGACCAGAATGTGACATCTGCCATGAGCACTGAGAATCCTGCCCCTCACTCTCCAGGGGAGGCTTATGGTGCTGGTGCAGGGTCTCCTTCCCACCCCGCCTGGGGGCCCAGGAACCTGACTCAGAGGTGACAGCAGCCCTGTGGCCACTGGCGAGTGATTCACCTCCCTGGGCACCAGGTGACTGGCCCTGGGATCGGTGCTATAGTCACAGAGACATCTCTCGCCATCTTCTGAAATTTAATGACCTATGAATGATAACAGATAATTTGCAGATTTAACATAATCAGAGCTGGCCAATTTTCATTCAATTATTTGTTAATAAATACTTGGATCCCCGGCTGGAGTTTTATGCTGCCAAATTGGATATGAAAGGCCATGAGCCTGCATAGAGTAGAATACCTGCTTCATTTCTAGCTGAATATTTATAAAGAACTTTATTTTGGCAGGACCCAGAAACACCCAAGGTTTACTTGGTGTTCATCTGCATTGTGAATATTTTAAAATAGTAATTATCTACAAAAGGTCAAATATTTGCTTTATCTATATAATTCAATTTCCCAAAGGCCTTTGGGATTCAAATGAATGCCCTTGTAATATCTTCATTGAAAAAGAAGATTAATTATGCTTACATGGAACCTAATTTGGCTTATCAGACCTTTAATGTGGCTGCGATCGTGAGTGCATTTAAATTTAGGATTACGCAGGTGATCCCGGGCCCTTATTTGGGAGACTTTTAATATTTGTCATTATTTTTATGCATATCATTTTTCCTGCCTGCTCAGGAAAATTAAAATGTCGGTTCTGAAAGAAATAAACATTATGTATTGACATTAGTAATTATGTTTTGGTATTTAAAGATGCATAAAAACTGCACACAGGGCTTCAAATATAAATTTGCAGTTAATGCCCTCAGACGGAAGCCTGAGCTCTTCCACGGACTCACTAAATTGAGGGAAAGCTCTCTCTGGGGGTACCGTCCTGCAGAGTGAGCACCAGGACTTTCAGGGATTCTCAAGGATGCTTGAAATTTTGAGCAGCCCCTGGAACTCTGGATTTAGGATCAGAAGGCCTGGGGTTTCTCATTATCACAAAAGTGCTATGTGATCAGGACCCATGAGAAACCCTTCTGAGCCTGGTTTCCTATGAACATAATCATTTGTTTAGGTTCTTTTCCAGTGGATGGTCTGGTCCATTCCTCAGTGAAGGGGCCACATCTCAGTTAGTCTGATCCCTAATAAAGGCAGTGGGGTCTCACAATCTCAAAGGGATTGTGAGTCAGAGGTTGATTTTGTATGAGTTAGCTATTGCTGCATAACAAAAAATACCAAAACTTGGTGGTTTAATAAGAACTATTATTTTATTACTTAATGTGTATTATTTACTGTTTTTTAAATCTATGTGTCATCTAGGCTATTCTGCGGATCTAGGCTCGATTGACTAATGAACTTGGCTGGGTTTATTTGTGGATCTTAGGTCAGCTGGCAGGTGGGTGGGGGCTGGCTGGTCTCAGATGGCCCTGGATGGGTTGCCTCAGGAGTCTTGCTTTCTCCAGCACAGTACCTGGGTTTCTCATAGCTGAACAGGGATTTGAAGGAGGAAGCCCAACTTCCTCCTGGTCTCCCACTCCTATCAGGCTCCTGGGCATTTGTTAAGGTTCTATTTTATTTTTTCATAACAGCTTTATTAAGATGAAGTCCACATGGCATACAGTCACCCACTCAGAGTGGACAGGTCAGTGGCACAACTGCAAACGTGCAAATGCTTTCTCTAACTCCTGCTCGCCTCTGGTTTGCTACTATCCCATTGGCTAAAGGAAATGACGTGGGCACACCCAGAGTCAGAATAGGAGGGGCAGGGATGCTTGGGGACCTCCAATGCGATCGACCAGCTGTGGCCCTTACTGTGGCCCTGCCACTTCCTGGCTATCCAGACAGAGGCTTCCACCTCCCGCTGCCTCCGTCCGTCAGATCCGGCAGAGCTGTGGTGTGGTTTAAAGGAGACAGATGTGACTGAGGTGTTTGGGAGCAGGTACACGGTAGCTGTCTGGAAATGCTTACCCAAGGGTGTAAAGATGGAAGTCCAAAGAAGGGCATTTCAGGTGTGTTTATAAGAGTGAAAAATCAGAAACCACGTAAATGCCTGTCAGAAGGGGCCTGGTTAATGAATCGTGGCGTGTCTAGGTGACGGAACACTCCTTAGCCTCTTAGGCCAGTGGATCAATATTCGGGCACAGAAGGTTGTCCACGATAGATTGTCGAGAAGGAAAAAAACAAGCAAGTTTTAGCTCGACCTGTGATGTGCAGCGCCATTTGTGTGTGAGTGCATGTGCGTGCATGTGAGCATGTGTGAACATTTTGATGAAGACCCATTATGTGCTGAGCACTTCACCTCCTTAGGCTATCAAGCCTGAAAGACAGGTAGACTCACCCCATTCCAGATGAGAAAACTGAGGTTCAGAGTGGCAAAGTAACTTGGCCCAGCTGAGAGCTGCTCCCAGGTGGACCAGCAGCACCTAACCTGATTACCAGACCCCACCCATCACACGGAGAGCCTGTGTCATGCCTGTTGGCAAAGTAGAGGCTCTCCACACACCAGAAGATCTAGAAAGGCTTTTGTTTCAAATGCAGACCCTTGGGCCCCTGTCTGTATCCAAGGAGCCATTCCGCTCTGGGGGTGGGGGCCGGGAGTCTGTCCTTTAGCAGGCATCCTCAGGGATTCTGGGGCAGTCAGTCTGGTAGACAGGAACTGCTGCCCCAAGTCCTCTCCTCTTGTTTGATCTTCACAGCACTTAGCAAAATAAACAAAACGTAGGTCGAAGCCATCATCCTCATTTTACAGATGAGGAAACTGAGGCTGAGGGAGGAGGTCACTTGTTCAGGGTCCTGGAGCTAGGGGAGTGGGTGGGAAGCCTGTCTTACTCTAGGCCTGCAGGTCATTCCAGCCACCAAGAGCCGGGAAGCCTCTTGGGATGGTGGCAGAGATGCCTGGGATGTCGGGGCCACCCAGTAACTGTGGCTGCCAACTGCCCTCTGCCCTGGGCCTCCAGCAGATAGAGGCTAATCGTGGAACCCTGCGGCCTTGTCTGCCAGGAACTTGGCTCCTGATGCCAGCGTGGAGCAGAGGGTGGCATTGCTGGCCATGTTCACTCTCCAGGGCGGGGACCTCTACATGGTCCCAAAGACCCAGCCCAATAAATCAGCCTTGAGAAACAGGCCCTCACTGGGCTGCTTCTTCCTCCTGCCCCTGCAGCTGCGGGGACTGGGCCTCCTCTTCAGCCGGTTGCTTCTTGGCTGTTACCAGCGACTTTCAGGAACCCATGCACAGCACTGCCATCAGAGAGCTTGGAGCCATCGTGGGCTGAGGAGGAGGGGCCAGCGTAGCTCCCTGGCCTTCTTCCGCCTTTAGAGCTGGGGGAGCAGAGTGCCCGGCAGACGGGGCCGCTGACCAGGCTCCCAGAGGCCCTGCAGGCCTGGGGACACCTCTGCCTTGGGGTGGAGGCCCAGATGCGGTTGGCTTTGTCCCCCAGCCCGAGGCTCCCTATGCCACACACTTCCTAGTGGCCCCTGCTCCTGTCAGGCTCCTGGGCATTTGTGAAGGTTTTGTTTTATTTTTGTACAACAGCTTTTTTCAGATAAAGTCCCCATGCCGTATACAGTTCACCCACTTAGAGTGGACAAGGCAGTGGCAGGGTGGGCTTCAGAGCCGAGCAACCCTCACCCGTGGATGGTGAGCATTTCCCTGTCCCCAGAAGAAAACCTGGTACCCTGGAGCTGTCGCTCTACCAACCCCAGTCACCCCAGCCCTGGGACACCCCTAATCTGCTTTCTATCGCTATGGAGTTGTGTATCCTGGACATTTCATAGAAACAAAGCAGACAACCTGTGGCCCTTGGTGAAGGGCGAGTCCGTTTAGCATATTTCCAAGGTGGCCACGTTGTAGCACGAATCAGTGCTTCATTCCTGTCTAGGGTGAGATAATATTCCACTCTTGATACATACACCACCATTTATTTTATGATTTTTTGGTTCCCCCAAAGATTTAACAATTGTTTGCAAAACACAAAAGAGAAATTGCCAGGTAGAAAACAAAAGAGACAATCTCTAAGAATTGATTTTGTAACAAGCGTACCACACAAATTGGAAAAATGATTGTACCAGGAATTCCACGGCTGCTTGCTTTATAATTACCAAAAATGAAAAAGAGTCTAAATGCAGAGAAATAAGGATCTGGCTGAATCCATTATGGTAATCCATATTCTAGAATACTGTGCAGTCATGTGGAATTATATTCATCGGCATGAGGAGCCCTCCATGATATATAGTCGAGTCAATTATGTGATCTCATTTTTATAAAATTATCCTTTCATTTTATCCCCATCTGGAGGGATGTTCACCAAAATGTTCGCATGGAAAAATTTTTCCCTGAGGGATGGAAATTTCAAGTGGTATGTGTGTGTTTTTGCTCTGGGGGAGGGGGAGAGTAAGAAGTTGGGGGTAAGAGCAAACAAGTATAGCAAAATAAGATGTACCCAAGGGAGTATACCCAAGAATGTATATGAGAAAGTCGTCTGCATGTGTGTAGAAGGAACTTCCACATTGTTTCCTTTAAGGGGGATGGGGAAACTGATAGGACTGGATGATCAAATTTGTGCTTGACACTGAGCTCCCCAGCAGCCAAAGCAAAACAGGAAAAGGGCACCTACAACTTGTAGAGGAGCCATAGCTATTCCTGAGAGAGGCTGAGAGAGCGGCTCCTTCTGGGAAGCAGCTCCTCCCAGTGTGAAGAACAACATCCTTCACAATATCCTCTTGGTGCACTCAAAAGCAAGGTGTCAGGGCTCTTCCTAAACAATGACCACGGTGGCCTCCCTTGGGAGGCAGTGAAGTGAGCCTGTAAGTGGAGAGAGAAGGCATCCCCGGGCCCTGGCACATGGACACCTGCAGTGCTCTCCTGCCAGCCTGCATGCTCTTCTCTTGCTCCACTCAGAGTTGTCTCGAGGTCTCACTTCAGATGTCACCTCCTCCAGGAAGCCCTCCTTGATCTCCAGGTCTGGTGCAGCCCTCCACCCAGCCCCTCCGACCTGACCTGCAACCTCACGGTCTGTCTCCTTTATGGGCTGAGGGCTTTTTCAGAGATCACAGAGTCCCTAACAGAGTTGGACCTTAGGAGTCCAGGCCTGCCTCTGCTGTCCCCTGGCCTTGATGGCTTAGTCATTTGAGGATAGTGTGTGAAAGGAAACTTCTGTGTCGCGTGACACAGGCGGGTTACAAACCAGTCTGGTGGAAGGCGACCTGAGCACGTGGGCAGTCTCCAGGCTCCATCCAGGCCCTGACCTCCCCTCTCCACCCGAGGAATTGGGGCTCCCAGAAGGGAGGTAACAGACACACCTGGGAGGGGGCAGGGCTGTGCCCGCCCAGGTTCTTCCCCCTCTGCCTAGGCTGCGAGGGTGACTGGGGACACCTGCGGGTGGAGGTGGCTTCCTGCAGTGCTCAGGAGAAGGGTGAGACTGAGTGGAAGTGACCCGCAGGCCTTCAGGCAGAGGGACAGCAGTGGCGTGGCAGGGCGTGGGCACAGCTCCAGGTGAGGAGGCGGGGGAGGTGGTGGGGCAGCCCGGGAAGGAGCTCACCCCAGGATGGGGCTTCCTCTGGGCGCCCCCAGGGAGCCAGCACGAGCCTTTGGGGAGAAAGATTTGCCCCAAAGGGGGTGACACTGAGGGCCAGGAGGCCATTAAGAAGGCGGCAGCAATGTCCAGGCAAGAGACGGTGGTGGTTCTCGGGTGAGTGACAGCAGGCTGGAACCGAGGGCAAGCCCTGTCCCTTTGTCCTTCTCTGACCTTGGCGGAGGTTCTGTGGGGAGCAGGCAGAAGAGTCTCCCGGTGGTTTCTGCTTCAGAGATGGCCCCTGGCGATGGCCCTCCTGGGGGGGGTCAGCAGGGCTTCAGGAGGGATGGGGCGAGGGTGGGGTCTTGAGGCGGGAGCTGAAGTGCCACCTCCGACTTCCACAGGGGGTCAGTGCAACATTAGAGTTCCTCCCACGGCTCTGTCCTGGGCAGCCCTGAGCAGGCTCTTGGCTCAGGAATGTGGACCAGCTGGTTCTGTTTGGAACCCCTGGTGGGGAGGGAGCCGGCCAGGTGGGCTGGGGATTCAGAGTCTCTGGAGAATGGTCTTAGTTTTAGAATTTCAGAAGAACTTACTGAGAAAGCCCCAGAAACTGACTCATGTCTGAAACAGGAGGGGAGATATCTTCTCCTTCCAAAGCTCCTGATGGGCCCAGAGTTGCCCTTGCCAGAGACCCACCTCTGCCTGCTTTCACCTGGGCAGGTGGATCCCACCTACAGGGAAGTCTCTGCAAATGACAGACACCAAGGCCAGAGGAAGTCACAGGACCACCTAGATACCCAACGATCCGGCACATTTACGACTTTCTGCTTGGTTGTTGAGACACGGAGCCCAGAGAGGGTGGTCTGATCTGCTCAAGGTCTTGTAGCCATTGAGAGGTGAAGCCAGGTTGGAGTGTCAGCCGGCTACCCCCAAGTGGCTCTCCAAGTTCAGTGATGAAGCCACCATCAGACAAAAAAAATGATGCTGGGACTTAACAGAGCCAGTTGTCCTCTCCAGAGCAGTTCCCCTCCCTCTCTCAGCTGACTGGAAGCTCCCAAGGTTGGGCTCTGCTTTCTCCATTTCACAGATGAGGAGACTGAGGCCAAGAAGCTGAGCGGCTCCCCTTCTATCGGTGGCGTTAGTGTTCCTGACCTCTACTGTGGAGTTCTGCAGCACGTGTTGGTGGTCCCCAAGGCCTGGGGAGTGTGTTTGAGATACAGGCACCTGAGCACCGTCTCTGAGATTCCATCCACTGGGTTTGGGCTAGGATCTGGGGAATCTACTTTCCAAAGCAACTCCCCGAGGAGTTCTGAGGCAGCTCATTGGCAGATCAGGCTTGGAGTTGACCATGGCCAGCCCAGTGCTTCTGAGACTTTGCCGGTATACTTGATACCTGGGCATCATATTCAAGTGCCCATTTTGATTTGCATTTTTCTTTCTTTTAATTTTTTTTTTTTTGTAGTTGTAGATGGACAGAATGCCTTTATTTTATTTGCTTATTTTTATGTGGTGCTGAGGATGGAGCCCAGTGCCTCACGCATGCTAGGCAAGTGCTCTACCTCTGAGCTACAGCCCCAGCCCCAGCCCCCGCCCCCCTGTCCTGAATTTCTAATAAGCTTCCAGGTGATGCTGATGCTAAAGGATTGTGGACCCATCTCTGGGAATCTCTGTTCTCATCCCTGGGGCACATAGTAGGGTAGGTCGTTGCAAAGCAAGCAGACATATACTCCGTGGGCCCCTCCCAGAAGGGAGGCTGATTTATGGTGTCAATCACTTTGTGAAATTTCCTCTGAACCTCAAATCTAACCAACCCCCCTCCTTTGTATTCCCTGCATCAGAGATGGAGGTTCCTAAAAGCAGAGGAAAGGAAAGGCAGAACTCTGAGCAGACCCCAGTGCTTAGAGAAATCCCTCTGTGCTACTGATGGCAAAGTCTCTCCTGAACGTCCCCAGAGTTCAGTGAGGGACAGGAACTGTTGAATGCTTTGGGAAATGTAGGAGTGTCTCCCTGCTCAGAGACACCCTTTCCCCACCTTTCCAATATTGTTTCTAACCCCTGCCTGGATCTTGTGTTATGTTGATAGTTCCCTAAGTATTTTTAATTAGATTTTCCAAGCAAAAAAAAAAGTTTCCAAAGTTAATTAAAAGTTGCCTCACTGTAATTGTATAAAAGCAGCTTTTGCTTCTGAAAATTAAATTATTATAATTAAACTCTATCCATTTAAAGATTTCAGGGGGATGTTTATTATTCATTTATTATGAAGAGACCTTGGAAGGGATGTTGCTCCCACAGCCAGGAACTGTCCAGCTGGTGCTGGGTGGTGGACTCAACTCTCCCCTGCCTCTGATGATTTTGTCTCAGGGGAGGAGAGATGAGGTCCTGTGTGAGCTTGATGGTCATGCGAAGTGCTGGCTCTGAGCCTGCCCACACAGCCTGGCTGCTGTTTTATGGCGTCAAATATCATTACTCACATAGATCTGCCGCTCCTCCCTGCTGTGCCCTATTTTCACGGGACTTGGTCACATGATTTCTTCTGGCCAATGAAATACAAGAAGTGATGCATTCTACTTAAGAGCATGAACTGTAGGAGTCTGCGCGTTGACCTGATCTTCTGCCTTGTCTCTGCTGTTATGACTGACACTGTCCCAGACAAACAGGCTGCTCTACCAGCCTGGGCCCTGGAAGAAAGACAATATGAGCAGAGAAGCACCTAATCAACAATGGACATGTAGTGTATGAAAATAAACCCCCCTCATTTTTGTTACTGCAGCCAAACCTAGCCTTTTCCTGACTAGTACTCTATTTATAGGCGATGCAGAGTTTTTTCTTTTTGTTGTTGGAAGATAGAGATTTTTTTTTGAAGTTTTATCTGAAGCAGGACAATTGACAAACTATGTTGCCAATCTGACTTGCGGGGCCATCAACAGTGACCTTTGTGTATCTTTTTAGCCACATTTCCGGTCTCTTGCTGTACAATCTGTGGCTCCCTACACTTTTATTTGGTCTGAACCAGAGATTCTTGAACTCAAGAGCTCCCAGACTTTCATAAACACGTCTCTAGATCTCAGGATTAGAAATTTAATGCTGTCTCTTGCTCTGCATTGTGTGGATGACTTAATGAGATCAAGCAGGTCAGAGGACATCATGGGCCCTGGGACCACTTGGCCATTCAGATGATATATGAGATACATTTTTTTTGGGGGTGGGGGGTGGTCCCAGGGATTGAACTCAGGGGTAATGAACCACTGAGCCACATCCCCAGTCCTTTTTTGTGTTAGAGACAGGGCCTCTCTGAGTTGCTTAGCATCTCACTGTTGCTGAGTCTGGCTTGGAACTCGTGATCCTCCTGCCTCAGTCTCCCGAGGTGCTGGGATTACAGGTGTCCGCTAGTGTGTTTGGCTAGGTGATGTATTTTTAAAAACTGTTCAGAAAATTAAAATTGCTATCAAAATATCATTTAAAGCTTTATTAGGCAAATGAATTATTGAAAAGATTAAATGAAAATATCTTTGTAAGAGGTGATAGACCCTGGGAATTCTTGGGATCTCTGCCTTTGGAAAGTGGGTGTGAACCACGTCCTATGTGTTGACCATCCCCAACTTTTCCCACTTTGGTAGGGAGTCGATACTATTCTCTTTTTCTACAGAGCCTCTTTAGATGTTCATTTGTCCAAATCCTATTATTCCTTCTAAGTCGACCTTAGATGCTCCTAAAGTCCTCCCTTACTATCCTAACAGGAGTGTCTCCGATCTCCTACGACACTTGATTTGCTTTTCTCTGATATCATTGTTCTGACTTCTCTGATGCTTATCGTACCTGTGTGCTGGGTCAGTGTAAGTAGACTTTGCCTCAAAACCAACGGCTCCCAGTCCTCCACCACGTGCCTTATTTCTCTCTCACACTCCATAACCGTCACAGATCAGCTCAGCTCTGTCCCAGGCCATTGGATCTGGCTAGAGAAGATGTTGCCATCTGGGCCCATATTGGTGTCACAGCAGGAGAGGAGCTGTATAGTGGGTTACCCATTGTCCTTCGTGACAGCCGTGCCCAAGATAACCCTCCTTCAGGGAGAGGCGGTGAATATTTTGAGAGATAATCCACCTACCAAGATCTTCCCTCTTGGCCACAGACTTTCACATTCGTCCCTTTTGAATCCACTCCTTCCCTGAAGAAGAGTCATGGGTCCATTCCGATCACAGCACCCTCCCCAGGTCTGGGTCATGAGTAGCCTCTGTATCTCAGTGTGAATCCTTTTGATCTGGTGGCCTCTGGGCTGAAACTCTGCCTCTGTTCTTCACACCTCTAATACACAGTGATGGTGAATGTTCTCTCCGGAAAGAAGAAGCAGGGACTGGTCCTGAAGAGTCTTCTGTCTTGCTGGACCGAGGACAGGAGGGCTCCTTACCTTGAGGAGTAAAATCCTTAACAGAGGCTCTGGCTCTGCCCCTGGCCACAGGTCCCCACCTGGGTTCCTTTGGGCTTTGTTCTCTCTGGTTTTCTGCTTTCTGTGGGCCAGGGGCCAGGGGAGAGTCTCTTTCCTTTTTGTGGTTCTCTTTGGGTACTTTTGAGAAAGGCATGGGAGATCATCTTTGTAAGCCTGCTTCTTGCCCTTGGAGGATTGTCTGCTTATGGATTATTTTACACTTTAAACAATCAGTGTCTTTTAGTATAAATTGATGGCTCTATTTGTACTCAGGAGTTTAAACAGCCCCATACACTGTTAGCCATACCTACAGCCCATTTTAGACAAACCTCTCTCTTGTCTTAATTGCAGGTACTTGAAGAGTTTGGGACTTTGTAGAAGATCCATATTCTTTTTTAAAAAATATATTATTATTTTAAGCAGGAAGCACTGTTGTATATCTTTATTTATTTATTTATTTGTGGTGCCAGGGCTTGAACCCAGGGCTTCATGCATGCCAGGCAGACACTCTACCACGGAGCCACATCCCCAGCCAAAGATCCAAATCCTCAATCTCATTTCTGTAACCATTTTGTTCAGCAGGAAGGAATTACTGGACGCCATGTTAGTCCGTTTAGAGGTTTTCCTAGACTGATGATCATAGGCTCCGTGATCTTGACCAGTTGACTCAGTTTTAACCAGTCTTTGCCACACAGAGGACTTCTATTATCACTTGGAAACGCAAGGCACTTGCATCTTCCGCTTGAAAATGCTAGAGTTTCTAGACTCTATTTTCTTTCTTTTCTGCTTTTAATCTGGCTAAATATTTTCTGAGCTCATCTCTTTATTGAACCAATTTGCCCAGTGTAACTAATAGCATCTAAAGAATGCTACTAACACTGCCTTTCCCAAACTGTTCACCTAAATCCACAAGCTCATTTGGAATATTTTATGCCTTCCAATTTACTGTAGAAAACAGTTTTGCCAAATGTTCCACCACCTTGTGTCACTGATACCTTCTTTCCAGTCCCCAGTGAGTTTTTCCTGCTGGCCCTGCTTAGCTCGGAAGCTGATGCCATGTATTCTTAGCGGCTTTCCCCCCCACCATGCCACTTCTGGTACCAATTTCTGTATCAGTCGGGAGAGGCTGTGTTATGCTTGAGTAGACAAATAATCCCCAAATCTCAGTGTCTTATAATAAAGGTTACTTTATTGGTGGTGCTTTCTGTTTATCACAGCCAGCTGAGGCTCTATCTCATGCTAATTTTACAGCCTTTCCACCCAAGACATTGCCAGTCATGGGGAAAAGGGGAAAGACAGTTAGGAGAACCACATAGTAACTCTTAAAGCTTCTTCTCCAAAGAGAGATTTTGGTTATAATTTATTGGAAAAGCGAGTCAATAGGTTCAAGCTCTGTCTGGCAGGCAGGAGGGGCGACCATGTTGAACAATAACACCACTTACCACACATTGCCTTTTGCACTAGACTGGAACCTTCTGGAGAACAGAAC
This sequence comes from Marmota marmota marmota, assembly GCF_001458135.2. Classification (NCBI taxonomy): domain Eukaryota; kingdom Metazoa; phylum Chordata; class Mammalia; order Rodentia; family Sciuridae; genus Marmota; species Marmota marmota. Next base: position 10,745,681 of record NW_026000051.1, read on the forward strand.
CCAAGAGTCTGTTCATCATCACAGTCTCAGCACCGGAGAAGACGGTGTCTAGGCAGGTGGGCAATAAGCCCATATTGGATGAATTCACCTCGGGAGGATCAAAGTTACATGGGCCCGTTGCTCTCGGGACCATGCTGTTGCCAACCTTCCAAAGCAAGGCCTAGTTGTCTCGTCTGTCACACTGGTCGTGCATGGTGGAGTTGGCACTATGTCCCAAGTCTTTTTATTCTCTAGCCAAAGCCCGAGTGTCAGACAGAGTCCCAGTACCTGCAGTGTGAGCAGAGCACAGGCTCTGGGGGTAGAAATACTCTCTGGAGAGCTCCCATTATCCTTTCCTCCCTTGGAGAAATATTCCTTCCTTTGCAATTAGCTAAACCATGGTTGTTTTATGGCCCTGGCAGGGGGCGATGAGCTGGATTGTTCAATGGACCACAAGTTCCTCCCCAGAGGTCTCTGGGTTTTAGGGGAAAAATAATTCTTCTTTAGGGCTATTGAGTGCTGGAGTTGTTTGCTTGAGACTGCAGATGAGTAGGAAATGAGGTCTCTGCACCACTACCACCAAGTTCAAAGGTTTCCTTCCCCTCAACGCTTTTTTTTTAAAAAAATGATTTCATTTGACAAGCTCATATTGAGGGCTGGTTGTGTGTGAGGCACTGCATTAAATTCTTTATATGTATCCTGTTATTTAACCCTCAAACAACCCTGTGGTAAGTGTGCTTATTATGTCCATTTTACAGATGGGGAAATGAAGGCCCAGTGAGGTGAACTGAGACAGGAAGAGGCAGATTGGGCCTTGAACACAAAGACTCTTCTCCTTCCACCCTGATTGCCCTCTTTGGCACCCTTCCTCCTACTCCTCTTAGGGCACTTTGGAACAGTTCTAGCCTAGTGCCTGGCATGTGTGTTGGGATGTAATAAAAGCTGAAGGAATGGATACGCAGGCAGAGGGAAGAGAAGAGCAGGGCCAGGAACCCACAGGCCCAGATTCAAGGCTGAGCTTTGCGGCCTTTCCTCTCTCTGATCTTGGCAAAGTCATTTCCTTCTCAGAGTTTGTTTCCTATCCTGTAAATTGGGACTGAGGATCCCTGTCCTTGGTGGGCAGTGGACAGAAGCAAACTTCAGTGGGTTGGCCTAACAGCCCCTCTGAATGTCATCACCTAGTGGGACGGCACTTTTGTCCTGGGCTTTGCCTAGGGGGATCTGGATTTGGAGAACAAAAGCCACCTTTGGAGCGGTAGTCTGAGAGCTGACAAATCTCCTTGTCATTTTTTATGTTAACATCGGCCTTTCCTGCCATCAAAGTTCATTCCTTTGACTGTGCACTTGAGTGACAGGCACCTGGAGTGTTCCAGGCAGGGGACTGGGCCACAGTGACATTATCGGCCATTATATAATTTCTTGGTATTTGTTAGAAGCCAGATCTCTCACCAACCTAGAAGGTGTGGGGCACAAAGGCGGGGGCGCTCTCCAAGGTGCTGAACCTCTTAGCGTAGTCCTGCTCGGATCTTGTCCAGATAAGAAGATTTTCCACCAAAAAAGAAAGACCAGAGGAGGAGGGACAAGACTCCCATCCCATTCACTTGGCTGGATTCGGTGGACTCTTCTCCTTCTAGCCCTTTGCTCATTATTCTAGAGTCTATGGAATGGGCTCTCGGTTTCATTTCAACCTTCCAAGAACTCCAGAAACATGTTATTTATTTTTCCAGAAGGAGGAAACTGGAGCTTGGAGAGGTTGGGTGACATGTCCAAGATCACAGAGAAAGGTAAATGCTTTTCTACAATGACCTCACATCAAACTCATCCTGAAATCCCCTAATATCCTTTGTCTATGGTCTCAGTGATTGGCATCTCCTTCAATCTGCCACCCCAGATGTCTTTATCTCCCTCACCTTTAATTAGACCCAGGTTCTACCATCTCTCCATGCCTAATATGTTGCCATTCATTCCTCTCTACCCACCACTCCCTGCCACACCTTAGATACAGGTCCTCATCTGCTCTCAACAGAATCAAAGCTTGCTAAGCTTGCTCTTCAGTCCAACTCTGGGCTTGCCAGAACGATCTTTAGAAAACAGGGGTAGGATTGGATTATGCTACTTGCCTTCCATGCTTTCAGGCATTAAGGTAAATCTACCTGCCTGGCCAGGTGGTCAGGGACTTTGACACCTGGCTCCTGCCTTTCACTAGCCGAGTCTCCTCTTCCCTCCTCTCCTACTTCCCCAGGGCCTCTGGCCTCGCCACTCCTGCCGTCTCTTTTATGTCTTCGCTTTGCCCAGGTTGTTTCTTCTCCTTGGGATGCTTTTCCTCACATTTCCACCTGGATAGGTCCTGCCTAATCTGGTGGCTCAGCTTTCTATATGAACCGTCCCTGGCCAGAAGTCAAGGTTCATGGTCATTCCTCAGAGCTCCCGCAGCTCCCAGGCTTTCTGTCTACAGACACCTGTGTTGCTGTAAGTAACGGTCTGCGCAGTTCCCGAGCCTTAGATCTGCGTACCACCTAATACGATGCCCAACGCAGAATGAACTTTTAAATACTTACTAGATGAACAACTAAGATTAGGACCCCGGGCAAATCTGGACTCAGATCTCAATTTCACTCTTTACCAGCCAGTGGATTCTGGACAATTTCTCTGTGCTTTAGTTTCTTCATCTTTAGTTAGAAAGGACCTAGTGCTAAAATTTACTCTTCACTCCTGGTCCACTCCCCACCTATGGATGGCACCATCTCCAGAGTGATGGCAGGAATGATCTGAGCAGAGGGTCCCCACCCCTACAGGGAGCCCCGGGAGGGTGAGCATCTGTTCTTCTTCAGCCCTGGCTAAGGAGAACTTGGGGTTTTCTTTCAGGCTCAACCTTCTAGGTGATGCTGATATATGGCCACATGGTTTATTGACCCACAGGACTCTTGCTAGAGCTGTGGGGAGAAATAACAGATCGACAGCACTTGAGAGGTGAATGTTTCCTTAGGTTGGAGATAATTGGGCCGCAAGATGTGGTTACTCTTTCTGTGTAGATCACTTTTGTTGGTGATACAGCCCCAGCCCCCAAACTACTCTTCAGAACTCTTCTTAGGATGGTGGTAGGTGGACCACATGTAGTTCCCTTATGGGGAGCAGAATATGACCCTCCCCACACATATCCACGCCCCAATCCCCCAAGCCCATGAAGGTGTTATGCCACATGGCAAAGAGGAGTTCCAGTTCCAGGTGCTGCTGATCAGATGGCCTTAGAGCAGGGAGATTCTCCTGGATTGTCTGGAGGGGCCAGTGTGGCCCCAGTGTCCTTACCAGTGGGGAAGAGGAGGAAGGAAGGAGGCAGAGGAGAAGTCAGAGTTAAGGACACTTGGTGATGCTTTGCTACTGACTTTGCAGGTGGAAGGGATCATGGGCCAGGGAACGCAGCTGGTTTCTAGAAGGGGGAGAAGACAAGGTGAAGGAGCGACCTTGGAATCTTCCTTTCTTTGCAGGGAAGGGGCCCTGAAAACCCCTTGATTTGGGTTTATTGAGACCCACTTCAGACATCTGACCTCTAGAAAAGGGCAATAATTCTCTGTATTGTTTTAAGCCATTAAAGTTTTGGTAACCTGTTATAATGGCAAAAAGAAAAGATGACACCCCGTGTTTACTGTTTTTAAAATTCAGTGTGTCTTTCCCCTCTTATAATGTCATTGCTATAACATAGGCTTTCCATTTTCAGGGCCCTAGGGAATGGGATATTAGCGGTGGCTTTGATAGACATTTTTGTCCCTCCAAGTGAGCTTCCCTCTTGAGATTCAAAACAAAGTTACCATTCCATTCTTCTGCTGCCCCCTGCATGTGTCATGCTCCCTCTTCCTGTGGTCTCACCTGCAGACTTTCTCCTGGATTTACCGGTCATTTTCTTTCGGGCCACCCTGATACTTTCCCGTTGTCCTGAATCGGGTCCCGGTCGGTTCTTTGCGTCCGGCATTCCTTTGCTTTTCCTAAGTGCCCTTTATGTCGCCCTCTACCAATACAGCAGCCCATTTGTGATTTTCTCTTGTATCTTTCTTCTTTTTCCTTCCGTCTCCTTTTACTTTAGGACCTCAGGATGTTCCCACCCTTATGGACGGGCAGTGTCAGAGCCGTGCTCCTCTGGAATGTGATCATTCTGGAACAAAGCAACGGGCAGTGTCAGCTGCTGCTCCCTCTCTGCAGGCCCAGAAGCCGCACCCCGTGGCCACTGTGAGTGGCTCACGTTCTAGGTGTTGCCGGCGCTCAGTTTATTTTTAACCGTAGCATCGCGTCCTCTAAATTTAAACTTTCTCACCACTTGCTGTCCCCTGGGGCGGACAGTCTGTTTCTACTGCATTCTGGGGTCCCCAGAGGATCAAGACAGAAGGTCTGACCAGAATTATTAAAAGGGGCCTGTGGACTGGGGGTGGAGCTCAGGACACAAGAGCTTGCCTCGCTCCTGTTAGAGACCCTGGGTTTTGTGTTTCTGGCAAAACACAAAAACAAACAAGGATACAAAAGCCCCTAAAGGGTCTGTGTGCTTGGAGGGAGGAGAAAATACCTTCCTGAGTCCTCCAATTCTAAATTTCAGCTCCTTCTGTGCTAAGTAAGCGCTGCCACAGGGAGGATCCTCACAAAGTCACACTCCATGCATGGGGCAGGCAGAGGTGGCACTTTGCCCTGAGGGTGAAGTTCAGACAAGGGCCATCGGCTCTCAACATCCCAGGTAGAATCTCCAAATGCCCCGTGAAGGTGACAGCCGGAGCCTGAACACAGGCAGATAGAGAGGTTTGTTTAAGATCCTCTCTCTGGAGACTCACTGCTCTTTTTCTTTTTAGAGAGTTGATTAAAAAAAAAAAATCCTTAATGCTGTAACAGGACAGAAATTGATAGTCTATAGTCACTAATGTTATTTATATTCCATGAACATATTGCAAAGCACAAGCTGCTCAACAATGAAATAAATAAAAAGATCCCCAAACATCTTCCAGTCAGCCCACAGATACCTATTTTGGCTGTTTTAGGTCTCCTCTTCCTCTCTGTTCACAAATTTTATTTTGAATCATGGTTATATATATATATACACATATATATCGTAAAAATTTCCAGTTAAAACATTTTTAGTTTACGGTGGCATTAATTACATCCACAATGTTGTACAAACACTACCATTCTCTTTTTTTCTGAGATGCCTTTATTTTCCTAAATAGAAACTGTATCATTAAGCAATCGCTCCCCTTTCCCCCTCCTCTCAGTCTTCTGGTAATTTCTAATCTGCTTTCTGTCTCTATAAATTCACTTATTCTGGCTCTTTCAGGTAAGTAGAATTATATAATATTTTTTATTGCCTGAATAATATTTCATTGTATTCACATAGCACTATATGTCATTCCTTTCTATGGCTGAATAATATTCCATCACACACACACACACACACACACACACACCCGTGTGCACCCACACATGAATTTTATTTACCCATATATCTGTTGATGGACACTTGAGATGTTTCCACCTTTTGGTCATTGTGAATGGTGCTGAAATGGACACCCGTCTGTGAGTATCTATTTGAATCTTTATTTTCAGGTCTTCTGAGTATATACCTAGGAGTAGAACTACTGGGTGATATGGAAACCTTATGTTTACCACCCATCAAACTGTTTTCCGTAGTGGTGGCGCCATGTTACATTCCCACCAGCAATGTACATGGTGGAAATCCACTCTCTTAGTCTGTTTCTTTCCCTGTTTCTATTTTGACTTTTATTAGCCCCTTTGGTAGCTATTACCCAGACAATTTCCTAGAGTCCCACAGGTACATACTTTTAAAATCAGACTTCTACATTCTCATTTTCCCCATAATTATTCACAACATTGATCCAGACATGAAACCTACGAAATTTTACCTAGAAAGAGGAATGTCCCTGATGCCATGAAGCTCCGATGCTATTGGCTGAGCTGGGCTCCATGTGAACCAGCCAAGTGATCACAGTCCACTTCAGGCCTAATAGCATCCTCACATTATATTTAGTTATCCTGAATAATATTCAGGATATAATAAGACCAAATAATTCCTAGACATCTTTGGCTCATTCCTAGAATTTTTATTCTAACATAAAACACAAGGATTCAACAAGTAATAGTCATAGAAAAATGTAGTGCAAACAATCCAAAGTTTGGCATGAGCTAGCACATGACGGGCCTGCCCCCACAATTTAACATTCTGAGGTGCTAACAAAATTACCAGAGAGATAAGCTACGAAGCCACAGTTGAAAAGGATTCAAGCTCATACACAACGAGCAAAACAAAGAAATTGACCTCCAAGAGATGTCCCTTTGTTCCAATATGGAGGAATCCTGCTGGAGGAGAGGGGGGGGGGGAGGAGAGCAGGGCGGCTTGGACCGAGGGAGAATGGAAGACATTGGATCTGGCAGGAGGAAGGTGTTGTCTGGGTGAGACCATCCTGTTGGAGAGGTCACTCTGGCTGCAGCATGGTAGGCTGCAGAAGAGCAAGGTTTGGGGGTCGGAAAACCAGTTTTGGTGGTTCTAGAGAAAGATGGTGGTGAGTTGGACAACAGAGAAGATGGAGAGGAGTTCTAAGGAGCTGAGCGATTGATTGAATATAGGGCAGGGAAGGGTACACTCCGGGAGACCCCAGAACCTGGAGAGACAGGGATGCAGCTGAGAACGGGGGACTGGGTGGGAGGTAAAATGCAGAGGCTGCAGCTGGAGAGGGGCAGGGGCTCCTTGGCAAGTCTGGAGTTGAGGCTTGGATTATTGAGGAGGGACTCGAGGTCCTGATGGTGACCCACAGATTCCAACTGTACGCCTGGGGACCACACTGGGGGATCATCAGTGGATGAGGGTAATGTTGACTTCAGGAGAATTTTGAAGACCCAGGCAAGTGTGTGGACCTATGGCCACTGGTGTGTGTGTTGGAGGAGGGAGAGCAGCATCATTGACGAGGAAAATCAGGTTCTGGGCTTGGAGATAGCGAAACATATTGAGGACAGGGTTTTGCAGCTCTCTGCTTCCTGAAGTCTCTCTTCCTGGCCTCAGTGCCTCTTGGAGGAGAAAGGTTCAGGTCCCCCGTCACCTAGAAATTAGGCCTGGAATGAGTGCAGCCTAAGATCAAAGGAATGTCTCTCACCGTGCCTTGTGTTCCCTGTTGAATGCTGCCTTCCTCCCTCTTGTTTCTATAAGCTTTAGTTGAGCATTTCATCTGCTGGTCACTGAGGGGCTCTCCAGGGCATCCCAGTCCCAAATGGGGGACAGGTAAAGAAGTGGACCCCTTCACTGCACCGTCGGAAATACTGGGGTCCAGGAAACCCAGGACCATCTGGAGCTCCACGGAGGCCCCGGGAGGCCTTCATCCGACCCATCAGTGCTCTCTGGTTTAGCGGCCCATCTTTCTGACCCCCTGTCCTTAGGTAAAATCTGGGCTTTTAGAGAACGATAGAAAGGTCTAAGCTTGGGACCAGCCAACAGCGCTGACAGAGCCCCACGGCAAGTCCTGGCATGGAGCCCAGAACAGAGGAATAAACTTTGCACCTGGCGGGTCTCGGCCAGGCCGCAGGTGGCTCTTGGATGGATGTTCTGTGTGCCGCACTGGTTTCATTTACATCCTCCTGAAATTGGAGCCATTTTCTTCCTTCTCTCTTTGGCAAAAATGACTTTATCTCATATCATGCTTGGGAAAACTCAGGGCCCATCAGTCCCCCTGGATGAAGGACAGAGAGAGCTTGCAGCTTGGCTGGAAGGGAGAGGAGTGACAGGAATCTCCACCGAGGCCGAAGCTCAGGGTCTGGCCCACTCTTTCCTGCTTTCCCCTGAATCAAGGAGAAATTCATGTAACAAAAAACTCACCATTTAAGGTTCATGATTCAGTGGCATTTAGTTCAATGGCATTCACAGTGCTATGTCATCACTACCTCTTTCTAGTTTGAAAACTTTTTTTTTTTTCTTTTTTTGGTACTGGGGATTGAACCCAGGGGTGCTTCACCACTGAGCCACATCCCCAGCCCTTTAGATTTTTTGAGACTCACTAAGTTGCTCATGGCCTTGCTAAGTTGCTGAGGCTGGCTTTGAACTTGCAATTCTCCTGCCTCAGCTTCCCAAGTTGCTGATTTACAGACATGCACTGCCGTGCTCAAATGAACACATGTTCATCACCCTAAAAGGAAACCCTATAGCTTTTAAGTAGTCATTCAGTCCCCTTTCCCCTGTTATCACTAATCGGCCTTCCATCTCAATGCATTCGGCCATTCTGGCCATTTCATTATAAAAGGAATCATATAGTATGTGCCTTTAGTGGACTGAATTGTGTCCCCTCAAATCCGCATGTTGCAGTCCAAACCTCCTGTGCCTGGAAAGGTGACTGTAATTAGAGACTGTGCCTTCACAGAGGTCATCGCATTAAACTGAGGCCAACAGAGTAGGTTCTAATTCAGTATGACTGGTGTTCTTTGTTGTTGTCGTTGTTGTTTGATATTTATTTTTTAGCTGTAGTTGGACAAAATACCTTTTTATTTGGTGCTGAGGATCGAACTTAGCACCTCACTGGGTGAGCGCTTTATTGCTGAGCCACAGCCACAACCCTGACTGCTATTCTTTTATCTATGTATTTTTTTAAAAATATTTATTCTTAAGTTTTAGGTGGCCACAATATCTTTATTTCTACATATTTATGTGGTTCCAAGGATTGAACCCAGTGCCTTGTGCATGCTAGGCGAGCATTCTACCACTGAGCCACAACCCCAGACAACTTGTATTTACTTTTTGCAGTGCTAGGGATTGAACCCAGGGCCTCAAGCATGCTAGGCAAGTGCTCTACCACGGAGCCACAGCCCAGTCTGATGGGTGTTTTTCTTTTTCTTTAGAAGAAGGGATTAGGACACAGAGAGACTGTGTGGTGAGCTATGGAGAAAGCAGACATCTACAAACCCAGAAAAGCTCGCAGGAGAACCAACCCTGCAGACACCTCGATCTTGCCTGGCTAGCTTTTAAATAGTAAGCAAATCTATTGTTTAGGCCACCCAGTCTGTGGGACTTTGTCATGGCAACCCTATAGCAGACTGGTGACTTCAAAAAAGAAGAGGGGAAGGTGCAGAGATTTCCCATCTGCCTCTGGCTCTGCATGGGTGAAGCCTCCCCAATATCAACATGTTTTTGAGGTTCATTCATGTCGTAGCCTGTGACATTACTGTGTAACTTTTTACGGACAGATAATATTTCACTGCATGCATACTCCATAATCTGCTTCTCATTCATCCATCGATGGACATTGGGTTGTTTCCACTTTGAGACTGTTGTGAATGATGCTGCCATGGCCATCGGTGGACGTGTGTCTGTGTGGACACGGGCTTTCATTTCTCTTGGTGTGTTCCCAGAGTGGGATTGCTGAGCTGTATAGTACTTCCACGCTTAGATTTTTGAGGTACTTACAGCCTTTCTCCATGGCAGCAATTATTAATGATGTATCTGTCACCCCCCCCGGCAGTCCACAGGCTGTCATGGTGCCGAGCCTGATTCTGGGGATCAATAGCTTGACCCTGAGCATGGCTTCACTCCTCCCTACCTGGGGACCTCAGGTAAGGTACGTGGCTCTGTTGCTCATTTCCTGAGGTGGCCCTTATAAAATGGTTGTGCAGATTGGATGGAAGTGGATATAAATGGCTTCCTATATGTCAGTCTTTCAGTAGGTGTTGGCTACTTTAAAATCCCCAGAGGTCTGCTCAGGCAGGCAGTAAATGCTCAGGTAGGCAGCAAATGCTCGAGTTTTGGCCATTTTTACTATTGTAACTCACCCTGAAGGCTTTGGATGTCTGAGGGTGTCAGGGGATGGCATTCCAGCAGGAAGGAGCCAGGAGAATAAGGTCACCAGGTAGGGACACGTAAGTCGTGTTTGTGTGGAGTGAGGAGGGCCATGGGGTGAGCACGAGATAAGTTTTCAAAAGCAAGTTGGGGAAAGAGACTCCTGGGCTGTTGAGGACCCTCTGATCTCAGTGGGCCTTCCAGGTCATTCTCAGTCTCCACCCTGGAGGGGCCTGAGCAGAGGGACAGCTGTCACTAAGGCCTGTGAGCTGCATGGGGTGGTCTAGATTCTCACGGAACTGGCAGGGACCTCTCCACAGCAGCTGTGCTCGCCCTGTTTTGTGGTCGTGGAGCGAGGCAGTTGTGATCCAAATTCTCGAAAATTGTGGAAGAGAAGAAATCTATTTAATGCAGAATTCCTCAGCACAGAGCCAGAAAAACGTGCCCTGAACCTCATGATAATAGATGGAAAGGCCACTGCACAAGCAGTTTGCCAAGTCTTGCAAAAGTAACATAAAGGGAAGGCAAGAGAAAGAAGAAATATCACATCGTCAACTTGGGCTGGCATGAAAATCACCAAGGGGCAGAGCTGGCATAGGACGGAAAAAATTTTTTTTGAATCCTGGAAAAGATAATGTAAGAGTGAAGTTACCTGCTACGGCACGCATTTCGTAAAGACTGCTTTTCATAAAACCAAATGTATTCAATTTACATAACTATTTTCAAATATGTCTCATATACATACAGGTATGACCTATATAATGTATATTCTGAAGTTATAGAATATATATTCCTTTACATGTCTTAGATATTTTAACAGTAAAATATCATTTAATAAAAATATACATGTCTTAGGTATCATCATTGTACGATACAATGATTGCAGTTGTAAAATTATACACATCTGATGATTATGAAATATGCGTGTTTTAAAAATCAAGTGATATGATTAAAAAAGATAAAGCAATCGGCCCCATGTCCCACGGTTTTTCTCACCAGAGGAAGCCACTTTTCATCTCCACTGAGATGGTTTGTACTGTTGACACATCTTATTAATTTTGAAGCATGAATCTTCTGGAACTCGTATTTACTGTACTTAAACAATATATCAAACTTTCATAGATTTCTCCAATATTGTTCTATTTTTGGTCCGGCAAGAGTGGGGCATTACGGTGAGGAGGAAGTATTTGGGGACCTAACATCTTTCTTGGGCAGTGACAACTTTTGCCAAGTTAAGAACAGACACCTTGAGACCACAGAATCCCTGGCTTTAGGGGCCCCTGAATCAGGACTCTGGGTTCTTGACATAATAACCGTCCCCACCAACTTAATCTTTGTCTGTTTCTGGAGGCAAAGTGGAAAGAGCGAGGACTTTGGGGTCAGAAGGCCTGGGACGCATGGCTCCTGGGGAGCCTGGCTGAGTCCCTTGTTTCTCTGGGTCTCTGTCTGGCTGCACTGGACTAAGGGGCTTGGGAGGGGCGTTTGCTTCTGTTTTGGCTGGAAATTAGTCATGACATCACCCCGGGCTTTAGCCCAGTGGATGACCTCACTTACTACAGATCCAGGGGGACACTGCACAAACAGATCCTGGGTTAAAACTTGAGGGGCACCCCCCCAAAGTACACACGTAACTGGGTCCCCAGGGAGCTCCTGCTGCTGCCAAGATCAGGAAGCTGGCTTCAGGAAGGTGCCTGCCAAATTGAGAAGGCCCCACCACTGCCACATGCCACATCTCCAGGATTCCTGCTTTCCGCAGCCACCAAGGGAGGGGTCAGCCTCCGGGAACTTCTGCTACACCTGGGCCCAGGCTCAGCTGCCGAAGGGGACGAAGCATTTCCTCTCCCACGATGCCCTCCTTCTGCTTCTGGACCTCACGTGGGAGCATCTGTTTGGCAGAACCTCATCACAGTTGGAACCCCAGCCACAAAGGAGCTGGGAAGTGCAGCTTGCGGACTCCCACTCTGCTGTCCACCTGTGGCTCTCACCTGTCATCCCAGCTACTCAGGAGTCTGAAGCAGGAGGATCACAAGCTTGAGGCCAGTCTGGTTAACTGAGCGAGACCCTGTGTCAAAAACTGGGGATGAAGCTCAGAGCATGAAGCCCTGGGCTCAGTTCCCAGTACTGTAAATAGAAGAGAGAAAGGTAAAAGACAAAGCAAAACAACAGCAAACCACCAAACCAGCTAGAGGAAGTTGAGTGCGTCAGGATTCAAGCCTCTGTGTTTAGAACTCAGTCCTGGATGCGAATCCTGTCTCCTTCTCTTGATGGCTGGGTGACCTTGATCAGCCACGTTACCACCTCCCTGAGCCTCAGGTCCTCAGACGTGAAATGTGAATGTACAGTCAGCTACCTCTGAGCCTGTGTAAGGGCTGCTGTGGTTTGGAGGGGCTCTGTCCACATCAAGACTCATGATGCAGCCTGGTCCCTGGTATAATGGTGTTGAAGCAGGTAGGACCTTTAGCAGGGGGCTGGTGGGAGGTGATAGGGTTGTGACTGCCTTTGTGAAGGGATTAATGCTGGTCTCCAGGGTTCCTTCTCATGAGAGCAGGAAGTTATAAAAAAAATGAGGCTGGCCCTTCCTTGCTGTCTTGCTTTTTCTTTCAACATGTGACCTCTCTTCCCACCATGTGATGCTATGTACTATGAGGCCCTCATCAGAAGCCAATGAGGGTACGCCATGCTCTTAGACTTCTGGAACTGTGAGTTAAGTAAACCTCTTTACGTCATAAATAAGCCTTAGGTGTTTTGTTACAGCAACACAAAATGAACTCAGACAGGCCTACTATAGTGCTGGTACATGGTGAATGTTTTATCATTATTAACTTACATGACCACATTCTATGTGTCTTACAGATGAGAAAACTGAGGCTTAAAGAGGTAAAGATTTCAAATTCACCTCCTTTATCTTTTCCCCTCTCTATCTTGGGGCAAAGAGATCACCCTGTACCTTACCTCTACTCCCTTCCAGGTTTCCCCAAGCTGACTAATTCCTAGACAGGCAATGAGGGGCTGTCCAAATCACCTTGTCATTTTCTTTCTCCACCATTTAAAACCATGTTGGTGTTAAGGTTGAGGAGATATGACCAGAGACTGATGGTTCGAGTATAGGAAGAGGAGATTCTACTACTACCACCACTACTACTACTACTAAACCCACCAGAAACAAAGAAAGAGCATCATGCCAGAAAATGAGATCATTTTTAAGAAGGAACAACTGGACACCCTGTGCCTATGACCACATTGTCCCAGGCCCATTCAGTTCTGCGGCTGGGCGTTTGGGAGCTCCTGCCCCGTGTTGTGGTGGGAGGGACATGAAGGAGTTTGAGCAGGTACTTGAAAGCTTAGAGACAGGACCAGGAGCCAGGAAGAGCCAGAGACGCAGGAGGAATGGGAGGAATGGTGGGTGGGCCTTGGATTCACCGCTGCGAAGCCACGTGCCCTGAGTCTCTCCCTGGTGCTCAACACCCGCATTTGCTCCCTTCTGCGTACCTTCCTGGGAAGATAAGAGGGCATGTCCTCAGATCCCTTGCGCCTCGGCCTGGATGTGTGCAGGCTCACCGAGGAGGTGCACCTGTGAGGCTTTGGAAGGGAGAAGTGAGGAGAGGCTCAGGGGGCGGCAGAGGAGGCCGTCTGCATCCGGCTGTTGCCGCTCGTAAGCGAAGGCACAGAGGCCTCAGTGATGGCAGCGCTGGGCTGTGGGTTCTGGGTTCTAGTGCCCCAGCTCTGAGGGGTGAGACAGCAGAGCCAGCGGCAGTGGCCGTGACTTTCTGCAATTTGGACGCCAGGTCAACATCAGTCCAGCAAACCCCCTGTGTTAAATCCCGTCTTTCCTGTAAGACACCTCGAGTGGTTTCTGTTTCCTTTCCCGGAGCTGCTGACCCTGGGCACATCTCTGCTTCTCTGGAGCTCATGGGAATGAGGCTGTGCGGGGAGGCTAACAAGCTCCGTCTCTTCCGCATGAGGATTTGATCTTTTTTTCTTTTTTTGTACTGGGAATTGAACTCAGGGGCACTCGGCCACTGAGCCACATCCCAGCCCTATTCTGTATTTTCTTTAGAGACAGGATCTCACTGAGTTGCTCAGCACCTCACTGAGTTGCTGAGGCTAGCTTTGAACTCACGATCCTCCTGCCTCAGCCTCCTGAGCTGCTGGGATGACAGGCGTGTACTACTGCGCCCGGCTGAGAATTTGATCTTTAGTTGACTTGGTAGCTGTGTTCTCCTGATAACCAGATAAGAAGAAGATAAGAAGAACATGCCAGCTTTGTGCTTGGCAACATTGCCTGTGGCTGAAATGATCCCTTAATGGTAAGCTGCTCACAAGCAGGGTCAGAAGGGCCTCAGGGCTCGGCCAGCTCCACTCCTTCTTCAAGGGCGGGATCTTCTCTGAAGCCACATCTCCTTCCTGGTGACAGGAAGCTCCTGACCGTCCCCTGATCACGCCTGCTCCCTGGTCTGGGATGGGTCCTCTTCTCCAGCAGAGCATCCCGGTTCCTCTCCTGCCACTCATGGGCCATCGAATCTGCTCTGCGCCCTCCGCAGGCCGGCATGGGGGTGGACCTCTACACGGCAGAGCCCAGCCGCAGACCCTGAAGGCACAGTGTGCTCCCGCCTGCCAGGCTTCGGGCACAGGGGCCTTTGGCAGCCCAGGGGGCCCTGGGAGCCCCTGATTACCGGCTGGGGGGCTGCAGGGGAGCCTCTCCATTACTGCAGCAATCACACAGGGACCTGAGTGAGGCCCGAATCAGGGGGACGGGACAGTGGGCCCTTCGCCTCGCCTCTGCCACCCCTGCATCTGACGGCTCGGTCCCCTCCTCTCCAGAACGGCTCAGCACCCAGAGCGCTGCCTGCAGGGCTGCAAGGAGCCAGGGACGCCGCCCCCAGCCAGCCTCCTGGTCCTGTCACCCAGGCCCTCGGCTTCACCTGCCACCTCCAGGCGGGCCTTCAGGACGGACACCACAGGCCTGGCACTCCTGACACCCGGATCCTGTGGCATGACTCTGGGCACCTCCCACCTCACATTCCCAAACCACATCGTCCATTTCTCCCTCGCGTGCCTGTCCTCCTGGTGAGCCCTCTGGGGGCACACTCCAGCCATCTCCCCCAGGTGGGTCTCCACAACAGCCAGGGGTGGCTCTCCCCAGCCCAGCCCTTCAGGGCTCCGTCCCTTCCCCAGTGGCCCCAGGACACTGATTCTGAGGTCATGCTGGTGACATCCTCTGCTCAGCTCCTCGAGGGCTCCCCACTTCCTCCACACTGAGCTCTAACTCCATCTCCGTCTTTCTGGCCTCTCCCAACCTCCTTTCTCTTGCATTTAACTGCCCGCCAGCCGGAGCCCTGCGTGAGTCCCCCAAACACCCCGCCATTCCAGGTACAGGAACGCCAGCCCTGGTGCTCTGATCTGAGTCCTCTGGGGGACACTTGTGCCTCAAGACCCTTCTTAGGTATTGCTCTCCCTCTGCAAGGCTTCCCTCCATGGGACAGGAGCGGTTGGCGGTCATTTATTCAACATTCTGCTGACTGTCCACTAGACATCTGATTCCTATCCATATAAGGCTTGCAGTTTGGTAAGGGAGAGAGTCATTTCTCTCCCTCCCTCCCTCCCTCC
>NW_026000051.1:10761073-10762167 GCF_001458135.2 Marmota marmota marmota
CTCCCTCCCTCTCTCTCTCTCTCACTCACACACACACACACACACACACACACACACGTTGTGATATATGATAGAATAATGAGGTAATAGATCACAATGGTGGACAGGGGATGGAAGATATCATCTTTGGGGTCATGAGGGTCCTCACTGAATAAATGACATTTGTGTTGAATCTTCCAGGGAAAAACAGAAAGAGCATTGCAGACAGAGCAAATGTCTTGTGCAAAGGCCCTGGGGCAGGAAGGACTGTGGCACATTCAAGAAAGAAGAGAATCTATGAGTGGATGGTTCTCAGGGTGCAAGAGAGTGGGTGGGGTGAAATGAGGCTGGGGGAGGCGAGGACAGACCATGGGGAAGAGAGGACGGTGCCAGGGTGGGGATGCGCGCAGGAGGGTGCTGGGAATTCTGTCACTTGCTGACACTTGAGCAAGATCTGCCTCCCATGGGCTGGGGACAGGTGGAAAGGGAGAGGAGTCAGGATGTGTCCAGTGTGGGTGACACAGCATGGAAAGGGGACAGTGTGTGTGCAATCTGCCAGCAGAGACAGGTGGCCTGGGAGAACCCGAAACCCCACACCCAGGAGGCCCAGAGGGAGGCCAGAGCCGAGTCTGGGCCTCTGACCTGCATGGTGAATTAGGGGTCAGACTTCAAAGGTCACTTGATTCTCAGAGCCAGAAGGTGATCAGCAGCCGCCTGAGTGACCTTGGTAACGAGGCAGGTGCTTGGTCAATGTTGTGGATGTGACTTGAACTCCATGGGTCCCTCTGTCCTGGGATCCCATGATCCCCTTCTTCTCTCGACCTGAGTTCTGCTTATTCCATTACCCAGACCCCCTTCCCTGCTCTGGCGTGTGTGTCCCCTCTCCGTGTGTGGCTTTGTAACGAGACAGGTAGCAAGGCCCGCCCAGCCCCACCCGGTCACCAGGCCCCTCCGTAGCTCTCAGCACTCAGCAACCCCTGCAGAGTCAGCCATGACCCATGGGTCCCTCGGAGCAGGAAACACAGGCTTCAGCATTTAGCTGGCGGCTGCGGCCGCTGATGTGCTTGGATGGAGTTGTTCAGAGAGCCCAGGGCAGCGTGGGGGCGGGGATGGCA
>NW_026000051.1:10762192-10854713 GCF_001458135.2 Marmota marmota marmota
GGGGCTGCAGGCCCAGGATGTGGAGTGATTGTTTCCTTTAGATTAACTCAGCAGTTGGAGCCCTGAGTGTCCAGCCCAGGACTCCTCCCAGAGCCAGTGTGGGCAGAATTCCTTCCTAGAGCCTGGGAAGGGCCCAGGAGGGTCGGTGGGAAGGACCAAGGCCGTGGTCAGTCTTGGTCTCTTGGGAAGGTAATAGAGCTGCCCACAGGTCACTGGGGTGTTGCCGTGGGGAAGGGGAGAAACAGCTTTAATTCACTGCCCTTCCTCAGCCTGCGTCCCCACCTGTACAGTGGGAGGGGGTGCCAGCTTTGTGTGTAAAAACCGGGGACCTGGCATAGTAGGTGCTCAATAAATGGGCTGTGTCAGAATCATGGCTGTAATAGCCAACGTCCTGGCTGCCACCTTCCTCCCCAGGGCCCCTCAAGTTGTTCCCGTAAACACCAATCAGAACCTGTCACCCCACCCTACCCCATGGTCCCCCAGGGCCTGCAGGGTAAAGCCTCACCTCCTTAGTTTGTCATTCAGTGTCCTTCGGATGCTAACCCAGCTTCTCTCCAACCTCATTGCCCACCACCTTCCCACAGTGCAGACCTGGTGGCATGTGACCGTCCCTGGATGCTGCTAAGTACCTGGAACACCCTCTCCCTCCAGCTCTGCCTGGGATATGCCTTCTCCCCAAAGCCCGGTCCAACCCTCATCAAAGTGACTCAGCGGTTTCCTTCCTGCTGTCCGGCTCCTAAGCACACGCTGTGGCCGTGGGACAGGGAGTACAGTGGGCAGGGAAACACGACGGCTAAGGATGAGCATGCTCTGCCCCTTCCAGCTCTGTGACTTTGGGCAAGTTACTCAGCCTCTCTGAAACTCAATAGTAGTAGTAAGTAGATAAAATAACGATGATTTCTTATCAATTCACATTCAGTATCAATGCGTCACGTTGGCCATTTCTCCCTCTGCCTGCGTGGTTAGGCTGTGGGGACGCGGACACCTGAGGTCTCCCTGGGTTCTTACAGGCAATGGGCGCTTCATAGCTGTGCTCTAAGGGTCTGAGCTGGGTAGAGACCTCCCTAGTGCCCACACCCAGCCAGGGCTGCCTCCGGAGGAGACTGGCACCTGCTGTTCTGTACCCTTTCTTCCCACCAGTGCTGGGCATCGGGTGCTGGGGACACTCAGGGTGTGTCCTTGTCTCTTGAGACCTCGGTGTCTCCCCGGGATCCTCATGTGAACCCCTCCTCCCTACCTGGCTCCCTCTAATCTACCCTCAGCTCTTTCTCCAGCTTTCCAAGCTCCGCCCACAGCTTGAGTTACCCGTCCAGGAGTGCAGGAGGTGAGCAGGGAGGGCTGAGCCTGGCCCGGGTGAGACAGCTGGGTTAGCCTCCGCCCTCTGAGCTGGCCAGCCTGGGAACGTTCACCTAACCTCTCTGACCCTCGGTTTTCTCATCCCTAGAACCCTGATGGTCACCAGGGCATCCCACAGGGCTGCTGTGGGGCGAGTTTGCCTTTAAGACCAGAAATGCTTCCTGGAGGCCGGGTAAACACTCCCTCCCTAAATGTTTGATTTAGAGAGCTTGACGCGGAGGACCACATAAAACAGAGCTGCGGCTTTTCGTCATGGATTATTAATATTCATAAATGGGCCAAGGCGCGGCTCGCTGTCCGAAGGCGCAGTGTCTGGGAGCAGCGAGCCTTTAAACAAGTCTCACTTACTGAAAATCGGGCCATAAAAGGGGGAAAATGAAATCTCTCTCCAGGCAGATGATGAAGACACGGCAGCGGGCATCCTGCCAGAGGGCCCAGGCGGGTGGCCCAGGGCCTGGAGGGGCCAGGAGGCTCGGGTCCATCATCCGCTCTCCTGTTTCCACCCACTCTGCCCCTTTCTCTTCCTCTTGGTCACTCCTCCCTCCCTCCCTCCTTCCCTCCCTCCTCTTCCCTCCCTCCCTCCCTGTCCACCGCGTACCTCCAGCAGAGGCCAGGAACAGGATCTCTGTTGTAGGACGACTATCTGAGCCTCGGAAGGATGACGTCCCTTGTCCACTTCACACAGTGGAGCAGGGCCGGGCGAGGCCTCAGCTCACTTGAAGGTAGGAGTTGTGTGGAGGTCATCTTTGTCCCCCAGCTCCTGCCTGGGCATGGGGGTCAGTGGAGATGCCAATTCTTTATCAGGTGGCCAGGGCAGAAGTTATCCAAGAAGGCTTCTGGGCAGAGGGGGCCTTGAGACAGCCCGTCAAGACCGGAAGGCCTTGGAAGTCAAAACAGGAAGATAATGCTCAGCAGTAAAAGCCACATCACTACTCACCAGACGCCTGCCGTGGGTGGCCGTGGGTGGCCGTTGGCCTGGGTCGGTATACAGATACAACTCTACTTACACCGTCCGACCAAGTCGGGCTCTACCCCGTCTCACTAATGAGAAAACTGGAGCATGGAGAGGTGGAATGACAGGTCTGAGGTTCCACAGTGACAAGCAGTGGGACAGGGGTGGACCTGGGGTTGTCGGACGCCCAGCCCGTGTGATCTCAGCCTCCATGCTAAGCTGGCCTCACGTGGGCTAGGTGAGCTTCTAGCCCTGAGCTAGCCTTGTGAAAGAAAATGCAGGGGTTTAGGAGACAGTGACCTCGCCGGGCGCCCTCCTGCCTCATGGGCTGATGCTTAAACTTTTTCAAGGATGTCACATGCTACAGCCCTCCCTCCTTCCCTGGGGTTCCTCCTCAGGGACACCTTCTGGGCTCCCATAGTTGGAGAAAGAGCACAACCTCAGGCTGACCCTGGGTGCTTCACGGGAGAGAGAGGTCACGTGAGGCTCCAGGGGACCCCTCCTGGGAGCCTAGCAGCTGCAGTCTACAAGCAGAAGGTTGCTCTGCAGCCTTTCTCAAGGTCAAAGGCATCTAGGGTGGGGTTCTCCCCTGCAGAGTCTGTGGAGCTGGTCTGAAATCCTCAGCGGGTCCGACCCTGACTTCCTAAGGAGACTGATGGAGTCAGCTCTGTTGGTTGATCTTGCCAAGCCCCTTCGCCCGACCCAGGGGAAAGCCAGTCTCGTCAACGGGCATTCCCAGGAGTGTCCCAACCAGGACTCACTCTGCCCAAACAAAAATTTAGATTCTTGATACGTCCATCATCATGGATGACAGGGGGGAGTTGAAGGTCCCCGCTGGGCTTCCAGATCAGGCAGCTGGGGCAGGGACAGTGTCATTGGCTGAGACGAGGAACTCAGGAGGAAGAGGGGCAGGTGCTAAGCTCCACTTTGGACATCCTGAAGTTGAGATGCAGGTGGATGTCCTCAAGGTGTGGAACTATGGGCATGGAGTCCTGGAGAGTGGCCTGGGCTGCAGATGGAATCTGTGACTGCAGAGTGGGAGGCACTTCCCTGATGACCGTGAATGGGAGGAGAAGTGAGCCTGGGCGTGAGAGATGCGCTTTGAAGTCACGGAACACGTGAGAGAGGCCAAGAAAAGGACGTCCCCATTCCTGGAGCTCTTACTCCAGCGTGTCCCCCCTGGTGGCAGAGGCTGGAGTTCAGGCTTGACCTTTTAGTTCATATTAAATGACCGGGGAGTAGTAGTCTCTGTGCTAAAAACGGGGACACAGGCATCGGGCACGAATCTGCCCGCAAGTCGCCACACTGTGGGCCAGCCAGGCAGCGTTTGTGAGCAGCGTGGGTTCTGAAGGCCACCTACCAGCCCATCCAGAGCCACGACAGACGGCAGAGAACAGCACTGGCAAGAGCCCAGCAAAGGAGGGCAGAACCATCAATGCACTGACAATCCCGGCCACGTGCAGCGAGACTCCCCCCACGATCAAATGGGTAACAACAGGTTCCTTCACAGAACCTGATTTATCTGCCAAGCAGCTCTCTCTCCCGTGTGACCACGTTGCTCCACTTGTCACCCCCAATACAGGGACTAGACAAATGCCCTCTCTAGACTTCAGGTACTGCTAGGAGAATGAAATCATAACTCACTTTAGAAACCAGTGATACATATTTATACCGTGACTGCTGCGGACCTGAAAGAGCTCTTCACTTTGTGCGTTCCCGGGCCCCGGACGGGCATCAATCTTCTCTCTGGTTTATTAACACGGCTGCCACTCAAGCCAGATTTACCGGCGCATGACTGATTGTGCAGAGACAGTTCATCATGGGAACATTCGCTTCATTTGCCCCATCCGAATTGTCCCCTGCAACGCGGGGGTCTGATATTGCTCCGTAAATGACATTTCTTTTCTGTTGGAAAAACCTTTCTGGTCTCACTTCTTGTGTTCTCCCCAACTTCTTATTTAAAGGAAGCAATAAATGTCAAAACGCTCCATAACTCAACAGGAGGGAAGTCAACCTACAAGGCCAAACAAAACCCCTGTCAGCTGTCCTGGGTCTAGTGGGGTTGGCCCGAGGTGCTGAACTGTGCTGATTTCTTTTGGGAGAGTTAACGTCGAAGTTTAGCTCCCCGGGGAGAAAACACCCGCGGAGTTGAAAAGCTTGCAGTTCTGTCTGGGGGACTAGGTGATCCCTCTTCATAGCTCTTGAACTTCTTTCTACTCTCTCCTCAAACTGACTTGGACGTCAGTTGTGAGCACCTAATCCGTTCCAGACACTGAAGTAGATATTACCATCCCTCATCCAGTTTAACCACGGGAGGTAAGTATAACTGTCCCCACGGAAGTGATGTCCAAACTTGCAAGATAGATTTGAATTCACTTGGATTTTTTTTTTTATTCTAAGCCGTGAGCATTCCTTATATTGTCAAGGTTAAATTTCATCTTCCCAAGGTCAAGGGGGCCTTCAAATTGCCTCTGTGAAGTGATAGACTGAACCCCAAACCTTTAGAGATGTAACAGATAACCAAAGCTTACCCAGGGCTTCCTGTAGGTTGAGTGCTTTGATTATATCATTGAACCCTAGTGACAATCTTAACTGGAAAGTTAGACTTGAGGTCCCATTTTGCAAATCAAGAAATTGAGGACTGGATAGGGGAGTTAACTGGCTCAAAGTCAAAGCTGAAAATGAAAGAGATGGGTGGCCAGACGTGGTGGGGCACTCCTGGAATCCCAGCGGCTCAGGAGGCTGAGGCAGAAGGATCACAGATTCAAAGCCAGCCTCAGGAATGTAGTGAGGCCCTAAGCAACTTTGTGAGACCCTGTCTCCAAAAAAAAAAAAAAAAAAAAGTCTGGGGATGTTTCTCAGTGGTTAAGCACCCCAGGGTTCAATCTGTAGAACTAAATAATAAATCCACTAATAAATAAGAGAGAGCTGGGGTGCGAACTCAGTCTTCCCGACTCCCAGGACTGTGCTCTAATCTCTCTGCTGGGCTGCCTCCCACTTGGCTCTGCGGATCAGATGCCCCTGCTGCACCCGTGCCTGTGCCTGTCAACAGCCATCCAGGTTGGAGGTGAGACCTCATGGCTCCAGGGGTGGGAGTGGAGGATTTGGAGTGGAAATGAGGCCGGATTCTTCCTCGAGGGGGAGGACCATCGAGTGTGTGTAAGGGTGTATTGTCATGGCCGTCAGCGTTTCTGGCTGGAGGAATGTTGGCTTATTTTAATGGATATTTGTGGGAAATCCACCAAAGAGAGATGGGTCAGCATTGGGTGCTGGAGGCCTCGGCATTGAGCTCCATAGAGACTGGTGGAAGAGAGCTGGTAGGAAGGGGGAAGAGAGAGGCTGACTGGCCAACAGGACACACTCCTTGACCCACTACAGGGCAATTGTAAACATCTGTGCTTCTGATGCTTGCTCCCTCAAGCCCTGTAAAACCAGGAAGCACCCCTAGGATGTATTCTGCCAGCATGGCTCTTTGGGAGTCCCTCGAGTACTGGTGGCCCCAGGACCCCGCCCTTTTCCTCTGGTCACTTTGCATACTGCTCTGGAAGGGCTTCATCCACTCCCATGGAGTCAGCTCTCCCACTGTCTCCAGCCCAGAGCTCCACTCAGCTGCCCTTCTGGAAAGTTCCGTCATGCCCCACAGGTCCTTCAGTACTAGCATGCCTGACGCTGACCTCCTCATCTCCTCTTGGAGGCCATTTCTCCTCTGGGTCCCTTGCCTTACTGAATGGCATCACCGTCCATGAACTCACCCAGGGACGACATTCTGGGCCCTCCTTTTCCTCACCCACTGGTCACTGAGTCCCACTGAATCCACTTTCCTTCTGTCTTTCCTGCCCTACTTCATTTAATGACCACTCCCATATCTCAGATGAAGAAACTGAGGCCCAGAGTAATGACTTAGTCACTAGCTATAGATGGTAGATTCTGGCTTTGAACCCAGTTCTGCCAATCCCACCTGCTTGTTCTGGTGTCGTGGTTACTGAGGCCATGTGGAGGAGACACTGAAACGTCATAACCTGCTGGGCCTGGTGGCACACACCTGTAATCCCAGCTGCCTGACCTGGGCAACTTAATGAGACACTGTCCCAAAACTTAAAAAGGGCTGGGGATGTAGTTCAGGAGCACGGCACCTGTGGGATCAATTCCCTAGTCCAAAAAAGAAAAGAAAGAATTTAGCATCATTGCATTAGTTTTCTTGGGCTATTATAACAAAGTACTCCAGGCTGGGTATTTTATTTTATATCCTTATTTTTATCTATCTATCTATCTATTTATTTTATGTAGTGCTGAGGGTCAAACCCAGGACCTCATGCATGTGAGGTGAGTGCTCTACCACTGAGCCACCACCCCAGCCCAGGCTGAGTATCTTAAACAACAGGTGTTCATTGTCTCATGGTTTTGGAACGGAGAAGCCCTCGACCAGGGTGTCATAAGTTTCAATTCTTTGAGGAGGACCTGCAGGCTCTGCCCCCAGCTTCTAGATGTTTCCTCCTCTGTCTTCACCCTCATCACCTGTATAAAGATCCTATCTCCCAGACAACCTCACTCCAAGGTACTGGGGGTCAGGAATTCAATATAAAAATGTTGGGGAGGACAAAAATCAAGTCCAAAATAACCATCAACTAAAAGAAAATGGAGAGATACCCCTGGCAATTCTGTTTGAATTTACTTATAAATTCAACAGGATACCAATAAAAATACTAGGAGGTATTGACAATTACTCTAAGACTTGTACAGAAAGGAGAATGTGTGAGAAAAGACAGGAAAGATCTGAAACCAGGGGATAAGGCTGTGCGAGAGCGATGAGATGTCAGGGCTGTAAAATGACAACGGTGCAGATCATGAGGCCGGGCAGAGTCCAGAAGCAGACCCAGGACATGCAGGAACTGAATGTTTAATAACGTGGCATTTGAAGCAGAGTGGAAAAGGTAAATAGATGGTGTTTCGGTCAACTTTCCTGTTGCCATGATCAAAATACCTGATAAGAACAACTTGGAGGAAGAGAAGTTTATTTGGGGCTCACAGTTTCAGTGTCTCAGTTCATAGACGGCCAGTCCATTGCTCTGGGCCCAGGGAGAGGCAGCACATCATGGCAGAAGGGCCCTGTGGGGGGTGGGGTGGGGTGGGGGGGAAAGCTGCTCACCTCAGTGGGGAGTCAGGAAGCAGAGAGGGAGAGGGAAGGGGACACAGAGAAGATGCTCCCTTCCAGGGCACGGCCCCCAAGACCCACTTCCTCCAGGCACACCCCACCTGCCATTTAAACTAGGATGGACTGACAAGGTGACAGCTCTCAAATTCAGAACTTTGCCTCTAAATACTCCTGCATGAACACAAGAGCTTTTGGGAGCCATCTCATATTCAAACCATAACAAAGAGCAAAAGAGAAAAATGGGCAAAGGGCATAAACAGGCCCTTTCCAGAAAAGAGGAGTATAAATGTACCATAAATGTTTGAAAAGACGCCCACCCTCACTCATAACTTAAACAAATGAAATTGAAAATAAAAATGAATTTGTTTTCTATCTATTGCTGATGGGCATAAAAGGGCAAAGGGAAACTGGAAAATGCGAATGTTTTTGGTAATATAATGGTACATTGGTTTAGTTGGAAAATCCTGCAATATTCAGCATATTTAAGCATTTCTGTTTCTTGGTGTATATCATAGATTAACTTAGTTTTGCATTTCAGGGGCCCACAAATGAGCACAAGCAGAATTGCTGGGTGCAAGGCCTAACATTTTGGAATTTACTAGATGTGCCACATTTCTTCTTCAAAGAGTTGTACTAATTTACAGTTCCGTGAGATGTGCATGAGAGTTATTTCTCTTCTCCTCGCCCATACCCAACATATCAAAATTTAAAAATTCTGCTCATCTGATGTATGGGAATTTTACTCTAATTTGCATTTCCTAATTGATAATGTAGTTGGTTGTCTTTTAACATGTTTATATTAGCCAATAGGCTTCATCTTTACAGAACTATTTGATAACATCTTTGGCCAATTTTTCTACTGGGTTGTTTTCTTTGGCTTGATGGAGTTTTTAATATATTTTGCATTGTAATCTTTTGTCAGGTAAATGCACTATAGCATTTCTTCCCAATCTGTGGCACATCTTTTACATTTATTTAAGACAGTCTTTGTCATACATTGGTTTAAAAATTTAATGTAATCAAATTTACTGTTTTTTTTTTCTTCCTTTGTGATTTGTGCTTTTTGCATCTTGTTCAAGATTCCTTTGTTACCAAAGGTCAAAAAGATATTCTAAAAAATTCTCTTCTAAAACTTACAAAAACTATTTTTATGGCAAATTTAAAATACACTCAAGAGTAGACAGAACCTGAATCCCCACATACCCTCCCTTAATTTTCATGAATAACTTCATGACACTTTTGCTTCATCTGTTTTATTCCTGCTGTACCACATTTTTTTTCTGGGGCATTCAAAACAAAAGCGAGACATAATATGATCAATGTAACATTAGTTTAGAGGTAGCACGTGAGGACTATTTTACAAAGAACATTGCTTTTCACATTTAAAAATTCATTTTGCTCCATTGATTGAAATGTCAACAAAGATGTATGTGTATGTGTATGTATATACATATGTATGCATGTCATAAGTATGAGTGCATGTATGTAATGTGTATATTTGGGCTCTCCATTGCAGCTATTGCTTTATTCATTTATCCATTGGAGAATAGCCTGCCCTTTAGAATAACAGCTTGATTGTAAATTTTGACACCTGGCCCAAGTCTTTCTCATTATTCCCTTTCAAAATTATCTTGACCATTCTTGACTTTCTACTGACCTATGTAAACAATTGGGGTCAAATTGTCAAGTTCTGAGAAAAATTCCAATTTTTATCGTCCCTGGAAGTTCTTTGAATTTGTTGATTTATTTGAGAACAATTCTGAGCTAGTGTCTTCACTTCTAAAACACGCTATACTTCTTCATTAATTCATGCATTTTGTGTTAACATTTTGTATGCTTTTCTTGAAGATCCAGGAATGTTATAATTTCTGTTACTGTTATGAACATAATTTAAAAATTACATTTCTCGTCCAAGTGTGGGGTGCCTGCCTGTAGTCTCCATACTAGGGAGGCTGAAGTGGGAGGGTCACTTGAGCCTAGGAGTTCAAGACTAATCTGGGCAACAGAGCAAGACCCTGCCTCAAGAAACAAAACCAAAACCCAAAAAAATTCTGACTTCTTGTTGCTAGTGTATATAAAGTTGCTAATATTTATATGTTCATATTTATATACTGATCTTGCGTTCCTAGGTCCACGGTCCTTTATTGACTCTTCTTAATTTCAATATTTATTTGTAGGTTTTCTTGAATTTTTTTCTGTGTAGACAGATGTATCAATTGTGAATGAGGACAATCATGCTGCTTCTTTGTCCATCTCTATGCTTATATCTATCCGTTTCTCATCCCATTGGCTGGCCCTCCAGTACCATGTGAAATGGAAGTTATGATGGTGGACCTTTCTAACTTTAAAAGGGCTGCTTCTAATACTTTACCATGTATGATACTTGCCATAGGTTTTTCTTTTAAACTTTTATAGGTGCCTTATAATTATTCTTAATAGTGGATTAATAGTGGGATTCACTGTGATATATTCATACATGCATGTAACATAACTTGGTCAATTTCATTCCTCATTATGCTGCAGGTTTTTCATAGACCTTTGAACAGATGAAAGAAGTTTTATTTTACTTTTAGTTGGCTCATTTTGATCTCCATCTCGAACATGCTTTAATGTATAAATGCTTTTTTTTCCTACATCTATCAAGTTACCATATAGCTATTCTTCTTTAATCTATTGATGGGATAAATTATCTTTGTAGATCTTAAATGTTCGATCATTCTTAAATAATGAGGATAAATACTACTTGACTAAATCATATTAGAAGAAAATTGCTAGTTGGGTTAATATCTTGCTTAAGCTTTTGCCATTTATGTAAATGATATTGACCCAGGTTTTCTTTTCTGATGGGTTCGTGTTTTGCACTTCTGTGGAGTGAATTTTTGTAATGTGTGTCGTTTTTCTAGAAGACTGTCCATTTTTCATCAACTTATTGGTATAAAATGTTCATTACTCTCTAAGGATTTTATTCAATCTCTGTTCTGTGTAGTCATCTTCTCCTTCCATCCCTAATTTGTTCAACTCTCGTCCACTCGTAGATTTTTGTCTACTTGATTTATCAGTTTCTGAGAGAGGTGCATTAACCTTTCTGAGCCAGCCTGGGGATTTATCAATTTCGTCTTATATTTCTGTCAATGTATGCTTCATCTAGATTGAGGTGATTTGTTAGGGAGATGCGCCTTCAGGTTGTTGAATCTTCAAGGTGAATTGTTCTTTTTTTTTTTTTTTCTTAAAATCCATAATATGCTTTTTACCTGAGTGACTATTATGTCAGAAATTAAAATTCTTCAGAATATTTTCCTGGTATAACTTTACCTGCCTCTTTACTTTTTATGTTTTAGTTATATTTTGGGTGTGGTTCATAGCATGTCTAGGCAGGTTCAAATGAGTCCAATTTGAGAATCTCTGTCCTTTTATTAGCAGTCTGTCTTTATTTCGTGATTGATAACGTTTGAACTTCTTGTTATTCGTGTCTCCGAGTAGCAAGCTTTTCCCCTCTTTGCATTCGGTTCTGTCTCCTCCTCCATCCTCCATTTAGATGACCGTTTTCCTTGGCTCTCATTTTCCTCCACTGTTGGAGGTCACTCACGGCATTGCTGTAGCTTTAGGGGTTACCTTTAAACATTTGGCTTGTACCCCACAGCCAACCCCCGCCCACCTGCTGCATGGGGAAACACCCCGGACCCCGACACCACACAATGCTGGTCTCTGCACCCAAACTTCTGGCTCTCAGCGGCCTTTTTTTTTTTTTTTTTTTATCTCAGCTGGGCTGCTCATGGCCAATTCTGGTGAAACAGGAATGATTCTGCCCTTTACCATCTGCTCTGCAAGTGATCATTATTCATCAATTGGTTTTCTGTTCAAACCAGGCGAGGGTGTACACAAAGCTAATGGGTTGAAAGTTTAATATGACTCTACCCATTTTTTTCTTGCTGTGTAACAAATTACCACAAACAGTAGCTTGAAATGGCATCCAATTTATTACCTCACAGTTCCACAAGGAAGAGGTCTGGGAACCTTGACAGGTCCTTTGCTCAGGGTTTCGCGGGGCTAAAATTGGGATACATGAACAGTGGCTCTTCTCTGGAGGCTCTGGGGAGGACCCAGCTTCCCAGTTTCTGCAGGTTGCCGACAGGATCCAGTTCCTTGTGGTTGTAGGACTAAGGTGCCCTCTTTCTTGCTGGCTGTCAGCCTAAGATCACTCTTTGTCCCTACATGCGACCCTGCAAATCAGCAATAGTGTCTCAGATATCCTGCAATTCCCCCTTAAATGAACCCACTCATGTGATAACAGCATTAATTTGTTCATTCCATCTGTAGGGCCTGCTTAGTTCTCATTTGGGCCCACCACTTAATGGGGTTGCACTGGGGATTAAGTTTCCAAAATATGCTCTTTAGGGGACACATTCAAATTATTGTACCCAATCTGTGGGAAAATGGTGGTTTTAGGACATACAGCAGTTCCCTTATCTGAGATTCTGTTGTCCAGTGTTTTAGTTACCTGTGGTCAAGTAAGGTCTGAACTTTGTAAATAAAAAATTTCAGAATTAAACAATTCATAAGTTTTAAATTGTGTGTCATTCTAAGTAGCATGATAAAATCTTGTGCCGTTCCTCTTCATCCCACTTTTGTGCAGTGTATCCATGCTATATATGCTACCCACCTGGTAGTCACTTAAAGGCTGTCTCAGTTTAGAGTCAACTATTGCAGTATCACAGTGCTTATGTTTAAGCAGCCCTTATTGTACTCAGTAATGGCTCTAAAGTGCAGGAGTAGTGATTTTGGCAATTTTATTATACTATATTGTTATAATCTTTCTATTTTATTACAAGTTATTGCTAATCTCTTGCTGTGACTAATTTATAAACTTCCTCATAGGTGTTAATATATATAGGCAAAAATAGTATATTCAGGGTTTGGTATTACCCATGAGTTTGGGCATCCACTGGATGTATCCACTGCAGATAAGGGGGAACTGCTATATTTCCAAAGGCCAGGCACTTGGCTCAGTGCCCAGGATGTGAGAAGAATGACAAACAGATGCTAGTTGTTGTTTTCCTTATCAATCATTTTCTTCACCTCAGGCCCCCCAACTGTTTTTCATGGGCCACCACCAACCAGGCCACTCCTAACATTCTCTAGTATTTTTTTTTTTTTAATACAAGCATATTTCCCTCGAACCTTCAAGGAATTTGTAGTCTGGTGGGGGGAGGTGGGCATGTGCATGACGTCCCAGTGTGCTGTGTGGGAAGCACTGCTAAGGTCATGGGTGCTGGGAGGAAAGCAAAGGGGGTTAGCTTTGCTGGGTTTGGGGTGATCATGTTGGACGGTCATGGAAAGATGATGTTTGGGAGAGACACATCATGGAATGACATCCCAGTTAGAGGGAGCAGAGGGGCAGAAGTCTGGAGCTTCTGTTCTGACTTGGGGGCTCTAAGGAAAGGGGGGCGCCTAGGAGGGTCACCACTCTCAGTGACTGAGGGAGAGAATGCAATTCATAGGCCTGGCACCTGGTACCTGCTCAAGACGTCAGGCCTGTGGTCCAAGCCCACTTACGATGCCTGCCTTCTCCTGGGGCAAAGAATGAGTTGAGCTGACTTCCTGAGGTGCTGGCTGAGATTTCTTTGTCCTGTGAATCTGGCTTGGTTTTTAGCTTCATTCAATTTTTATCAAAGTCCATTCTGAGAAGTGGGGGACCGTCTGACCTTGGGGACCACCTAACAGGTAAAATGACCAAAGGGTAGGGCAGAGCAGCCCCAGAGGGTGCAGGAAGCCAACCAGCAGGCTGGTTGCTGCTCAGGGGTGCCACCCTGCCTGGCCAGGGGACTGGAGGGTTTTACACAGGCCTGAGGAAGTAGGAAGGAGCTGACATTGAGGGGTGTCATCTGTGGGCCTTGTCTCCTGGCTTGGCCTTCTGACTGCAAGGCTCAGCTTGGGAAAGTTTTATAGGGGAAGACTTGGCCTCGGCCTGGGGCCACCCTGGGGCCAGAACTCTGGTCCAGAGAGACTTCAGCCTGAGTTCTCACTGGACATACCATGGAAATTCAGATTTCCTTATCTTTGAGATCCCACTGGAGGGACTGTCCGTGGGACTGCCAGGTCCATGAGAAGATCTGGGTCCCCGTCCCAGGATCTCCTCTAGGCAAAGACTGGTCGAAGGACCCCGCCATTTACTAAGCACCTGCGATGGGCCAGGTGCCTTATCAGAGTATCATAATGCCCATTTCATAGATGAAGAACCAGAGGTCCTGGTGTGGCTTGCCAGGTGGCACGGCGGCATGTAAATGGTGAAGATGTCTACTTAAAAAAATCGTTTCATCTGAAAATATTTTTCATGCTCTTTCTAAAAGATAAGGACTTAAGAGAAAGCAAACGCCATTATCAACCCTAAAAGAAATTAATAATAATTCTGCATTATGTCCAATACTCAGTGTCCCCATGTCCACACTTCTTTCAAGTTTGGTGTTTGCTTGGGACCATACATTGCCACAGGGTGATAACTGGCTTCATTTCAGTCTGTAGTTTCCTCTCCATCTCTGTTTTCTCTCATTGCAGTATTTTTGCCTGTGCAGTCAGGGAATGGTCCTGTCAGAGTTTTACCAGTCTGAACTTGGCTGATTTGAAGCTGAGATTTTGAACCCAGATGAAGCCCTTCCTGCATGTGTGTGTGTGTGTGTGTGGGGGGGCTGTCACATCCAGCTCTCAGCAGTCCCCACCCTTCATGAGTTGGCTCCTGGACCCCGAAAGCCCTTTGGCTGTTCTCCACAGTACACCCCGAGTCAGGTCGACTGATTGATCTGATGCCACCCAACCTGCTGCTGCATTTTCAGAGCTGCCCCTAACCCAACCCGAGTCCCTCACATTGGGGACAATGAATATTTGGGTCTGGCCACTCCTTTCTGGATGCAGTATCTCAACTCTGGCTGTTGTCATCTTCCGCAGGTTCTGCACATTCGTTTGTTCCTTCATCCAATAAACACACCTTGGGCCCCTCTCCTGGGCAGTGAGCTGGGCTCCAGGACACAGTGGGCAGCTACACAGATGATGCTTCATGCTTGTGCCACCCAAGCAGAGGCCATGTAGGGTGACAGGTGCTATCGTACAAGGAGGGGGTGCTTCAGGAGTGGAGAGTTCAAGTCTCAACCCACATTGGAGGCTAAAGGGGGTCAGGGCTTCCTGGACCAGGGTCATTTAAGCCAAACTGTCTGGGTGACGTGGGATGTATGAGTGGGATAGGACCACCTTAACAAAGTCCCACGAACTGAGTGGCTTAAACAACAGACACTTATTGTCGCACAGTTCTGGAGGCCAGGAGTCCCAAATCAAGGTGTCAGCAGGGCCGGTTCTTTCTGAGGGCTGCGAGGGAGGCTCTGTTCTGGGCTCTCCTCTGCTGGTGGTTTGCTGGTGGTCGCTGGCATCCCCGGCCCTGTGGACACATCACTTCCATCTCTGCTTTGACATTTACATGGTGTCATCCCGGTCTGCATGTCTGTCTCCAGATTTCCCCTTTCATAAGGACACCAGTCAAGGACACTGATATCGGATTAAGTAAGGTTCATACCCTTAACCTTGTTTCAACTTGGCAGCCTCTGTAAAGACCCTACCTCCAGGTAAGGTCACATTCCCCTGTACTGCGGGTGGGCCTTCAACGTCTGGGTCTTGCGGGAACACAGGTCGGCCCACAACCCTGGAGAAGGCAAACGTGAAGGGTGAGGAAAGAGGGAGAGGTTTCAGAAAGGGACTACTTGTACGAAGTGTAGTGGTGACAGGGGACACGGTGCATTCCAGGAGCTAAAGGCTGTCAGCCCTGCAAACCCACATAAACACAGTTATCTCATCCTTGACAAAGGTGCCCAAAACATGCACTGGAGAAAAGATAGCCTCTCCAACAAACGGTGCTGGGAAAACTGGAAATCCATATGTAGAAGAATGAAACTTGAACCGTCTCTTACCCTGCACAAAAGTCAACTCAAAGTGGATCAGAGACCCAGGACCTGGACCAGAAACCCTGCAACTGCTAGAGGAAAATGTAGCCCAGCACCCCAACATATTGGTCCAAGAATTAACTCCCTTAGCAAGACTCTAAGAGTGCAAGAAATAAAACCCAAAATAAAAAAGTAGGGTGGCATCAAATTAAAAATGTTCTGCACAGCAAAGGAAACAGAGAATGAAGAAAGATCCTACAGAATGGGAGAAGATCTTTGCTCCTTGCTTCTTAGATAGGGCATTAATATCCAGAATATATGAAGAACTCAAAGAACTTAACACACACACACACACACACACAGAGAGAGAGAGAGAGAGCAAACAATCCAATTAATAAATTGGCAAAAGAACTAAACAGACACTTCTCAAAAGAAGAAATACAATTTACTAACAAATACATGAAACTGTTTACTATCTGTAGCAATTAGGGAAATGCAAATCAAAATCACATTGAGATTTCATCTCACACCAGTCAGAGTGTAAACACATAATACAGAATACCAATACAAGAATACAAATAATGATGAATGTTGGTGAGGATGTGGGGAAAAAGATACACTCATACATTGTTGGTGGGACTGCAAATTAGTGCAACCACTTTGGAAAGCAGTATGGAGATTCCTCAAAGAACCTGGAGTGGAACTACCAAATGACCCAGCTAGCCCATTCCTTGGTATATATCCAAAAAATCGAAAATCAGCATACTACAGTGATACAGCCACATCAATGCTTATAGCAGCACAATTCACAATAGCCAAGCTATGGAACCAACCGAGGTGCCCTTCAACAGATGAATGAATAAAGAAGATGTGATATATATACACAATGGAATATTATTCAGCCATAAAGAAAAATGAAGTTAGGGTATTTGTCAGTAAATGGATAGAACTGGAGACTATCTTTCTAAGGGAAATTAAGCCAGAAACCGAAAATCAAAGGTTGAATGTTCTCTCTGATTGCAGAAACTAGCCCAAAATAAGGAAAAAGAAAAGAAAAAACGGGGTGAGAGAGAGGCTATTCCATTAAAATAAAAGAAAGATCCAGGGGAATAGAGGAAGGAGATTGAGTGGGAGGGAGGAGGGATGGGATAGGGAAGAACACTGGAATGAATCCGACATAACTTTCCTATGTCCACATATGAATAAATCACAGTGAATCTCGCCATTATATATGTCCACAAGACACTAATTAAAAAAAAACCCTAAGTAGATAACAGAAAGATCAATAGAGTAGAGAGAAGGGAACAGCGGAAGGGGGGAGGCAAGGGAGAGGGGGGCTACGAGGGCCTGAATTAGAGCAAATTACATTCCGTGCTTGCATAATCATGGCAAAGTGAATCCTAATGGTATGCATAACTAAGAAGGACCAATTAAAAAACAGAGTTGTAGACCAGGACCCAGCTTTTATTATTTAATTAAATATAAGTTCCTTTTAAAAATTCATATTGCCTTTCTTTTCTAAAAAGTATATGAGTTTCTGGATGACTTTTCATTTTGGTGAAATGTTATTAAATGAAAGGTTAATATAGACTTACTAACTGGTCATGTGCACTTCTTTAAAATTGATTTTCAGAGGTTAATGTATGTTTCTGTCAATCATATTATGTATAGAGGACATAAAAAGTAGCTACTGTGCAAAAAAAAAAAAAAGGTGTCCACTCAGGCTGGAAGGAACCGGGCTCAGATGGGGCGTGGCCGGGCTGAGGCTGCAGACACTGGCCGGGCCAGAGGGGAATGTCCTGAAGGCTGTGGGGGACTCTGTACTTTGTCCCAGCACAGTGGAAGCCAGGGAAGAGTTTTGCACGGGCGCACGGGTGCACTGTGACCCAAGTGGTGGCTGGAGCTCTCTGGCCGAGGGGCTGGGACTGGAGCCAGCAGGGAAGCCCAGCAGGGCTCTCTGATGGTTGGCTGGAGAGGGGAGAGGAAGAAGCATGATGCGCTGGTTTCTCTTCTGTCTGGTGCTGGTTGGGGCCATCAGTGGTCTGGGGCCCCAGGAAGAGCCTGACACTGTGTTGTGAGCAAGCCCTTGGTCCCCCGGCCCCAGAATCAGATCACTTTTGTGGGTGGCATAGAGCAGGGAGTAAGCTACTCTCGGGGAAACTGAGGAGACAGAGCTGTGTGGCGACTGGGAAGGGGAGGTGGTTCATGGTGTGCAGCGGGGTGGTGCGAGGGCACCTCTGCACTGGCACCTCGGAGGACCTGTCCAAGGGGAAGGGAAGTCTGTCCTAAAGACTCGATTGGCAGCAGATCCTGAGGGACTCTCATCACTTGTCTTTTATGTCATGGTTCTCCTAGAATGAGGCCCAACCTTGAAACCGCCAGGATCCTCCAAGATCTGGTCCAGAGACTTCCCCAGCACCGTCTCCCCTGTGCTCCTCTGTGAGAGCCTCTGGGGAACAGATCCCCCAGGCTTCCGCCCCCTCACTCCCTACACCTCACTGCTCCTGCACCTTAACCTCGAGTGTCCTCCACCAGTCCTTCCCATCCCTGAGTGGCAACCCACCCCTGCTTTACACTTTGGGATCAGTTCAAAGGTCAGGTTCTGGAGAATTCCTTCTGGGTGAAACTCCGCTCTACATTCTCCTTGCAGTTGAGTACATTTGTGTGACCCTTCCCTCTCTTTCTTTGCGGTATCATAATCCCCCTTGTATATATTTTTATCTTCCTTATTATATTAGGAGCTTCTTGATGTTGGACAAAACTTCAGATTCACCTTTGGAATCCCAGTGGCTGCAGAGAGGGGAGAAAGAAACGCACAAGGATTGAACCAATTAAGTGCCAGTGGCCGCAGGGTAGGCTGTATGCACAAGTTCCCGGTTATTTCTGACAACCTGTCCTGCAGGGATTTCAAGTAAGCCCCATTTATAGTGCTGAGGGTGCTGAGGCCCCGAAGACCGGGTGCCTGGCTTAAAAGACTCCATGAGACGTGGCGGAGCTCGAAGGCTGGTGCTTTTCCACTTTAGGAAGCTGGAGAAGCAGCCTCTGGCTCAACGAATGAGTCAACGAATGAATGAGAACTTAAGAGTTTGGGGAGGCTCAGGAGAGCACTCAGGCGCTCTCTCCTCTCGGGATTGGACAGGAGGCAAGGCCTTACCTCCATCATCTATCTGATCACAACCCAGCTCCTTGGAGAGCAGCTGGAGGACCAGAAAAGCCCTGGTCTTTGTTCCTGGGTGACTTTGGGCCAATCATACCCAGGTGAAAAAAGGAGGCCGGAGTCTGATCTTAGAAGTCCCCCATATCCACCGACAGCCTCTTGGTGACCGCCTGTGCCAGCCTCCCTAGAGCTCAGAGCAGAGGCAATGGGGTGGGGTGGGTCAGCCCATGACCCCTCACTTCTTCCCAGCAGGGCTCCAATTATGGGAAGAGGGGATTTGGTGGAGAGAACAGGTGGAGCGAGCACGGGGTGCCTAGCATTGGAGCTGATGTTCTCAGAGTCCGTGGACGGCCATGGGAATGTGGAATCCTGAAGTCTTTCCCTGCACCCTCCCCAGCCCCCAACCCTAAGCTCCTAGAGAGCCCTGGGATCAGCTCTCACTCTGTCCTTTCCTGCTGCCCCTCTCTAGGACTGAGTTCAAGCACACGCAGGTGGCTGGCCTGGGACACTTGACCTCCATTGCTGTCTGCCCATAAGAGCCACAGTGTGTTCCTCGGTGCAGTCTTTCTCTTCCTTCCTTTCTTCATTCATTCGAAAATATTGGTGATGGCATCCCTCACCTGGGCACACCCTTCCTGGTAGAAATAGAGAGCTCAGTTTACCCCAGATGCTAATCGAGGACGGCACCACGGGCCACTCTGGGCTCAGCTGCTTGAAGAAGGTAATTCTGTTTGTTAATTTGTTGGGAATTTTTGTACCTGGGTTTGTGAGAGAGATTATTGTGTATTTTTTAAAAATATATATATAATGTGTTCCTATTTTGGTATCAAGATTATGCCAGTCTTTAAAAATGAAACAAATAGGAAAAATTTTATAATCTGGAGGAGTCGATGCGGGATTGGCATTATTCTATTGGGTGGAATTCACCCCCTGTGGTCCCTTGACCAGCGCTGGAGATTTCTTTGTGAGAATATTTCTATTATGAACTCAATTTCTTTAATAGACACAAGATAGTAGTCAAATTATTTAGGTCCTTTTCTGTTGATTTTAGTAAATTGTGTTTTTCTAGGGATTTGTCAACTCTAATTATGTTTTCAAATTCCTTGGCATAAAATTGTTCATAAAATTCTCTTCTAAAAAAATTATGTATATTTGACATTTATAACATGCTATGGCATTCATATAGATAGAAAAATGATTACTCCAGTGAAGCAAATTAACATATCTATCATCTCACATAGCTACTTTTTGTGATAAGAACAGCTCAAATCCACTTATTTAACAAATATCCCCATTACAATATAATTTTATTAGCTACAGTTCTCATGTTGTACATTACAGTGCTGGATTTGATCATCCTGTACATGTGCTACTTTGTATCCTCTGAACTATATAAGATACTCTTAGTATTTTTAGAATGTCTACAGGTTCTTGCAATGATGTCCCTTGTTACTAGTGACATACGGGTTATCAGTGCTCCCTCATTCTCTTATTCCCTAGGGATTTGTCAATATCACTACTCTTCAAAGAATCCGTCTCTGGCTTTGTTAGTCAATGTTATTGTACTTTGTTTTCTCTTTCATTAGTTTCTGCTTCTTCCTTCCTTCAGTTTCATTTTGCGGTCTTGTTCTAGCTTCTTGAGATAGATGGAGGCTTAGATAATTGATTTGAAGCCTTTTTCTTTTTGGCTATAAGCAATTAAGGCTATAACTTTCCCTCGATGAGTTCTCTTAGCTGCATCTGATAAATTTTTGCATGTAATATTTTCATTATCGTTCAGTTAAAATATTTCCTGATTTCTGAGGTTATTTCTTCTTTGTTCCAAGCATTATTTAAAAATGTATTTCTTTATTTCAAAATATATGGCCCAAGAGAAGGGAAAGTTCACCCTCAAAGACTCACTTAGCAGCAGATCTTTGGATACATGTATGGCCCCTCATTGTCTGAACATGTATGGGTTCTTTCTCTACAAAACTTGAAAGTGAAGACCATATTTGTTCTCCCTGAGTCTAGCATCAACCTGGTCACCAAATAGATACTTACTAAATCCTACTAAATAAACTGACACTTTGGTGGACGTATTGTGAGGAGATGCCGTCCCAGAATATGCATGAGTTCATCATATGAACATCTGAAGCCAGGATAAAGCTGGTACCTCCGTGTCAAGACTTGGGTGATTTGAGCTTTGTGCATGGTGAGAGATAGAGGTTTAATGTCATTTTGCTGTATATGGATTTCCAATTTCCCAAGCACCATTTGATGAAGAGGCTTTCTTTTCACCAATGTATGTTTTCGGCACCTTTGTCTAGTATGAGATAACTGTATTTATGTGGGTTTGTCTCTGTGTCTTCTATTCTGTACCATGGGCCTACATGTCTATTTTGGTGCCAATACCATGCTGTTTTTGTTACGATAGCTCTGTAGTATAGTTTAAGGTCTGGTATTGTGATGCCTCCTGCTTCGCTCTTCTTGTTAAGTATGGTTTTGGCTATTCTGGGTCTCTTATTTTTCCAAATGAATTTCATGATTGCTTCTTCTATTTCTATGAGGAATGTTGTTGGGATTTTAATTGGAATTGCATTAAATCTGCATAACACTTTTGGTAGTATGGTCGTTTTGACAATATTAATTCTTCCTATCCAAGAACATGGGAAATCTTTCCATCTTCTAAGATCTTTTTCAATGTCTTTCTTTAGCATTCTGTAGTTTTCATTGTAGAGGTCTTTCACCTCTTTGTTGGATTGATTACCAAGTTTTTTTTTAAGGTTATTGTGAATAGTTTCCCTAATTTCATCTCATTCCAGTCAGAATGGCAATTATCAAGAATAAAGCAATAGTAAGTGTTGGCGAGGATGTGGGGAAAAAGGTACACTCATACATTGCTGGTGACACTGCAAATTGGTGCAACCACTATGGAAAGCGTATGAAGATTCCTTAGAAAACTTGGAATGAAACCATCAAATGGTGGTTCACACTCCTTGGTCTATACCCAAGAACATAAAATCACCATATTCTAGTGACACAGCCACATCAATGTTCGTAGCAGCTCAATTCACAATAGCTAAACTGTGGAACCAACCTAGATGCCCTTCAACAGATGAATGGATATAGAAGCTGTGGTATATAGACACAATGGAATATTACTCAGCATTAAAAGAGAATAAAATCATGCCATTTGCAGGTAAATGGATGGAGTTGGAGAATATCATGCTAGGCGAAGTAAACCGATCCCCAAAAACCAAAGGCTGAATCTTCTCTCTGATAAGTGGATACTGATCCATAATGTGGGGGGTGGGGCATGGGGAGAATGGAGGAACTTTGGGAAAGAGGGGAAAGGAAGGGTAAGGGTAAGGGGGCAGGATCGATGGTGGAATGAGGTGGACTTCATTACCCTAGGTACATGTATGGCTGCACATGTGGTGAGACCCCACATCGTGTACAACCAGAGAAATGAAAAGATGTGCTCCATTTGTGTATAATGAATTGAAATGCATTCTGCTATCATGTATAATTAATTAGAACAAATAAAAAATAAAATAAAATAAAAGAATTTAGTGATAAGAGCCATGCCTCAGGCTTGGTTTGATAGGAGGGAGAAGAGAAGGCAACATTTAGTCAGCAATTACTATCATGACAGGAAATTAGTAAAAAGCTTTCCAATATATTATTATCTCATGTAACTCTGAGAAACCCTTTTGGGGTGTTTGCACCTCCATTTAACAGGGGAATTAGCTGGGGTTACGAGAGATTGGATGATTTGTTCGTGGTTATGTAGCTCATAAGTGGCAGTGCTGGGATCTAACTCCAGGTCAGAAACCATGGCCTTTTACACAATTCTGTCTCAGACTATCCATCAATCCCTCCGTCTGTCCATTTAAGAACTATTTATTCAGTGCCTACATAGATATCAGGAGACATGGTTACGTCCTCATGGGGAGGTACACACAATAAATATAGAAGCAAAGAAAGAAGCTCTGTGTTTCCCAGAGAGCTGAGGCCACCGAGCCCCATGGGCGGGGACTCTGGGAAGGAGAGGGGATAGAGCCACAAGCGTCAGGGGACCTGGGCTTATTCCCCAGCTCTGCACTGACGCCCCTGGCTGACCTCAAGGAAAGCACTTCACCTCTTGGAACTTGTGTATCTCATTAATAAAACCAAGCTTTGGACTAGACATCTGATCTTGAAGGTCCCCTGTTGCCCCAAGATTCTATAATTTTAAATTCTATTCTCTCCTTCTTAAATAACAGTGTGTGAAATTGCCACAAAATGCCCAACTAGTGCCCAAGGAGCTATAGAAGTGGATCCCTAGTGTCTGAAATTCAAGGACTCTGTCACTTTGAGGCAGAGGACCATTTACCTGGACTCTGACCTATTTACGTTGGCCTCTGTGGACGTCAGCTTCTCATTCCCCAGCAGGTCTCACGCGGGAGCTCCCAGCTCCATCCTGCAAATGGGGTGGGGTGTACTTCTCACATCCAGCCTCGCTGTGGAAGCGACTGTGTTTACACCATTCATGCCCTCGGCAAATATCGTTCCTACCAGAGACAAGGACGAAGGTAGACTCCACCCTGAAAGGTCTGTATTCCCACAGGTTTTCCATGCCAGGGACATCTAAAGTCCTTCCCACACCATGACTCTCAACTTGGACAGATTTACCGCTGATGACCATCTCTTTTCTTTTTAAAAGAAGAAAGAAAGAAAAACACAACAACAAACCACACTCAGATTGCAGAAGTCATGCATCCCTGATGTTGAAAATACAGCAAAGAATAAATAAGAAAAACAACCACCCACAATCCCACCGCCCACAAAAAAACACTATTAGCATTTTATCGTATTTCCTTCCAGTTTCTTTATGCTTTTCAAAGTAGTTGGAATCATACTTTATAACCTTTTTCCTATCTTGCTCTTTTACTTAATGTTGTATCATTAACCATTTTTCCATGTCGTTAAGAACACTGCGTAAGCATCATTTATAACAGCAGCACACTGTTCCATCTTGGGGAGGCAGCTCAACTTACTCAGCCATTCCCTGAAATCCTACATTTAAGGTTTGTTTTGTTTAACCCATAATATTTTACTACTATGAATGATACTGTGATGAACGTATTTTGTGCATAAATCTTTGTTCACAAGTCAGATTATTTTTCTAGGGGGAGATACCCAGATCTAAAACTTAACAGTCAATTTGTTTTCCAGAAATATTGAACCCAATTTTTTACTTCTTTTGGCAAATTATGTGAGTTTTCAATACTTCACCTCCCTTCACCAGGATAGGCAATCTTTCTTATTAAAACGAGACTTTTCTAATTGATAGGTGGAAGGATGTCCATTCTTGTTTCGGTTTGGATTTCTTTCATGACTAGTATGGCCAAATAAATATAATAATGCTCACGAGCTATTTCCATTTCCTCTTCTTAAAATGGTCTGTGTTTGTCTTCTCTTTCTTTCTCTGTCCTCTCTTTTGTCTGGACTTTTTAAAATATATTTTCTTTTAGTTGTTGATAGTCCTTTATTTTATTTATTTATATGTGGTGCTGAGAATCGAGCCTAGTGCCTCACATGTGCCAGGCAAGTGCACTACTGCTGAGCCCCAGCCCCAGCCCGTGTCTGGATATTTATCCATAGACAGGTTCTCCGTAGGTTCTCCAAATCAGCAACAAACAAGAAGAGCTCAAGAGCAAACAAGACTTCAGATGGAATCCACTCAGTCCCCTCAGATGCTCTCCGTAGAGGAGATGTCTTGATAATCTATTTCTATTTAACAAGCTACTTCAGCCCTCAGTGGCTTTAAAACTCTTTTATTTTGCTCATAATTTTGGGTCAGGAATTTGGGAAAATCTCAGCTGGGTGGTCAGGCACTGGCCAAAGTGGCATCTGCTGGGGCAGCTGCACAGGGAGGGATGATTGGGGAGGGAGGATCCCCTTCCAAGGAGGCTCCTTTGCTCACACGTCTGGTGCCCTGGTGGGGATGAAGGCTGGGCTCCCGTCAGATTGTCAACAAGAGCACCTGCAGATGTCCTCACCAGCATGGTGGCCTCAGGCAAGCTGGACTTCTTTCAAGGAAGTTCAGAACCTCCCGTGTGAGTGACCTGGACACAAGGAGTAGAAGCTGCTGATTTTTAAAACCTGGCATGAGAACTGGCATAGCACCACAATTGCTATTTCCTGTTGGTCAGGGCAGCCACAGAGTATGCCCAGATTCAAAGAGAGGGTGCATATAGCCCATCTTTCTCTCTCTCTTTTAGAAATAGGACTTTGTTGTTGTTGATCCACCTTTATTTTATTTATTTATATGTGGTGCTGGGAATCGAACCCAGTGCTTCACACATGCCAGGCAAGTGTGATACCACCCCAGCCCCAGCCCATAGCCCATCTCTTGATTGGAGGAAGGTCAAAGAAGCAGCAGCCATCTTGGATCTGCTGCCTAAGAGCTTTCTAAGTTCCAGTAGGACGTTAACGTGGATGAAGGCAGGGAATGAATGAATAAATAAATGGACACTGAGAAATAACACAATTTGCAGAAAGTCACATAGAAGATCACTAGGAGAACCCAAATTCCAATTTAAGAATAGCATTGCTCACCTGTAGTTCCAGAAACGTTTGCTTCCTCTGGGGAAGGAGCTTATCTTGGCAATAGGCTTGGAAACCAGCTCCACATGGAATGACAGAAAAGTCCTCGAATGGAACCATATTGCAATCATCCCTTTCCATTAAACGTCTCCTGAAATACCGTGTTCTCAGAGGGCAACTGGGGGGGAAGTGAATTAAAATATGTCACTCTCGGAGTCAACAACGTGGGGTGGTAGATTATACATGCTAATATGTGAAATTTGAAAATCCTTATCTTTCTTCCCCAGACAGGTGACCTGGAGTTACTAGCAGAGCTTATAATGTTAAGTACTAGGGGCTGAGATTATATGACATAACTACTCATTCCGGAGAATTTAGCCATTTTCCCGACATGGTGAGCTTGGCCCAATAAATTCCTAGATGAAGATTGTCTTGGATTTGGATTCTTTTGCTCGGTTTCAATGACTTACTCTACGTCAACAAAGCTGTCGCACAACGTAACATATCCCAT
Source organism: Marmota marmota marmota (assembly GCF_001458135.2). Lineage (NCBI taxonomy): Eukaryota > Metazoa > Chordata > Mammalia > Rodentia > Sciuridae > Marmota > Marmota marmota. The sequence continues at coordinate 10,787,816 of NW_026000051.1, forward strand.
AATACCCCCGCATTCTCAGAATGGAGAACTACTCATTTGTTCATTCATTCTTCCACCCATCCACTCAGTAGCGACCGAGCCCCTGTCGTCCCTCCCACACCGAGTGGAGATCCAACTGTGAGCAAGAGCTACATGAATCAGTGGTCCTGGGACTTCCTGAAGCATGGAACCTGGGAGGACAGCAGGTAGGGCAGGCAGGTTTCCTTATGGAGGGCGTCCTAGGTGCATGTGATCTGCTTTCCTCCTCATGTGTACGGCTCAGGGGATAACACCTGCCTTTTACTGGGGAGGAAGCTGAGACTCAGGGAGATGTGATTGCTGAAGGTCACCTAGCTAATCAGTGTCACAGCTAGGATGGGAACCTTGATCTGTCTGACTCAGCTAATGGCAGGTGACAGGAAGAAGACAGCAGTCATTTGCCGACTTCACAGGTACCTGTGCTCTGTCACTGCCTTACACCTAGCGCTAAAAGGTGACCCACTCTGGGGAACTTGCCTTCACGAGTGTCCTCTGAAAGAACTGCAAAGCAGGACAGAGCACCCTGGCTCAGATTCAAGAGAGAGGGCTGGGGTCCTTGTCCTGGGGTTGTGTGACCGCAAGGATTCCTTCCTTTCCCTGAATTTGGTCTGGTTTAGGCAAGTACTGCAACCATGAGATCCCATAGTATGACTTAGCAGGCACACTGGGAAGGGGGATGGGGGGAGGAGCATCAGATTCCTGATCTGGACCTTTGGACCTGGAGGCTCCTCCCTGTGATTGGCACAGAGCTGGGTAAGGGAGTCATGGGGGGTGGGGGTGGGGTATTGGCCACACTTAGGTGGGATGCAGGGTTCCAGCCACAGAGGGAGACTGGGGCACAGAGTGGCCGGTGGGCAGGGAGGCACTCGGATTGGAACATGAATGGGCGCATTCAGCAAACAGCTGTTTATGGCCACTGTGTGCGTTTCATTCATTCCTGGGAGTGAAAAGGTGGAGATTTGGTCTTCATGATACTTAGGAGGGAAGAAGAGACATGTACCTGATGATCACATGAAGAAACCAGCGTGACAAACGGTGGCTTGGCTTAAAAACCCAGGGGACTTTGAGGTGGGGAATGGGCGAGGTGCTCTCCAGCTGCAGAACGTGGGGCGGGGCCGCTGGGGTCAGGCTCAAGTTTGGACCCACCACTGTCCCTGCGTCTCCTTCCAGTGCATCTTGGCTTCTCCCCGTGTTGTCCCTTGTCTGGAACAAGTCTCGCCTCTCATCGGGAGCTGTCTGACTGTCCTTGACTCTTCTCTTTGCTTCTTTCTCACCCCTTCTAATTTGAATTTATTCACCCTGCTAGACATTTATCTTCCATTCTTATCTCAAATATTGTTCTATCTCCATTTTCTTTTTTTAATCATTATTTTATTTGTTCTTTTTAGCACATGACGGTGGGGTGTATTTTGACATATTATACATGCATGGAGTGCAACTTATTCTAACTAGGATCCCATTCTGTGGTTGTACATGATGTGAGTTTTACTGGTCATGTATTCATATACGAACATGGGAAAGTGCTGTCCGATTCATTCTGCTGTCTTTCCTTTCCTATTCCTCTCCTCCTTCCCTTCCCTTCATTCCCCTTTGCCTAATCCAGTGAACTTCTATACCCCCCCTTGCCCCCCCCCCCCCCCCCCGCTACATTATGTGTTAGCCTCTGCATGTCAGAGAGAACATTCTCCTTTGGGTTTTGGAGATTGGCTTATTTCTCTTAGCATGATAGTCTCCAGTTCCATCCATTTACTGGAAAATGCCATGATTTCAGTCTTCTTTATGGCTGGCAGTATTCCATTGTGTACAGACACCACATTTTCTTTATCCATTCATCTGTTGGAGGACACCTAGGTGGGTTCCATAGCTTAGCTACTGTAGATTGCTATCTCCCTTTTCACTTCCTTATTTCTGGATCTCTTATCTGATGCTTAGCCCTTCTACTTCTGCATCCATCTCGCTTAGCTTTTCTTTTACCCCATTAGTTCATTCATAATGAAGTCTTCCTTCAGAGAGATTTCTCCACTCTCTCTTTCCGATCGATTAATGTATTCTTCAGCCATTTATTTCAGCTTCTCTTTTCATTACATAAGTGATTTTATTTCCCACAGGCAACATTTATGCTTGGTCTTTTTGTTTTCTTTTTATATTGTTAATACCTGTGTCTTCTTGTACACATTGATGAGGTTATTTTAAGTTCTTGTTCCTCTGGTCTAATATTTCTGCTTCGGATGGGATTCGTATTCCAGAGTGCTGCTGATGTCCCGCTCAGTCATCTGGGTGAGCTCCCTGTACGCTTATTCCCCCAGGGATGTGGGTACTGACAAGCACCTCGTATGGGGGAAGGTCAACTCCAGGCAGTGGTGAGCCCCAGCATCCCCAAACTCCAGCCTGGTCCAACAGGTCCGAGGGTGGCAGCATCGCCCCTTGTCCCCTAGGAAAGCAGCATTTGAAGGCGACCCTCATGGACTGCAGTTTTCCAACCGTGGGAGAGTAGAGGGGAGGGGGAGGAAGGGGTTGTCTGAGTGAGTTGGCTCCCACCTGCTTTTCTGGGTCTTTCTCAAACGCGGGGCTCCATGACTTTACTCTGGAGGGTACCTGGGCCGAGGTGTGAGGCCCTGGGTGGAGGGGAGGCCCTGTTTGTCCCTGGTGAGGGGCTGAGAAGGGAGGTGGAGCTTCACCTGCCCTGCTCCTCTCTGCTCCAGTGCTCTAGCCGGCTCCTCCTGGCTCAGGGCAAAGCCGCCCCACCCCGCCTGTTCAGAACTCCCTCCCCAGGGGTTCTCGCCTCCTCTTTCAGTGCCACGCTGCTGCCCAGGTCTTCCAGTGGAGGAGCTTGGGTGTGAGGGGTGGTAGTGGGGGGGGCATTCCAGTCTGCGGTCCTCTCCTCCCAGCGTTGGCTCCACCCACCCCAAGCTTCCTGTAGTTTCTGAACACACCTCTCCTTCCCCACCCGCCTGCCCTTGCCCGTCTTCCTAGGGTCTCTCGAAGACACTCCCTTCCAAGTCCTGCTGGGCAAACACCGACTCATGTTTTGAAGCTCACAGTGCTGCCCCATCAGATCTCCTCCGACTTTCTCCATAACAATCATAATGAGTGACACATGTTGGGTTCTCGTTTTTTGCCATGCATTTTCCATTTAGTTCCCACCGTAACCCTGGCATAGAGACGTTAAGTGACTTGCGGAGGGCTACCCAGCAAGTCAGTGGTGGGGCCGAGATTCCAACAGGCGTTGGCTGGCAGAGCCTTGTGCCTGAGCACTTGGCCTCCTGCTCTTCACAGGATGCCTCTCTCTAACCCAGAAGTCCTCCGGGCCATTGCTGTTTTCATCATTTTTTCCTATTCAGCTGGGACTGGGTATTCTCTTTCTCTCTTCCTCTTTCCCTCCCTGTCCACAGCCAGCCCAGGGGCTAGCTTGCAGAAGGTGAAGGGATGGTGGGTAGTCTGCATGCTTCACTTGCACTAGGTGCCCTTTTGGGGATGAGCTCTGAGCAGAGTGCTTTATGCCTAGTAGAAACACACCCACCCACCTGCCAGCTGACCAACCCAGAACCAGCCCCCACCTTCCAAATGACCCAGCAGCCAACCCCACCATTCACTCACCAATGACCACCTGCCAACTGACCATCTAACTCATCAGCTCACCCACTTGCCAAGCCAAGTGACCAACCAACTCACCCACGCATCAAGTGACCAACAGACTAACCATCCAACCACTTAACCTACTCAGGGCGCATCTGAGGAGGATGACCCATTTTTGCTATAGTTTACTTATGGCACCTGAGAATTCCTTAATTCAACAAACATTTATTAAGCACCACTATAAACAATGTCTTTCTTTTTGACTTGGTCTTCCACATTTCTGCCAGAATTATACCTGTATTTTGTGATACTGTTTTCCCCGAGTGGGGGGACGGTAACAGGTGTCAGATGCCTCCAGGGGCCAACAGACACCAGGCGCTTGACAGACGATGATCAAAGAGGCTGGCACCATAGCGCTGAGGCTGTCAATCTTTGATTCAGAAATAAGGGAAACAAGAACTCTGGATTCTCCAAGTTTATGAACAAAAGATAAACTATTCATGAGCAAATAGCAAAACTAAGTAAGCATAATACAAAATTAATAAGACATACCTTTTAGAGCAAAGTAAAGGAATTAATAATAAACTACTATTTGCCACTGAGAATTCACCCCTCCCCCATGGTGATCACATGATGTCAGTAAGAGTTGACTGTGGCTTCTGAAATCAGATTCCCTTTAGTTCATCCTGCCTTCATTTCTGTTGATGTTTCTTGAGACCCTCTTGGCTCAGGGTAGGGGTGTAGTCTTTATGTAAAAAATAAAATGGTGGTGGGGGAGCATGGGAGGAATGGACGAACTTTAGATAGGGCAAAGGGGAGGGAGGGGTTGGGGGTACGAAAGATGGTGGAATGAGATGGACATCGTTACCCTAAGCACATGTATGAAGACAGGATGGTGGGACTCTGTGTACAACCAGAGACATGAAAAATTGTGCTTTATATGTATAAGGTGAACTGAAATGCATTCTGCTATCATGTATAACAAATTAGAGTAAATAAACAAACAAACAAATAAATAAATAAAAATAAGATGGTCTGTCTCATTTAGGAATAAGCTTTCTCTTTGCCCAAAGTCCTGTTTTCTTCCCTTTCTTTTTTCTTTCTTTCTCCTAGCTGTGTTAACACTGCTTCAACCAACCTACCGCTTCTACGTCCTTCTACAAAGCGATGGACACCATTGGTTGCCCCTTGATTTCCTTCCTTTCTTGTTGAGTGAACCTTGATTTTGGTTGGAGCTGAGGTGCCCAGCAGCAGCTGTAAGCCAGGATGATCCACCCTAATCGCAGGGATGCTCTTCTTGCTGACAAAGGTCATGTGAATGAGATGCAAGGGGCAGGCTGCTGGCGAGTCTCAGGAAGATTTTCCTTTCAGAAGAGAGTGACATGAAGGAGCAGCAAGCCTTTTTACACACTGCCTCAGTCCATTCTAGAGTTGGCCCCTGCCCTATGAGGAATGTGAGCTACTTCAGCCCTTCTCAGACCCTGATGGGAAGGCCATGAGAACCTCAGAAGGTCTGACTCAGGACTCTGATGCTACCGACCTGCTGAATAAATCAACCCTGGACCGAAACTCAGAAGGCTTGACGTGTGAGATGATTATGTGTCTTAATTCTGGATGATTACGTATCTTCACTAAGTATATTTATTATTTATTGGATTGTTCTGTTACTTGCTGCTGAATGAATGCCATCTGGTATAACTGGCACGGGGGCCATGCCCTGGCTTCTCTTGCACGTTTGCCCCAGAGTACGTTGCTCTTACGTATGCGTGACGTTCTCCCTGCCAATCTTCTGCAGCATCGGGTACCAAAGGCATTATCATTTTTTTTTTTTTTAAACAGAGTGGGAAACAGGCTCACTGGTGACTTCTCTTCTGGCAAATGATTGTGGCATCAGACCTCCTGGGTTTTTGTTGCTGTGTTTCTCTCAGGAGCATAGAAAATACAAAGTATTGCAACTTGCTCTTCCATGCAAGATGGTGACTCTCTCCTCTGAAGATCTTGGCATCACACAGAAGTTTCAAGACTGGGATGGTTAATTTTATGTGTCAACTTGAACAGGCCCCAGAGTACCCAAATATTTGTCAAACATTATTCTAGGTGTTTCTGGGAGGATGTTATTGAATGAGATGAACATATAAATCATGCATCCCAGCAGCTTGGGAAGCTGAGGCAGGAGAATCATGAGTTCAAAGCTAGCCTCAGCAATTTAGAGAGGCCCTAAGCAACTCAACTCAACTGTCTCTAAATAAAATACTTTTAAAAGGGCTGGGGATAGGGCTCAGTGGTTAAGCACCCCTGAGTTCAATCCCTGTACCAAAAAAAAAAAAAATCAATGGGCTGAGGAAAGCAGAGTATTGTCCTCCCTAACGTGGGTGAACCTCATCCCATCAGTTGAAGGCCCAGAGAGAACACAAGAGGCTCTCCCCCACTCATAAGAAGAAATGACTCCCTCCTGAAATCTCTGCCTTTGGGCCGGGATATCATTTTTTTTTTTTTTTTTAATTTCCGGACTCAAGTTGAAACCCTGGCTCTTGAGCCAGAAAGGACACAGCTCGCCCAGAGTCTCCAGCTTGCTGGCTGCACATCTCGGGTCTCGCCAGCCTCCGCAATGGCAGGAGCTAATTCCTTATAATAAATCTCTTTCTCTACAGATACACATCCCAATGCTTCAGCTTCTCTGACTCGTGTAGGAACCACCCCGCTCCCAACCCGGCAGCTTCTGTGGGGCCTCTCGTGCCAGGCACAGGGTAGGAGCTTCTCACGTGGCATCTCAGGTCATCCTTGAACAGCCCTGGGAGGGTGACCCGCTCATCAACAGAGGAAACTGAGGCCCAGGGCCACAAAGATGGTAAAGGCCGAGCTGGGATCTGTGGCTTTTTAGAAATGTATGGGAAAGCACATTTTTTTCTTTTTTGCATGTTTCCCCTCTGATCCTTAAGGGAACTGTCTGCTCTGCTCTTTGGACCTGAGACCCAAGTCCAGCTCAGGGTTCCCCCATTGTTCTTCTCATTCCGTTGAAAAGCTGAGTAAATGACAAAGGCACTTCCTTGGCAAAGGCAGGTGACATTTGTGGCATTTCCAGCCAAAAGCAGGCGGTTCATTTTTAGCCTCATGGGGGACTCTTCTGCCCTACAACGTTTCCCCTCTTCTTCTTTTTTTTCAATCTCAGCCTCCCCCACCTTATTCTTTCCACCCATGAAAGCAATTTTAACTTCATGAAACTAATTAAAGTTTTATGTGCCTATGTTCCTCTACCGGACTGATTGCAGATCCCGTAGATTGAAATGGAACCAGGCCAAGAGGAAAATGTCTCCAGGATTTTCTTCCATGTGCAAGGTTGTGTGCATCCGCAAAGTGACTCAGGAGGCCAGCCTGCTCTTGGACTGGGGACCGTGAGACTTATTAAGAGGACCCAAGTGCCTCAGGATCAGGCTGTGTGATGGTGGGGGGGGGTTAGACAGATGCCAATAGGCACAAAGAAAATGTGGGTTGAACTTGTCCTTGAATAAATGGATGACAAATGAGTCAGGGCAAATTATGATTAGTGACGGTAAAGTTTTAAAATGCTATTTATAAAAAATATCATTTGGGAGTGCCTACCATGGCCAGGGATGCTGCAAACACTTCCCAGCCATTACTTCATTTATCCCTCCAAGGGAACGTCAAGAGAAGTATTATTGGGCTGGGCATGGCTCAGTTGGAGAGTGCTCACCTAGTATGTGTGAGACCCCAATTTCAGTCCCATGCCCCGTCCCCCCTAAAAGGTAAGCATCATTTTCCGGTATTTACAGGCAATGAAATGGAGGCTACCTGCTCATACTCAACCAATAATGGGAGTAACTGGGATTCAAAGGAAAGTCAACATTGACCCCAATGTTGAGCACATTGTGTTACTTGTTCCTAGTTTCTCACTCCCTTCTTGTCCTGTGTGGTGTCCTGTATGTCTTCACCACCCCATCATCTCTGTGCTTGGTTAGGTGACTATTTTGGCCAATGGTATGTGAGTGGTTGTGCGATGCACTTCATCTAAGCAGAAGCTTTAAGACTGGTTGTCTCTCTGCCTTTCCCAAGTTCTTTCTCGATGCCGTGATAACAGTATGTCCCTGACAAGTGCTACCCTATCACCCTGGGTCCCAGAGTGGAAAACATGGAGCAAAAATGAGCAGCACTGAGGAGACAGTCACAGGATTGTCCTACTGTCAGCAAGTGGCTCTCCGGTAATGTGAACAAGACAAATGTTGGTACTTTCCAAGACACCAAGACTTCAGGATTGCTTGTGACTGCAGCAAATGCTGCTGATACATTCTCGATATCATGGAGACTCTTCTGCCTTGCGTTCTGGAAGCACTGGAATGTAAATTCAGGTTGGAAAGGATTTCATCAGACTGAGAAATGGGGAGTAAACTCCAGAAGACAGAAACTGAGCCAACAAAGACAGAGAAATGTTACGTCTATGGGGTCAATGAGAAAACAGCTTTAATGAAGCACCATTGTAGGGGACCCACCAGGGCTAACGGATGTTCTTTTAAGGGTACTGAAGGAGGGGCCACCGAAGCTTTATGAAAAGGGAACGTGTTGCTCCCAGGAAGCTGCTCATGTTGTCCTGCCATGGCTGGAGACGCGTTTCCCCTGCTCCAATTCCCGGCTTATCCTGTAAACCTGTTTCTCTAGCTACAGCGGTTGCCAGCAGCCAGAAAGCTGATTTCTTTCCACTTTTATCTGGTGTCTATCAGGATGGGTGACTCCGCTCTGCTCACAGGAGGAAAAACGAGGCTGCCTCAGGAATAATAATTGTGAATTTTCTTTTCTTTTTTTTTTTTTTAAAGTTTCCAAATGCTATTTATATGTGTTGGGCTGCAAAACATCTGAGGCCGGGGGTAGAGAAGGGCCCTACCTTCCTTAACAGCTTGTATGTGCCACAGGCTTGGAACCACATGTGTGTGACCTCCAGAGAGGAGCCCTGGACCGGTTTAAAGTTCTGCAACCCCATCTTAAAATTCTGGGTTTTGCAAATCATAGAGCCAGTCCTGAGGTCGTGGGCTTCGTATACTAAGTGCTTTATATACCTTACCTCATTGAATTCTCCTAACAACCTGGTGAGCTAGGAATTCTCATTCTGACCTTATTGCTGGTGGGGACCGAAGCTCAGAGAGCTTAAGTGGTTTGGCCAAGATCACACAGGACATTGTCTCAAAAACCTCATCCTCCTTCACCCAACATCTCCACAGAGAATTTCTGGTTATAAAACACTTTTCTTTCTACTGGGGAAGAAGCTTGAGCTTCCCAGCAGTCCTGTGAGGTCAAAGTCATTGTGAGACACGTGAGGTCTAGGGCCCTGCAGGGTCTCCGGCTTCTCCATCTTTCCTCTCATTTCTTAGAAACTCACATGAATTGTGGACACCATCTTCTCCATTCATGGATGTCCCAGATGGTGGAATCTCCACGACAATACTCAGCTCAAATCCTCCCCTTTATATACGGAACTAGAGGCAGAGAGAGAGGAGAGAGAGAGGGGGATTAACTGGCCCCAAATCACATGCAGGGCCGTGGCGAATCTTAGTTCCAGGTACTGTGCTAGGTGCTGGGGATACAGAGGTGAACAGGGCAGACCCAGCTCTGTCCTCAGGGAGCTCACATCTAGTGTGGGAGGTGGGCGAGGGACCTCCACCAGGCAGTCTCCCCCGGGGGCATGGCAATGAGCAGGCTGAGCACCTTTCAATAGGAAGGTCTTAGAAACTTCTGTTTGGGAGAGGCCCCAAACTGTGCTCTTAGAGCTGATGCTAGCTTTCGAATCAATTTGCATAAGATAGGTCCTATCCTGTTAGAACAGCAAATTAATAGCTCATTTTATGGATTGAGCAATCAGCACCTACAGCCCATTAAATTTAACAACAAACTCGACTGATGATCAGGCTTGCAGCGTGTCCCACCACCAGCTCCTCCGCTTCCTTTCCTTCCTCCTGACCTTTTTATTTCCTTTCGTCTCCCTTCTCCTGAACCCTCCTCCGAGACCCTCATTTTCTCATTAGTAAACATGGTGTTAATTTAAACTCCCCAGGATCTCTTCCATGCAGGGGCTAGAAGGTCTTCCCAGGGCCCCATGTGGGTTCTGTCATCTGCAACGTGCCCCAAACTCCAGACATCAGCACACAGGCTCTTTTTGGGGCCCTTGGCTGGGCCATGGGAACGAGCCATCAATATTTTATCGAGGCGTTAAGGTGGTGATAAAAGATGCATGAAGAGGGGTAGGGAGGAGCTCACTGACAAAGGAGTGGGTGACATTAGAGCTAACCTTGGTGGCTACGACTTACGTGGATAGAATTCGCTGAGGCAGTCGCCACTCTGATCTTCCCAAGGAGATGGGAGGAAGCTTTTTTGTATGGATATTGTCAAGTTTCTTAGATCTTCCAACTTCACCTTCCTTCAGAGATTGCTAATTGCTTTAGACGCCTCGCTGATATGAAGAAGCGGGCGAGGGTTGGGTGACATGATCAACTAGACCTCCGCTGGCTGCAGATTCTCATGCATTCTGTACGTCCCTCTAGGTGGGAACATTTTGCAACCTACTTGTGCCTTTTGGGCGGGTCTGAGGGAGCCTGGAAATTCTAGATAAGTGCGATGGAGTGTGATGGACGGTGAGTTCCACCCACTACACTCTGCTTGGATGACACAGCCTCACCTTTGTCCAGGCTGTGCCTTGGCAGGACAGACACTGGGCTGGGCCAAGGGAGTTGCTTTGGCCAACGCCCTGATAGTGGGTCAGACTCTATCAGAGGTCTTCAACGCACTGGTGCAGTTTGGACTCTTTTCCTCCTACCATTTTCCCTGAGAAGAACACGCTGATGACCAAGGAAGCTGAGAGACGTGTGGAGTGGTCCTGAGGTGGACCTCAGCCTGCGGCCACCCCGGCCACGCTCAGCCACCCTGCAGGAGAAGCAGGGCCCCTCTACTCCGTCCAGCCATGTCTAGTCTTGATCTGCCAAACCACAGTGACCCGCCATCCCATAGCATGACAATAAATACCTAATGCCATGTAGCATGAGCCTCCTCACTCACACACGGTGCAAAGGGAGAGTGGCCTGGTCTGTTCCCTGCTTGGTTCTCCAGGGCTCCTTTGGCATCTCGGCCTCAGGCGCTACTACGTAAAAGTAGATTTCAGGCCGGGACTGCCTGTCCTGCTCCAGTCTGTGCTGAGCACCCCAAGAGCTCCTGATTCTCACAATTGCCATCTTGTGACCTCTTTCCTGACTCAAGGTTTCGCTTTTCTTCCCAGAACTGCATTGCGACATTGCTCTCTGGCTGTGATTTATGCTTCCCTCTTCTCCTCCGATTAAGGCTCCACAGCCTCCCTGGCACAAGTTCCACCTCGAGGCTGAGTCTCCAGGTGGCCTTCCCTCCTCAGCGAGGCCGGCCACTCCCCCAGCATTCCCCACAGGGACCTCAACAATGTTCATGTGTGCAGGTGGCCATGGGCACCTACTCTGTGCAAGATCCTGTGCTGGGAGTTCAGAGGCCACAGCCCACTGATTTGAGGCCTCAATGAGGCCCCCAATGAGGCCATTATTTCCAGCATACAATACTGCAGCAGGCTTTTAACCTCCCCTCAACCTAAGTCTACCCCTTTTCCATCAGCCTCCCTAATTTCTTCTCCAAACCTGTCACCCACTTGATGTTCTAAACAAAAACTGTATCATTGTCCTGTTTAAAATTGGTCAATGGCTTCTTTTTACCCACCAGATAGAATCCATCTGTTCACTGGCGTCCAAAACCCTTTATGACTGGGTTCCAGCTGACCTCACCTGGCTCACTTCCTCAGCCTCCTTCCCTTTCACCAATTGTCGTGGGTACCCCCCATGAGCTGCCCCCCACATTGGCCATGAACTTTCTGGTCTCTCCCTTTTGCTGGTCCTATCCATCCTCTGTTCTCTGCCTATCAGAAACTTCCTTGTGCTGAAAGATTCTGCTCAAATGTCCCCTCCTTGGAGAATTCTTCCTAAGGCCCCTTGGGCAGAGTTCCCAAGCCCCTCCTCCTCTCCTGCCCTTGTCTCCCCTCTCCGCTCCCCCCCACCCCCGTACACCTCGGGTATCTTTCTGTAGTGCAGAGTTTAACGCACGATGTTCTAACAATTTTTTGTCTTTAATAAAATTTTCTTTTCCTGTTTTCCCAGATTGCTTCTAAAGAGATTGGATTAAGTGAACAGCAAGCCTCTGTTCTGCCAAGCACCTTGGTTCATCTGTATATGAACGAAGCCAGAATGAAGTCAGTGTGCACACATGGAGGGAGGGAGGTTTGAAGATCAGGAAAAGGGCTGGGAGGTGGGGAGGGAAGTTGGGGTGAGGGTCATGGAGAGAGGAGCCCTCTGCCTCCCCTCTGCTGGAAGGGCAGCCGCGGAAGGACTCAGGGAGAACAGCGAGTGCCAGAGATGGGAGTTGACCATGGAAGGTAGGATGTGCACTCTGCCTCCTCCATCTTTCACTCAAAAGGTTCAGGGGAGTCCACACCACTCAAGAATGCTTTGGGGTATGTTGGGCGAGTTGACGAAGCTTGGGTTTTGCTTTAGTGTGAATTTAGAGTAAAAGCCATGAGAGCAACGTCAGACCCAGGCCTGGGGTAGAGGGCCCAGGATGAGGATGAGAAGATCTGGGGGTGAGAAGCCATGAGAAGAGTTTTGCACTCCTGGAAGGAGGACGTCTGAGCCCGGCACCTGCATCTCCCAGGGCCGGGAGGGCCCAGCTGGCATCTTGGTTACATTCCTGTCAATGTTCGTGTCTCCTGGTAGATTAGCTCAAGGGTGGAACTCATGCAGAATTTATCAGAATTCTTTTCCTTGCAAGGAATAGAATCTCATCTTTTATTCGTTTAAGTGAAAAAAGAAACTATTGTGTCCCATCTCTGAAAGTTTCCAGGCATCCTTAGGGTCAGATAGGCCTAGGCACTCAAGGGTGTCACCAGGTTCCATGGTACATTTTCTGTTTCCCTTCACATTAGTTTCATTTCCAGGGATCTCTCTCGAGGGTGCACTTGGCAATGCTAGTACTATCTCATGGCACATAGGAGAGAGAGAGAGAGAGAGAGAGAGAGAGAGAGAGAGAGCTTCTCCTTGTAATTGGAGTAGATGAGACTCACTGGGCACATTTGGATCATGTGTCCATTCCTGAATTAACTAAAGATCTGGCCAGATTGAGTCATGTGTCACCTTGGTCCAGGCTGGGGAGGGCGTTGGAATCAGTTCTTCCTGGATCACCTACCTGGGCTGGGTGGGGAGAAACATGGAGGGGCAAATGCCAGAAGTAAGGGAAATGGATGCAGGGGTGGCAAACTCCACAGAGAAGCACCCCCAGGGTGGTCATCTCTGTCCCGAGGTGCTTGAAATAGAAGAGGCTGGTAAATTTTACTACACTTGGTTTAGAAAAAAAGAGAGAATTTAGTTTTGTCATACTTGCAAAATCATTCCGTCTGTAAAATCACTGAAATAGCGTATTATTGAGTGCGCTGGCTTGTCGGGGGGGGGGGGGCTAACGAGAAGCAGCTTTATTCCTCCTCCTCCGCGGCCTTCTAGCACCTTCTGTCGGCTCCCACTTCCTCATCCCTTCAAGGCATCACAGGCGGATCCCATGGATTTCCAGTTGCTTTAAAAAATGTTTTTAACTTGACTCTATTTCCTAGAGCAGTTTTAGACTTACAGAAAAAATGGAGGAGATGACAGCCAGAGACACACGCCCCCATTTCTGATGGTATTAACATTTTACCTTAGGATGGTACATGGGTTATGGGTAATGAACCGATATTGATCCCTTATCAGCACTTGGTCCCTTTCAGGTATTCAACATAGCCCTAACTTCAGGGATTGAGAAGTCTGATCTGGTCCAGATCAAAACTTCAGTCTCCCATTTAGCTCCAGGGACTCCCGTTCCCAGCTCGGAGCTCAGAGCTCACCTTGGGTTAAGGCTCTGTGGTGGGTAGCAGGTCTGCTCATGATCACTGCGCTTCCCGCCCTCTTGTCCCACTGATGCTCTGTTTAAGGTGGGGCCCAGGAGTGCAGAGGTTAGGGGAGAGGGGCTTATGGGACCAGTGCTGCTCTTCTTGACCTCTAGTGACTCCTGCTATAGAGGGCCTTCTTTTCCGGGAGGTGTTTGTGGTTGAATGGGAACCTGTCAGTCCGGGGTCACATATTCCTCAGCTGCTTCTCCTGATGGCCATCATGGGCTATGTCAACCAACTTCTCTGCTCACATTTGTCCCTGGACTCCTGGGGCCCCCATGTCAGTTGCTCCTCAGAAAACTTCTTCAAGGCTCCTCTCAGTCCCTGGCCCTGGAGAGAAGAATTCACAGCTTGGTCACCACCACGCTGGGTGGAAGGGGTTGGGATCCCTTCTTATTAGCACCCCCCACTCCCTATGAGCAGCTCATTATTGGTGATTCCTCTTCCACAGAGAGAGCAGGACACCCCAGAGCTCTCTCTACTCCTACAGAAATCCCCTTGACAGAATTCCCATTGTTCCTTATGGTGTTCTTGTAGAGTGGATTGGTTTTTCCAAAGATGAATGAATATCACCTCTGGTTCCAGATATCAGGATTCTAGAAGCTTGTTATTTCTTCCAGAGTTTCCTCTTGACTCTGGGAAGCTTTGTGATGGGACTTACGATCAACAGATCATGGCAGAAGCAAAGCTGCGTGCACTTCTTAGTTTGTTGAACACCGGTTAAGCAGGTTGGCTGCCTGCTGTGAGGACATGCATGCCAACCCGTGGAGAGACCACAGGGAAATCCCAAAGGCTAGAAAAAGAGAAAGTGAGATGCTTAGCAGTTCAAGCTGGAAATGCTTTAGATTGTGGTAAGCAGAGCTTAATGGCTGATTCTGGTGGGAGCTCAGAAGACCTGTAGGGTCACGGATAGTGAAGACAGAACTCAAGAAGGTTCGGAGAAGTAGAACTCAATTAACCAGCCATTTGTGTTATGTTCTGGCTGAGAAATGATCTGCATTTTCCCCATGTCCTGAGACTTTCTGTGAGGCTGATTTTAAAAGCGATGGACTTCTTCATCTGGCGGGAAAAATGTCTAGGCAGCATAGCATCCAGGAAGTGGCGTGGGTATTGCTGGCCACAATTACCCAAGTTTATGTTGATATTCAGGAGGAGAAAGCAGAGCAGAAATATTTGAAAAACTTGAACTTGAAAGGCAGGAGTAAAACTGGGGCTAAGGAAGTGATTAAAGACATTATTTCCAGTAAAGAAATGCTAGGGGCTGGGGTTTGGCTCAGTGGAAGAGTGCTTGCCTAGCATGTGTGAGGCACTGGGTTCGATTCTCAGCACCACATATAAATAAATGAAATAAAGGCCCATTGACAACTAAAAAATATTTTTTAAAAAAGAAATGCTAAAGACTTTACCCAGAGACAGTAAGCAACATGGCTTGAGGGTGTCTCAGGAGCTGGGAAGAGCACACCCATCTCAAGTTCAAGGGAGTAAAGGTGAAAATTCTCTTCAGAAGAGACCTTCCTTCACGAGGGGGCCTCGAAGGTTTTTCCAATGTGCTCAGCCACCCAGACATTCAGAGGCTGCTGCTATCTGGGTCCCTAGAGGCTTGGCTACTGCTCAAGATGGCGGCAGACCTTGGTGTCAGCCACATGGTGCTGGCTCTGCAGGAATGCAGGATGCTGGAGTGAGGGGTCATGGAGTCTTCTGCCAAGATTTCAAATAAGTCCTTGGAAGCCAGGAAAAGTGTAGCAGGGTCGCAGTCCCTGACAAGGACAGGTGTGCAGATTTGAGGAGGAAGCTACAGCTGCAGTGGAGACCCCTGAGACTAAGAAACATGGGACATCGTCCTAAGAAACCTGCAGGAATTGAGCAAAGAGAAGCCATCGGGAAGGCCACTCGGGCTGCAACAAACAAGGCCACATGGGCAGAGCTTCACAAGCCCTTTGGAGAGGACATCACCATGCCATGTGCCCAGTTGCCAGACAGGGAGCTGTAGGACCTGTTGGCCCAGCTGGATTTTGGTCTTGTTTTGGCCCCATCCCTTCTTCCTCTGCCCTTGTTTTTGTAAATGGAAATGTTTCCTCTGTACCTTTACACACTGGATATTTGTGAATTGCTTTTAATTTTACAGGAGCTTACGATGAGGGAGTGCCTTGAGTCTCGGAAAAGACTTTGGACTTGAACTTTGATCAGTCTTTGAACTGTTGAGACTCTGGGGACTCTTGGGAATGGATTAAATGTGTTTTGCATCGTGAGATGGTTGTGAGCTTTTGGGGGGGCCAGGGCAGAGTGTTACGGTTTGGATGTGAGGTGCCCTCCAAAACTCATGTGTGAGACAAGGCAGGAAGGTTTGGAGGAAGAATGATCGGGTTATAACCTTAACCTAATGAGTGGATTGATCTGTGGGGGGATTGACTGAGTGGTGGCTGGAGATAGGTGGGCTGTGGCTGGAGGAGGTGGTTCATGGGGGGGCATGGGACTGCTTCCAGCTCACCATGTGAGCCACTTCCCTTCCCCTCACTCTTTTGCCTTACCTCAAGCCCCGAGGAGTGGAGCCAGCTCATGGATGGAGACCTCTGGAACTGTGAGCCCCACATCAGCATCTCCTCCTCTGTAATTGTTCTGGTGAGTCTTTTAGTCACAGCAGTGAAAAAAAAATAAAAATAAAAAGCTGACTAAAACACTCATCCAAGAGAAGAACAGAAATTTGAATAAAATACCTATTCTAGCAATTTAATAAATGTGTTGACTCTAGTAGTAAGCATTTGGGGTTAGCATTTTGTATTCTTTGTTTTTATTTCACTTTTCCCCAGCAAGTCATTTTTATTGCGTTTTCCCCAAAATACTGATCTGCAATAAGATGGCAATGGAAAAAAAAAAAAAAAAAAGACCCGGATCCGTCATCCAGAACAGTTTAAGAAGCACTGTTCTAGAAACTTCCATCTTGCATCTTGCTCCATTAGCTACCTCCTCCTCCATGACACAATAGATTCACACCAGTGACTGTGCGGGCCGTCTGCGTCTGGTGGCCAGTGTGTGCGTCCCCACCTTCCTGATTTTGGAGTTAGGTGTATCACCAGCCTTGGCCAATCAAATGTGAGCGGAGGTGTTGGGGTGTCAGCACCGCCTGTTTCCACCACCCCGCTGGAGATCCTGCCATGCACGGGAAAGTCAGGCCCAGTGGAGGCTACTCTTCCAGCCTCACAGAAGGGTCTCCAGAATGGGAGGGCGGGGGGTGGGGCAGACTCAAGTCCACCTGCAGTGGTTTGCCCCCCCTGAAGCCCTTGTCCTCACCCTCTCTTTAGTCTGTCTTTAAATTACCTGCCCTTCCTGGGCTATTTGCATTCCCTTGAGGAAAACCGGGTATTTTCACCTCCGTGTGTCCAGAAACTCCTGCATAGTAGGTGCTTCACGAGCACCTCTTTTAAACTCAGAAGAGGAAATGTGACTTGCACAAAGGTAGATTCAATTATGATATGCAAAATTGGATTATTCAAGTAATATATGATTTTACTAATAAAAGTCTATTTTAGAAATTGGCGACTGTAATTTAGTTCTGTTTGTTTAGTTTGTTAAAAATTAAATAATGCAAATAGACCTGGTAAAAGAAATTTCAACCAGGACATAAAACCACACAATGAAAACTGAAATTTCTCTTCTCCATCCTATTCTTTATCTTCTCGCTTCTCCTCAGTTGTGGGTTGTGCAAGTCGACTTTCTGTCACTGCGACAAAGTACCTGAGATAAACAACTTACAAGGAGGAAAGGTTTATGGTGGCTTCTAGTTTCAGAAGCTTCAGTTTGTGGTTAGTTGATGCCATTGCTTTTGGGTTGGTGACAAGGCAGCACCTCATGGTGGAAGAAACTGCTCATCAGGGCAGCTGAGAGACAATGAGAGATGGGAAGGGACCAGGGTCTCAATATCCCGTTAAGGGTATGATCTCAATTACCTTTCTTCTACTCGGCCTCACCTCTTAAAGGGTTCACCACCTCCCAGTTGTGCCAAGCTGGTGATCAGGCTTTCAACATATGCGCCTTTGGGGGATATTTCATCCAAATTACAGCACGTGTGTAAAAGAAAGGTTGGCGCCATCTTTTAAAAACATACACACAGAGGGCCCTGATGTACACAATATAGACCACATCATTTCCCCCATCTAATATTACGTCTTAGACACTATCCCATCAACTTCTCAGGGAGCTGTTCTATTCTTTTTAATCCACTTTATGGATATTTTGCAGTTTGTATGATTTGTCACCAACGAAAGGACTTTTAGGTTATATTCAGGCTTTTGTTATTATGAACAATGCTACAGTAAAAATATTTGTGCATGAATGCCTGCACAAGAATGTCTGTTGCCTAAATTCATAGAGAAGGAGTAGATGGGTCAGTAGGCGATCTTGCAATCATTGTTTTTCTTTGAATTCTGAAGCCTTCCAAAAAATAATGTTTGGAATTAAACATGGTCCAAAATTTTTGTTTTAGACATAAGAAAGTCACATACTCATTTTCAAAAGTAAATATGTATATATATTTTTGTTATAGTTCCTTCAAATCTCTCTCTTTTTTTTAAGAGAAGTAAAATGTCTCAGCTACCTTTGTCTGAGTCCCTCGTCACATAGCCACCCCCCTGTGTCCGTCATTCCCATACACATTTTTACATACATTTGAATGTCCACATCTACACATTTCATGAGCCACATGTAGCATAGTACTGTAGGGCTAAATTTTTTTGAAATAAACGTCACCGTAAAGTATTATTGTTCTTTTCCAGCCGGATGTTTGGTTCTGAGTTTATGTTGATGTGTGAGGAGCAGCTATTTTAACTTTTATATTGTGTTCCATTTTATTAGCCCATCACTTTTGTCTGGCCTGTTGAAGGACAGTGGGGTTATTTTGCTAGATACACAGTACTGTAAGCAACATCTCTGTCAATGTCTTCCCGTGTGTGTCTGCACGATATGTGTACGTAAACACACACGAGTCTACCAGACAGGCCTAGAAACAGTTTTGTTGAAAACAGAATAGGCACATCAGCAACTTGCTAGATATTGCCAAATTGCTCTCGCGAGTCCTCGTACCAATGTATATTCTAACAGCAGGGAACCTTTTTCCTCATGTCCTTGCCAATACTTGATGTTATCAGATTTGTTAAAAAAAAAATTGGCAATTAACCTGCTGAGCTGACACCTGATAATTTTAATTTGATTGTCTCTACGTCTGTTTATTGCTCATTTCTGGTTTCTCTTCCACGGATGGCATATTCACAGACTCTGTTCACCTTTCTACTGGAATCTCCTTTGGTTGATTTCTTAATTGAGATCGTTTTTTTGGCATCATTGTGGAATCATATGAAGTTAGAAGAATTAATATGAAAAGATCCTGAGACAATTGCATCCGGTTTCCCCTCCTGGCAACATTTAGCAAAACAATAATAAAAGATCACGACCAGGATACCAACATGGACGCAAACCCATTGATCTCGCTCAGATTTCCCCAGTTTTACGTGCGTTTCCTTGGCCCTGTGTGTGGGTATGCATGCCTTTTGGTAGGTAGACATTAAATTACTGGCTCCATTTCTGAGGTGGTTCTCCATCTCTTCAGGTTCTCAATTTGTGTTCAAGTCCTTTTGTTAAGTTACAGATTTCTAGAAAATTGACAATTTGGGGCGAATTGTTGCCCTCACCAGCTGAGCCCTCCTGGGACTTCTCCTCAACCTGAGGCTCTGTGACCCCTAAATTAGTGTCCTCAGGACCCACACCCCCCCTCGTCCATCATAGAGTGAGTCCCCTTTAGCTCAGAGTGATTGGGGTGGACCAGAGTTAGGAGAACCTTGTTTGAAATTCCTCCTCCGCGGCACAGCCACAGTCAGGTGGTTGAACCTCGCTGTGCTGCGGTTGGCACACCTACCAAACGGGGACGGTGGGTCCCCACAGAGCGAGGCGGAGGCGAGGGAGAGCCTGGCCCAGAACCCAGCAGTTGCCCGTCAGTGCGGCTTCTACTTGGCACCTTGATGCTCACACCCAGGTCAGCCCCGGGCAGCAGCAGTGCTGGGGGGTGGGGGGGGGACAGAATTTCCTCCATTTATGCCCCCCCATGCCTGGGATGCCAATCATTCAGCACACCTGGAGGAGGGAAATCGCGGGCTCTCCTCCTGCGGAGACGGAAGGCACCTGCGGTGGACTTCCACGTCCAGGGTACTGGGGCTAGGCAGCATTGCCTGGTGGTTAGGAATGTGGCTTTGACTAGACAGCTGGATTTAGATCCCGACTCTCCTACTTGGTTACTATGTCACCTCTCTGAACCTCGGTTTCTTCATCTGTGAATGGAGTTAGTGATAGGAGTGATAACAGGTAAGTACTAATGCCGCCTACTATGTGCCTGGACTGTTTTCAGCACGTTAATGCTCTACCACTGAGCCTCAACCCCAGCCCAACACCAATATTTTTTTGAGCTTATACTAAGTGCCAGGCTCTGTCACATAGCTCAATGTCCTTTACATGTGCCCGATGGCCTGGCAAAGCTGGTTTCAGGGTACCATTAAGAAGAGATCCCTGAAACCTCTTTGGCAGCAGCAGCGCATGGTCAGGGTGAGGAGGACTGGGTACAGCAAGGCGTAAAGCTTAGAGCGTGGTAAGCGAGGCAGCCTGGATGTAAGGCGGATTCGTTGGAGTCAGTGCTCTTAAGGAAAAGACTCTGCAGTGGGCGGAGAGTGGTGGGCAGAGGGGCTGGGGAAAGCCTGGGGATCTGTAGTTTTTCAAAGTCCCAGGAAATTCTGGTTATCACTTCTGCTTGGGATCCATGGCTGTAGGACCCAGCTTCCAGATCTGTCCGATGTAAATGGCTCCTAAAGAGGTCCTTTGCCTCTGGGCAGTGCCTCTGGGCAGGCCCCTCCAGCAATGGGCTGCTCACCTGGGCTGCCTGTTTTCTCGGACGTGTTGGAAGAACATCACCGTTCTCCAGGGGAGCCGCCAAGCAACAGAAGCCGGGAAGCACAGCTGCAGCAACATGAATTCACTGGAGGCTGAGAAGCAGGGATGCAGTGAATCACACCTTCTAGAAAGTTCTGGAGCCACAGTGTGGAACAAGTGCTGGAGGCAAAGAGACTAGGGGGAAAGGAGGGAGTGAGGAGGCCTGGAGTGCCCAGGGGGGTACGCAGGGAGCCTGAGCCTCGCTGGCTGGCGAGGGGCTGGGAGGTAGCCATCCAGACGGCCAGGCTCTGCCCATCCTCTGGCCGGGTGATGGGGCTCCGTTTACTGAGACGGGCTGTGGGCGGGGGGAGTGGGCAGGTAAAGGTTTCAGTTTGGGGTGAAGTCGGGACTTCTGGAGAGTCCAGATTGCATGTCTGTGATGGTCCTTTGGTGACAGTCAGGGGCCTTGAGCGTGGGCCATTCAAATGGACATTATTCCTGAAACAAAACTTTCGCCATCTGCTCATCTCTCAAATGTGAAAGTGGAGAGAACTTAATTCCTGACGAGACGGTGAGGAGGAAGGGAGATGCTCTTTAACGCATGAGGACATATGTTCTTCACTCAACTTCACATTTGTCTGAGGGCTTAGCTCATTCCTGGAAGATCCGAGGAAGTGGGAACAGGAAGGAGAAGTGACTGGGGAAGGCTGGGCTCCCGGAGAGGGGGCAGACGTGAGGACCTAAGGCAGGTCCCCATGGCGGTCTCTGCCTCTCCAGATTTCCTCAGTCTTCACAGCCCAGATCAAAGGCTGCTTCCTCCAGGGAGCCCTCCTGGCGCGCCCTCCACCTGGTCCAGTGAACCAGTAGCCAGGGTGGTTTAGCTTCTCCTGGAGGGCTGTGTTTGTGGTCTGCCTGCTAAGAAATTGGGTTGGGGGTAGTGGTTCTCAAACTTGGCTGCTAAGACTGTGATGTCATTTGTCCAGGGGTCTCCGCATGAGGAATTTGATTAGGTCCCCAGGTGAGGCTAACGTATAACGAGGCAAGACTCATTAGCTGAACCTCTTCCCTTCCACCCAGACGTGTGGTTGTGCTTTCCTTTTTATATTTCCAGAAGGTGGAGGTAGTGATTCCACCCAGCTACCACTGAAATAAAAGGGTTGCTTTTTGCCCTTAGACAGAGGATGTCTGCCGTGGCCGGAATATCAAGTGGCCGGCAGACATGCTCCCTGGGTGAGGGGCTTCAGGCAGACTGTGTCGTGTCTCAGCTGTACCATGGTTGAAGAAGGCCATCCTTCCCCCAGCAACCCTGGGCTGGAGCCCAGACAAAGGGACTCACACAGCTTCTGAGAAGCAGAGCAGCACGGGGTGGACCCAAACTGCCCGAGCACCATCCTGCTTCTGCCACTCGGCAGCTGTGTGATTTGGGGCAAGCTGTTTAACCTCTCTGTGCTTTGGTTTCATTCCCGATAAAAAGAGGATAATAGCAGCTGTCCCCCACTAGAGACGGTTATGAGGAGGAAATGACTTACAGGAGAAATGATGACAACCGTGCTGGGAACAGATGAATTCTCTTTTTCATTAGTGGTGGCCACAGTTGCTAAGACTTCCTTCCACCAGGGGCTTTGGATCTGGTGTTTCCTGTGGCATTGGGGCTTTCAGTGTGGCCTCCGACATTTGGGCAATGTCCCGTCTAAGGATGTGATGGTCAAGCTGGTTGTAGGTACAGTCTGGCCACTTGCCAGGAGGGATAATGTCACAGGCAGGAACAGGAATAGGGTCATCACACTGCACAGGTCTAGGGCAGAGCTTCAGAAGCACAGAAGCTCCTCAGAGCTGCCTGGGAGTTTCCGACAATCACACTGAGTGCTCTGGACCAATGGAAGGAAACTGCCCTGTATGTAAAGCTTCCTAGGTGATCGCAGTGTGCATCCCTGTCTGGGACACTTTACTTTGCTCAAGCGTTCCCTGGATGTCTTTTGGAGCCAGGCCTTTGTGAATTACTCCGCTGCCTTGGTGTTTGTGTGTTTCCTCTGGAGAAAACCCAGCAGCAGGGTCCCCATCTTTGAATCCTGGTGGAAGGGCCCTTAGGGACCATCAGCAGCCTTCAATTTGTGGGTGAGGACCGTGGGGTGGAAGGACCCTGTCCAGGTTCACGCAGCAAGCCAGGAGAGCACCCCTTCCCTGCTCTCCATTTAGGATGCTTCTATACCACCCAGCTGCCCGGCCCTGCCCCGGGTGCTGGGAACATGCTCTTTAAATCCTCACCGGGGAGGGAGGCAGAGGGACCGAGGTGCCAGTCCCCTCCCCTCCCCCTTTCCTCCCTAGGAGTCAGTGGCAGAGAAGAGCAGCCTAAGGGTCCAGATCTCCAGACCAGGAAACTAAGGGCCAGAGAGGGGATGGCATGGCTCAGGGTCACACAGCAAGTCTGTGGGACAGTCCTGAGGATCCATGTCCCAGATTCCCAAACCGGGGCTCCTCCTCTCCACCCCTTCCCCGCCCCTCTGCTCTCTCTCCTTCCCATCCGCCACCTCTTCCTGTTATTCTCGGACCAGGACCGGCTCCTGCTTCTTCCAGGCTCAGATCTCAGGGTCAGAATGAGGACTCCTGGTGCTGAAGGTGAAGGACCCACGAGGCTGTGGGTCCTTCAGAGCTCACCACAGGGGTCAAGCCAGGCCCAGCCTCCTCTCAGGCTGATGGCCTCGTGCAAGGCCACTCTGTGGCTTCAGTTCAGCGTTCCTCCTCTCCATCATGCTCTGGGATCGGACACTGGGAGAGAGGAAATGATTGACTGGTCAATGTATGCCTTACCTCCATCTAGAAAGAAAAGAAGGGGCCTTCCAACCATCATAAAATATGCTACATATTGTCAACATGACAGGGACCGAGTAAAGGAAGAAAACTGTGGGTGCAGAAGGTGGGCCTCAGCTTCCTCGTTCACTCTTTGCTCTGTTCGTTTAGTTGTTGCTACTAATTGCACATTAATTGGAGATCCATCCCCTCGCCATCAGCCCGAACACTTACCTTCCTGGGCAACTTCACCAGACCTTGGTGGGAGCGAAGTCAGCCACAGCCGTCCAGAAGCCACCGGGCTCTGGTGCTGTGATGTAAGGGGAGGCGGCCAACCGGGGGGCTATGAAGAGAGGAGGGGGGAGACAAAAGGCGGGGAACTGCCGGTCCTCCCTGTCCAGAAGAGCCAAAAATAGACCTAAAGAAGAGAAAAGGATCCTGGCATCTTCCAGGAGAGGACGCTGTGAGCCCTCCTGTTCCTTGACTTCCGTCTGCAGGGGACTTGCGAGCCCTGAGCCCCACTGACTAGAGAAGGATGGAGTTTCTGCAATCCAGAACATGCTTCCTGGTACCCCTAGTTGTCCTGGAAACGCAGCCCCAACAGGGACCCCAGTTCCTGTCTCCGCTCCAGGGCTAGTCAGAGCTGCAGACAGGACTCGCTCGGGGCCTGCCTCACGACTGAGGTCCGGGGAGCCTGGGGAGCCGCTTGGCTGGTGTTGCATAGCTCTTAGCCATGGGGGTGCCGAGGCTTGGCTCCTGGCTTCCAGATGCCTGGTCTCCACAGTCGGCGAGCTGGGACAACCCCTCCACTTCCCCCGTGTGACCTCTGTGGCAGTTCAGGGGAGCTATCTATTAGCATTCCTGCCTCAGACTGCCACTTACTGGCTTGTGTGGTCACCTTCCCATCAGACTCCGATGCTTTGCAAGAAGTAATGCAGACTGATTCACACCAGCATCCCCCACAGGCCACCCAAGACCTGCATGCAGTGGGATCCTGGTAAATATTTGATTAGTTAAATGGGGCAACAGATTCCTAGCACCACCGTGCCTCTTACGCAGTCGACAATAATAATGTTCATATCCAAATAGTACCAGTTGACATTTACGAAGGGCTTGCTATGTGACAGATGCCAGTCTAAGCACTCTGTGTGTATCAAATTTTAGCGACTCCTTATAACATCTATAACATCCAGTTTTTCTTATTTTACAGCTTAAGCCCAAGAATAAAGACTGCCTTAAGGTCTGTTGGATGCCCTTGATCACCAGGACCTTGCTTTCCGCCCCCGAGGCGGCCTGAGGAGCCCAGGACCTGCACGGCACTTTCCCGTCTGTTGAATGAGTGGCACCTCTACCAGGACCTTACTGGTAAGTCCTCAGCTTTCTCTCTTGGTTTCTTGGGAGAGGGTTCTAGAAAATGCTCTAGAAGATCCTTCCATGCCCAGCTGCTTATGAGCCCAGGAACGGTGTCCCAGCTGAAGTTGGGACGGGTTTTCTAACTGCTGGGGAGCGGGGTTTCCTTCCAGGAGTTTGGCTGAGTAGGAGGGGCTGCGTTTGTGTGTACATTTGCACATATGTGTGCATCACGGATCACGTGTGGGAGCCCTGACCCCCAAACTCCACAGAGACAAAGTCAGGCAACAGCTCACAGGACACTCCTGCCACATGCCTTTTTACTCTCTGATTTACCAAGTACTGGGTGCTGATCCCAAATCATGTATACAGGGCCCATGGGGAGACCAGAAACCATCCCAAACTCAGGGACAAAAAAATGTATTTTTCTTGCTCTGAGAGCAGAATAACTCACTACCCCCAACTCATCTGTATTAAACCTTAAACCTTCCTTCTTAGCAATTAAAAAAGGGCCCATAATCCCCAGGGGACACCGTTATATGCATCAAGTCACTCATTTCTAAATCAATTTGTTTGAATTTTTAATTTTATCCTAATGGTCAAATTAATGAAGGGCTTTTTTTTTTTTTCATCACGTAAAAAATATGGAGTGAGAAACTCAGGGTTGCCCCTCCACATCTCTCTGGTTTGGCTGCTTCCCATGGCCTCATGCTTAATGCCAAAGTTTATGAGTCTGTAATTTCCTGAAAGTTTATATAGCGTGAAAGAAGGAGACGTGATAAAATATGCAGTTTAATTGTAAAAACCACGTACTAATCTCGCTAATGTGCTAGATTAAGACTGTAATGTGAGAAGCTGGAAGGTGGTTAAACTGATTTAGAGCAAATTGGACCCCTAAGTCTCTTTGTCTGTGCCCATCTTTTATGCCACCCAGACCTAATAATTTACTTTATTTTGGTTATTGATTTATAGTCTGAGAATAATAATGCCACAGTCGACTGTATGTTATTTAGAATAATCTCCTCCCAAGCTGGGGCTGGATGAACCTCTAAGACAAATCCTGCTTGTGACAGTGTCCCTGCCAGAGGACTCAACTCTGCTCCTAGACCACAAACATGTCATTCCCAGGTCGCCGGCTCCTGCATCAGGATCCAGAAAGACATCTTGAGCAGGAAGCAGCCACTCTGACCCCCACCCAGCGTCAGTCACTGCGACAGCCGGGCCCTGAGATCACACTGACTGGCTTCAGCGGGTGTCCCCCCACCCACCCCCGCCACCCGGTCTCTCCGTATCTCTGAACTAAAGCTTGGTTGTGTGAAATGGGCTGAGTGATTGGGTTTGAGGACCCAGAGAGCTGACGTACCATGTTCAGGGCTGGTAGCAGGCTCCCAGGTCTGGCTGACTCCTTCTCCTTTATTTCAGGTCACCAGAGACATGCATATGGGGCAAGTGTGGAAATTCATGGCAGAGAAGGTTGAAAGGCTGGGGTGGTGGCCACAGCCCTCCCACTTGGCTGGTCTCTGGCCTTTCCCTTTGCCTCTCTGAGCCTCAGTATCCCCTGGGAAAATCAAGGGTTGAACTGGTTCTGAGGTTCTCCTCCCTCTGGAACTCTAGGTCCCATTCTTAGGGATGCTTGCTCTCTGCTGGAGACAGGCATGGCTCAGTATGAGCAGTGGTCCCAGGGGAGCCCCGAGATGGCCTGGGCAGACAGGCGGAGACCAGCAGAACCAACGTTCAGAGAGAAGTTCATCTGGGATCTCCAGACCACAGGCAGCCACGGGAACAGCTGGAGATGGCACAGGGGACCACAAGCTGCCTATGGCATCAAATGTCTTCACCAGTCTCTTTTTCCAATCTCATTTAAACCCCATTTCCTTCTAATTTCCAAGCATCCACGGAGCCAGCCCCCCCTGGTAAACCCTCGTGTGCAGATCTGTGACACGGCGTCAGTTTCCTGGAACTCGAGGTGTGACTGGGTGAACGAGGAAGAGCATGCTGAGAACTCGGGAGGTCGGGACGGGAGGGGAAGATCAGCTTCCTGACCTCGGCCATTCCCCTTCCTGCTGGGTATTAAACAAATCCCTGTCCCCTTTCCCACATTGGCACCGTGGCTGGGCACTTGCTGCATGTCTGAGCCTCAGTGCTGGTGGGTAAGCCCGCGGCTCTGTCCTCACCAACAGGTGTGCTGCATCTGGGCAGGGGTCCGTGCCTTCCCTGGGCCTCCTCCACGTCTTCTCCTTCCCCACAGTTAGAGTCTGGACACGATGGTGTTGGGACAATGTTGACCAAGGAGATGGGAGCCTGTCTGGGGGGGCTGAAGGGCCACAAAGACGGAAGGAAGTGGGTCCCCGAGCGGCTCTGTGGAGCAGAGCTACCCAGCGTTTCGGCTTCATCCTCAAAGCAACAAGGATGGGCTCAGGGAGGCTTAGGTAGAAAGCCCCAGGATCTCAGCCGGGAGGAGGAGAGTCAAGCGCTGGAAGGGGACCTCAGGGGGGCAGAGATGTTGGGGGGGCTGTGGCCAGGCGACAGGAGGAAGGGAGGCCTCTCTGGTTCCCTTAGGAGAGACGTGACATCTCAGGAGCATGCCATCTGCTCCGCACGGTGGGCCACTGCATCCTCTGGGCATCCCCGCTGTGGATAGCAGGCCTGGCCGTGGCCGGCACTCGGCAACGCTCGCCAATGGCTCCATCAAGGTGCCAGGGAAGGAAAAGGGCACTCACTGGGGAGGGGGGCAACCGAGATGATAAAAGTAGAGGGGGCAGAGGAGCAGGGGCACATGGCAGGCCTCTGTCCTTCAGAACCGGGCCAGCAGCTCTCCAGGCAGTGCCAGCACACCAGCTGGGGATGTCCCTTCCCTCGGGCCTCCCTCCGTGGGCCTCCCTCCGTGGGGCTCCTTTGTTCCTCCTCTACATGTGTGCTCTGTTGTCTGTTGAAGAGTGCTCTGGACGTGGGGACAGGAATAAATGGGTCCTTTTTTTCCTTCCCCCAAACACTACCTTTTCTTCTCGAAGGTTCACAGGTTGCATCTTGACATTATGTAAATCAAAAATCACGCTGCGTCACCCGGGGGCAAACTCCGCTGTTATTTCTTCCAACTGTCTCCAGTTAAGATATCCTCAGTACCTGACACTGTGGGTCTTTATTTTCCAGAATTTAAGGCTTGGAAGGGGAAGGGAAAGGACCAAGTGGACCCTTCCTCCAGAAAGGGCATCCCTCAGGGGCTGGCCAGCCTCTCTGAGCCTGCCCTGGGAGTGTCACGGACTCCCCCGGAGCTGGAGTCAGGCCATAGTGGCAGGCAGCTCTCAGGACAGTTGAGAAGATTCTAGATGCTTAGAATGGACTTGAAGTTCTTTGTGAGTTGACTGGGTCTGTGGCAGGTCACCCTTGGGTCTGGAGAGCCCTAGGAATTCAAGGTGGGCACACTCCACCCACCTCCAGGTCAAGTCAGAGCCCCCTTGGACTTCTAAGATTTCCAAGAAAGAGTTATGTCACTGGAGGTCCCACCAGCCTCACCCCCACCCCCCGTTTTACAGATGAGGAAACTGAGACCCAGGAAGAGAAAGCAAGTTATTCCCACTGACAGGGCAGATCAGGGCTGGATCCACAGTCATGGGAAAGTGACTTTCCATCGTTGAGCTGGGTTTGTCTGTAACATGGAGGGGGCCGCCGTCTAAGTCCTGCTGGAATATCACCAACTCACAGACACTCAGCTGGGTGAAAGTGGGTACACGCTTTTTGGAAAAAGCCTGTAGTATCTACAAAAACGGTACACTAACAGCTCCACCCTTGTCCAAAAGAAACGCGTGCTTACGTTCTCAAAGAACAAGGGTGAAAAGATGTCCAGCAGCTTTATTCATGACAGTTCTAAATTGGAAACCATCCAAATGTTAGCAAATGGTAGGGTGGATTGAGAGCTTGTGGTACATTCATATAATGAAATACTACACAGCAATAAAAAAGAACAAGTGGGGGCTATACACAGTGACATAGAAAGTGTCACAGGCACCAACAAAGGGCAAGAAAACCAACACTGAAGAGTGCTTATGGCATAATCCTTTTTATATGAAGCACTGTCTGGAGATGGTGCTGAGAACAGTGGTTCCTTTTGGGAGAACTGTTTGGAAGGGGGTGCTGCTGTGTTTTGGGGGCTGGAAAGGTTCTGTATGTTGATTTGGGTGGGGGCTGCATGGGTGTGTACAAACGGAAAGATTGAACTGGACCCCCAGGGTATTGCATGTGAAAAAATGATTGCATGTCATTGAATGCAAGTTATCAAAAGTTGAGCCAGTAAATGATAATAAACAGCACAAAATTCAATCACAACCCCTGGAGCGTGTGTGCACGTGAACAACCAGGGGCCAGGGGAAAAGTGTCAGGTGCTGCCAGGGCTGGGGCTGTGCTAGTTGGCTGTGCCAATCTCCTAGACAGCTCATCTCCGCAGCCTCCTGGGCCCCAGCCCCAGAGTCTAGGATTCTGAGAGTCTGGGGTGGAACCACAGGGTGTTGCTTTACTTAAAAAGTGATGCCAATACCGCTAATCCAGACCAGCCTTTCCATAGCGCTAGAGTGGTGGTCCTCAGAAGCAAGTGGAGGCCACCCATTCAGCATTCCACAGTCCACTGAGGTTCATCCACCCTGACCCCATCCCAGGCCCCCTCTCCTGTAGTCTTCTCTCGGCTGCCTTAGGAAAAGTTTTCTACAGAGAAATCTCATTTTCCTTTCCTTCCAACTCACTGATTAATTAGAAGTTATACAGTTAATTTGTTAACTTCAAACAATTCTGAGTCCAAATTTCAACATCCTAAAGCAGGGGATATAATTGGATATCAAGTACTTCCCCTGAGGTACTGAGAATAAAATCCAGATTCCTTGTTATGGTCCAGGGGTTACCTCTCTGGACCAGCCTCAGCCATTGCGTTAGCCCCATCTCCCCAAAGTGTTTTTACTTGTTTACTTTTCTCTAGTCACACTGTCTTTCTGCTTCAATGCCAAGCTTGCTTCTGCCTCAGGACCTTTGCACACTCTGTTTCTCTTCCTGGAATGATCTCTCCCAGACTTCACTTAACTCTCTCTTCCACCTCCTCTTAGTTCATTCATCATGTCTCGAAGAAGGCTTTTCCATCTAACCTAGGCCTCCTGTTGTCCTCTGGGTACCCAGTTGTGGTTCCTCATGGCTCTTCCCACAGTTTGCAATCATGTATTTATTGAATTACTATTGTTTGTTTTCCCCTCTTCATTGCAAGCTCCATGAGCCCAGGCGCCCAGTCTGTTTGGTCTCTATTGGATGCCCAGCACCTTGGACAGCGCCTGCCCCCCCCACCCCCCGCCCAAAGAGCGAGAACATTAAATATTTGTTGAATAAATGAATGAATGAGATTCTGTTTGTCATCCTCCTTGGAAACGGCAAAGTGCTGCACAAACACTGGATTTCTTAAGGCTGCATTTTCCCTTCTTTGATTTCAAGTCGTTGTGGACAGCCATGGTGACCTGGCTTCTTTCTCAAGATGTCTGCTCCTCCTTGACCCCCCACACAGCTGTGGCCGTGTCTGTGTGTAGCCAGAGCCTTGGTGCCTCTCAGCCAGATGGCTATAAAGTGGCCATCTCAACGAGTCACCCAGGGCACGTGGGCTCCCAGGACAGATGCCCGGCTCAGCTGACATGGAGAAACGGAATTACTCTGAAGATTCTTAATGTCCCCCGAGTCCAAGGACAGCAATGTGGGTGGGCCTAGGAGCGGCGGGCACCAGGGTCTCAGCCTCCGGTCCTCGCCATGACATGCTTTTCTCTGTGGACGCCTCCTTGTCTCCCCTCCCTCTGGCGCAACCTTCCCTGGTCCGTCTTCGTGTCTCACCTGCACTCCGCGTCCTCCCGTTTCCTACCCTGCAATCACCAAAGGGCTTTCTGGCTCTCTGGGTGCCATGTGCCCAAACGTGCTCATCTCGGTGACCTTCTCAGTCCCAGCATCTGTGGCCGAGACGCAGAGCCACACGGGATTTGACAGAACTCAGAGAGGACAGAGTTCCCAGGAGGAGGTCACTGGAGTGGAAAGAGAGGGGTGCTCCTGCCCCATCCTCCTTCCCCTCCAATCCGGCCCCACAGGGTCACTTCTGGAAGGAGGTGTTGTTGGGGCAGGACCCTGACTTATTTACTGCCAAGTCCCCAGGGCACAGCACGACGGCTGGGGCCCAAGCTGACTGGACAGGTGTTTGTGGGGAGGAAAGGAACCGAGCCCACAGAGCCAGTCCCGGCCCGGGAGCGGGGCGGTGAGTCAGCCTCTCTGTGCTCCTTCCCACTGCCCGCTCCACCTCTGCGTTTCCCACCTGCACCTGCCCCGGCCTCACCTGCCGCGGCCCCTGTGACCTGCTCAGGCAGGTCCCCGCTTCTGCCCAGCAAACCCCTTCTGGCCCTGGAGGCCCACCCTCTGCCATCCCTCTAGGACATGTTCCTTGATTCTTGGGTCTGATCAGCATCTGTGGCATGTGGCATCTTCTTCCATCTGGCGTTTCCAGTCTCGGACATCTTGGGGGGCGGGTACCACTGGCCTCGTCTTTGGACGGGAAGCTCCCGAGTTCCACCCCTCGGCCTTGGTAGCACCCACCGGTCTATCGGGTGCGGAATGTTTGGCTCATCCGTTCCCTTGTCCTCATATTTTCGCTGTCCCAGGAGAAACAGCAGGAAATACGTGGTATCTGTCTGTGTTTCCCTGACATGGAGAAAGGTGGGCACCTGACTCTCTCAGAGGGACATCAATGGACCGGTCCCAGACTCTGCTCTTCACAGGAATGTGTCATTTCTGGATTCAAGAGGCCAGTGGGGGTGAGACCTGGAGTGCTGAGTCTCCATTTGAGATGCCAGGCCCCTCGGGACTTCTGGAATCTTCTGCAGGGCATGGAGAAGGTGAATCGCACTCGTATTGGCTTGGTATTAGGATGAAGTGTGGCCGCAGATTCCGTTGGTGTGAAGCAGGGAAGGATTTTGTAGAGGGCATCAGACATTTATAAATGACTGGAAGGAATTGCGACGAGGAAGCCGTGGAGCGGCCGGTGGTCCATCACCAGAGCTGTCAGACGGACGTGAGAGGCCATGGCTCTTCCCCGATGTCCCCCCTTGCCATAAAGCCAGCGGCTGGACCCTGGAGCCCTGTGCCCAGCTGTGGCCTGGCAGGGTCTCCATCACCTCTACCCAGGAGGCAGAGGAGGCAGGAGGCGACTGTGCCCTTGTGCCATCTGAATTTCACCCGAATGCATCTCATAATGGAGCCTCATTTGCCTCCCAAACCTCGGCTGCCAGGGCACCCAGGAAAGGAGTCTGCAGCTCCTCTGCTGGGCAGTCAGGAAGTTTCACAGAAAGGGGTGCGTTCCAGGTCCCATCTGACCACAGCTCCACGTGCCCTCTCAGCTGTCAGCTGGTGACACTGCGCACGCTCAGGGCACTGATGTGAGCACAGGTGTTCTGCCGGGTGACTTGGGTGAGTGGCAGTCTTCTGGGGATTTTTGACCCTGTTTCCAGTCTAGGAAGGCAAGGATCAGGTTGGACCGTCTGCGTCTGATAAGGATGGTGGACAGAGACAGGATCCAAAAAGGCAGCCATGATGTGGTTCACAGCCTGTCAGAGGTAGACGGACTCTAACTCTCTACGGCACAGTGAACTCTCTACGGCACAGTGGCCCCTGGACTCCCACATTTTCTCTGCTGAGGAGACTGAGGGTCAAGGGGCAGAGGTCACCTCGGTAGAGTTGAGACTGAAACACCTGCCATTTAAAGCCTGCCACTTCTTTTTAGCTGTCACGATTCCTCTTGACCCCCCCTCCCCATGTGCCTGGGGCAAGGTGGAGTCATTTACAGACAGGTGACCAGGTCTGATAAGGCCACTCAGTGCCACACTGGAGGCTCTGCAGCAGGTGTGACCCCCTGCCTGGTGTGGCCTGGAGCAGGAACCGGCCCTCATCTTGTCTCTTAGACCTGCTACCTAAGGACCCCGGATACATAACCTGATCCCTGTGTCTTGGTTTTCTTCTCTGTGAAATGGGTGTGATAAGTGTGTCCAGCTCTGGGGGTTTGGGTGAAGAAGGCGTGAGGTGACAGAGGTAAGGACCAGGGCACAGCGCCCAGAGCATCCCACACACTTGACACATGTTAGTTTTTGTGATTTTTTCCTGAGGCTTTTTCCAAAGAGAGTTTCTATTCAGGCGCTGTTACATGGCCTTTCAAGCAATAAAATAAAACTGAATGGGATGAAATAAAGCCGCGGTCTAAGGAGAAAGGAGGTCAGCTCCAGGGGGACAGGCTGGCTTCCTGTAGCTGCAGTGGGTGGCTGCCTTTATGGGATCTTTTGGGAGCCACCAGGGGAACATTTCCCAGCACCTCCCTGCGTTTGTGATGGGGATGTCCTGCACCAGTTGATAGTTACTTCTCTGGGCCTTAAACGCCTTCCACTTCCACAGGTTAAAATGGAGACACCGAAGCAAGCACTGGGCTCCCAGGTCCACACCAGCTCCGCCCTGGGCCAGGTCAGTGCCAGGACTTCACACGTCACTCCCAATTTCCACTGTAGGACCCTTCGCGGAGACCAGCTGAGCTCCGGGTCTCAAGAGAATGAAAGATGGTGGCACTGAGGTGGACTCAGGGCAGCAGGAGCAAAGCCTACGAGGTGCCAGGCGCTGGAGGGCCAGGCCCCTTCTCTGTTCTCTCAGTGACCTCTCCCAGAAGTTCTGAGAAGTGGGACCTTCCTCTGTGTTTGCCAAATGAGCTTCCCTTGTTCCCGGGGTTGGTAATGCTAGCGCCAGCATTAGAATGGCCGCATTCTTCCCTCAGACCTCCTTCTGCATCATAGGAAAGGAAGTGGACCACCGCAGAGGTGTCACAGGCAACCCCCAAATATATCTGTAACTTCATCAAGCCAAGGACATGAGGGCTTGACGAGGTGTCACAGACCCCGGGGGAAGAGTCAGGGTCCAGCTTCTGTGCACCAAAGCTTCGCCAGGAGGCTCCATCCTTGTGACCCCAGGACTCATTCACTCAGCTGCCCCTTAGCTCCTTGCTGTGCATCACCATGCACCACTGCAGAGTAATTTGACTGGACTCTGGGGTGGTCATGGTAGGCAGGTGGGGTGTGGCTGGAGGAAGCAGTTACTGGTGGCGCCCTTGAGGTGACCTTGCTTCTCTCCCTCTCTCCCCCTCTCTCTCTCTCTCTCTCTCTGTCTGCTTCCTAGCTGACGTGAGCTGAGCTGCTTTCCTCCACCATCCCC
The DNA here is from genome assembly GCF_001458135.2 of Marmota marmota marmota. NCBI lineage: Eukaryota > Metazoa > Chordata > Mammalia > Rodentia > Sciuridae > Marmota > Marmota marmota. The sequence continues at coordinate 10,821,681 of NW_026000051.1, forward strand.
TTCTGCCCCACCTCAGGCTCAGAGCGAGGAGTGGCCGACCCTGGACTGAGACCTCTGAAACCCTGGGCCAAGGAATCTCTCCCTTCTCTAAGTTGTTCTTTTCAGCTATTTTGCTCCAGTAAAGTAAAGCTGAAGGACACAGGTAGTTTCCATCCGACGTCCGCCCTCTTGATCTTTCTTCGTGACAGATCCAACCTTAACTTCAATGACACAATGCCCACCGGAAAGAGTATGTTTCCCAGCCTCCTGTTCAGCTGCGTCCAGGACTAAGTCCTCGCCAGTGAGATGTAAAGGGAAGAGTGTGGGAAGCCCCAGGAAGACTCCTCAAAGGGAGCTCGTCCAGTGCAACCACCCTTCCTCCTCCCTGCCCCCTGGGCGTTCCAGCCAGAATTCAGCAGCCACCTGGACACTGAGGTGGGTTTGCAAACAGAACCTGCGGCAAGAACGAGGGAAGGCGACGGGATCAGCCTTCGTCCCTGATGCCTGAGAGAGGAGCCAACGTCCTTCCTGTTGAAATGTTTGATATTCTTGGTTTGGGGCCATAGGTCGTCAGCCTAAGTGTATTTGATGTATTTATTATGGGGAGAGGCAACAGGAACTCGCGGCAGGAGAAGAGCCGAGGGAAGTCAATGACCAGAGAAAGCAGCAGAGAGAGCCCCGAGCATCCGGGCGCGTGGACAATGCTGAGGTTGCAGAGACCAGGTGGGATGAGTCAACACCTGGGTCTCTGTACGAGCAGGGGGCAGGGGTCTTCAGGCAGGAGGAGTGACAGGGTGCAGTGTGTGCACTAAAGTCTGCCCCACTTTAGTGCACCCATCCAGAGCTAAGGACTCAGGTCCCCTTTGGGGCCAGTGACCTGGGTTGGAGTCCCACCTTCACTCACAGGCTGGGAGAGATTCCAGAATGGGGAGTTGGTCTGTGTTTGTGAGAAAAGATGGGGCAGAAAGAGGCTCTGGGGAGCAGGAGGGTGCCCCCGTCACCTCTGAGCAGCAACACCCTGCTCTCACTCAGCCCCACCCACAGGCTGGCACTGAGGCCCACCTGGGCATCTCCCAACTCCGCATCCTGACCCCGAAGAAAGAACTTACTTTGTTAGTGCTTCTTAAAAACTCATCTTTTGCTGTCCATCCTCCGCAGATTTTTTGAAAAACACTCAAAAATCTTTTTAACTGTGGTAGAATGCCCAAAACGTTAAACTTGTCACCTTAGTCGTTTTTTAAATGTGCCGTTCGGTAGCATCAAGTACCTTCGTATTATCCAACCATCGCCACCGTCCACCCCCAGAATGCTTTCCATCTTCCCACGGGGACGCTGTACCTATTCAACGATCCTCCCCGATTCACCACCTTCCTGACAGCCACGCTGTCTGTCTCTATGCATCTGTCTATTCCGGGTGCCTCGTGTAAGTGGACCCATACATGTGGTCATTTTGTAACTGGCTTGTTTCACTTAATATAAGGTGAAGTTGGAACCCTCAGGTTTCCTCCATGTTGTAATATGTAGGAGAATCTCTGCCTTTTTAAGGCTAAATAATATTCCATTGTATGTAATACTGCATTTTTCTTATCCTCTGGTGGACACTTGGTGTTACGGTTTGGATGTGGAATTTCCACCACAGGCTCATGTGTTCAAGCTTGGTCCTCAGAGCAGCAGAGGTGAGGCCTGGGGAAGTGATTGGATCATAGAGCTCTGACCTGGCCGGTGGATTGATTTCACTGATGAATTTATAACCAAGTGGACTATTGGGATATTGGCATGTGGTGGCAACTGTGGGAGATGGGGCCTGGTTAGAGGAAGTGGGTCCTTGTTGGTGGGGTGGGCTCTGGGGGATGATATCTTGTGCCTGACCCTTCCTTCCTCTCTCTCTGCTTCCTGGCTGCCATGAGGTGATCCACATTTTCCCTCCACCATGCCCTTCCGCCATGATGTTCTGTCCTGCCCGCAGGCCTCAAAGCAATGCGGTCGGCTGACCATGGTGAAACCTGTGCAACCAAGGCCAAGGTAGATCTTTCCTTCCTTCAGTTGTTTTTCTCAGGTATTTTGTCACAGAGATGAAAAGCTGACGAATATGGTTTGGGTTGCTTCTCTACCTTTTGCCTATTGCACATAGAGGTGTATGAAATGGATACCAACACCTGTTTGAGTTTCTACCTTCAATTCTCTTGGGTATAGACCCAGATGTGGAATTGCTGCATCCTATAGGAACCCTATTTTTAATTTTTAAAGGAACAGCCACACTGTTTGCACATCGATTACATTTTACCTTCCCAGAGTGTCTTATGGTCCCAATTTCTCCATGGTGCTGCCAACACTTGTTATTTTCTGTTTTTTCCCCCTTTTTGATAATAGCCATCCTAATGAGTGTGAAATGGTTCTGTTGATTTCTTTTTGAAAATTTAATATAATCAATGACCAAGCAGCCCAGGATTCAAAAGAGCACCAGTGAAAGGCTTTCGCTCCTTTCCTTCCAAGTGCCAAGACGCCCTGGATCTAGAGAAAACATTTATGCACAGACCAGACTATTGAAATCAGGGGGCTGAGATGCTTCTGCCACCCTTCTCGGCCTCCTTCCATTTTTGGCCTCTGGAGGATGGATTCTATTTTGTCTTCACAGTGTCTCACTCACAACGACAGAGTTCAAAAATAAGTTTTCATGTGCATTTCCTTGTTGAAGTTTTGCACATAGGTTTTTTTTTTTTATAGTCCTACTTTCCTTTATGATGCCTAAATATTTTCTTTGACATGTGTATTGATTTGTAAACTACATGGTCTTCTACAAAAAAAAATGTCATTTGTGCTCAAAGAAGAATCCTGTTATTCTCGTGGGTGTGGAGGAAGCTCCGGGGTGAATCCTGGAGCAAGGTATTGCAATGGGTGAGTTGTGAAATGGGGCCTGGCCTGTGGTGGCGGGAGGATCCAGGGGTGGGGAGGTTGAGGTGCATTTCAGAGGCGACACGTAGGACCTGGTGACCAGTCACTGGTCAGGACTGAAGGAAGAGGAGGAGGAATGACCCCCACATTTCTGGCTTCATGAATGGGAAGTGGTGAAGAGGCAGGGGGCAGGACAGAGGGCACGGTGACGACTTCTGTTTAGACCTCCAGGACCTGCAGGTCAGACAGCTTCTGGATGTCTTGGGAAGGCAGGTGGGGACAGAGGGGAGAGGGAAGGGAACCTGGGGGGTGGATTGCGATGATCTTGGAGGTGTGTGAACTGACTCTGGGCAGGGTAACGGGAGGTGTGGGGTCAGGCTCACTGTGAGGGAACATGGCTCTGCACTGGCCCTGGCCCTTGGGGGTGGCCATGAGCTTGGAACGTAGTTCTGAAGTGGCCGGGGCCACGGTGCAGATGGGGGAGCTGGGTCACTGCCAAAGTCTGGAGAAGGTCGGCAGGAGGACAGGGCCCGGAATCCAGGCCTAATTCCTGGGAGGGACAGGGCTCGTGACCTGTGTGTCCCTATGACCTCCTGAGGCTGGTGTCCTCGGGGTGTTCCCACCCTCTTATTAGTCTGCCCCACTTTAGTGCACCCATCCAGAGCTAAGGACTCAGGGTCCCCTTTTGAGCCAGTGACCTGGGTTGGAGTCCCGCCTCCACTCAGAGGCTGGGTGGCCCTGAGGCTGACTTCTCCTGCATTCCAGTCTCCTCCCGGTCTGATGGACCCGTCCACCAGAGTTGGTGCTTTCATGATAACGGCCTCCCATTGGTTTCCTTGAGTTCAGGGGCTGGTCTTACCCATCAGGGTAGTTTAGATGAGTTCCCTCTCCCCTAAACACACAAGGCCAGATCAGATCTACTCTGGAAATTCCTCAAAAGACCAGAAATGGAATCACCATGTGACCCAGCTATCCCACCCTCTGTATTTACTGCAGCCATACACCCAGGCCCGCGGCACAGCAGCACCACGCACAGTAGCCAAGTTCTGGAGCCAGCCGGTGTCTGTCCACAGATGAGTGGACAAAGGAAATGTGGTATATATACACAATGGGGTTTTATTCAGCTATAAAGAGGAACAAAATCATGTCATTTGCAGAAATGGATGGTGCTGGAGAGGGTCACATTACGTGAAATAAACCAGATTGAGAAACAGGGGTTGATGTTTCCTCTCATATGCAGAAGCTAGAGAGAGAGAGAGAGAAAAAAAAATCTCATGAAAAAAGGGAGGATAGGGGGAGGGGAGGGCCAGGGGAGGTCCTGGGAATGAAGGGATAGGTAAAATAGTGATGTGCACATACGCGCATGCCACAGTGAAACCAATTATTCTGTATGATTGTTATGCACCAATAAAAAGATTGAAAAATAAAAGGATCAATTAAACAAGCAGCCCACAAAGAAAAAAGAGATCCCTTCTTTCTTTGTTCCCCAAACACTACCTCGGGGCCTCCTATGTGTCTCTTTGAGCACAGGGGCTGGTCTTACCCAGAAGGTCAGTTCTGTCTGGGCATCATCGAGACCTGAGTTCAAGGTCTATCTCTGCTACTTTCCAAACGTGGCATCTTGGCTTCGTCTCTTAAGGTGGTTGAGCCTGTTTCCTCATCTGTACAGCGGGAATGGCATGGATGGTACCAGCACCTTAGGGGCTTGTGGGAATTCAAGATCATCTATACATGGGTTTGGCTTTTCATCTGTTGGTGTTTGGAGAATGCTTGGCGTGTCTGGGATGGAACTCTTAATAAAGAGAAGCCCTTGGAACCCCTGGCTGTTGTCCCCGGCTCCGGTGGCACTAGAGGAGGAACAGTGTTTGTGGAGCGACCACGTGGGAAGCAGACTCTTGAGGTCCCCTCTCTCCTCTGTGACCACAGGGGCCTGTTCCTGGTAGTTCAGGCTGGTGGTGGCTCCAGCTGCAAGCAGCCAGGCCCCTTGGCCCTCCAGCCTTCCCGCCGGGCCCAGGCCTTTGCAGATGCGGCAGGCGCGGCCTGGGTGCACACCCGCGTGTCTGGGCCTGGCTCTCTGCACGCACATATATATTTTAGAAATGTTTCTCTTAATCATATCTTGAATTAATGCAGGCCTCGTTCATCCCCAGCTCTCATTACCCTCTTAATTAACTCGGCACAGATGGAAAAAGTCGGAATTGCTCTAGCAGAGTTGTTCTGCTAGTTTTAAAATGAGATGGCAGATGGGAGGACGAGGTGGAACGGGCCGGCACCGAGGGAGGAGATGAGTTTTCAAGCTGTCACCGGAGCGTCAACAAACGCTCCCGCCATCTGTCGGTGAGGCCGGCCGGGGACTGAGCAAGGGGCGGTGCGGGGGGCCGGCTCCGGCCCAGCCCGGGGGTGCTGGCCACCAAAGGCACCTGTGGGCCCCGCCAAAGCCCAGCAAGGGCACCCGGAGACCTCAGGTCCCCGCGCAGGTGAGACCTCTGCCCCGGACCATGATGCAGACTCCGGCCCCCGCCGCCGAGCGGGAGCCAAGCAGGGCTTATATTTTCCTTCTTATCTAAAATAGTCTTAAGGAATAGATTACATAACTCGGCTCGGCTGTCAGGGGGAACTTTCTAGAATGCACATCAGTCAGCGGCTTGAGACTCCTCGTGGCTCCCCGGGCTCTCAGGCTGGCCTGGCCCCGTGGTCTGCAGCCTCTTTGTCCCACTCTGCCTCAGCACACAGGTCTACTCTGCTGTCACCCACCCTGGCACGGTGACCTCCGCCCTTCACTCTCAAGACCAGCTGTGTGAGTCACCCCTGGACGCTCCTTTCTGCTTCTGTGCTTCCCTCAAAAGACACTTTCCCCCCAAGTGCTCTTTGCTGTGCATGATTAATAAATGATTGTTTAGTGAAGGTTTTTGGTTTGTTTGGGGATGTGTTTCAACCTGCAAAGATCATACAATGTTAGCACTGAAAGGGGGCTTAAAATCAGAGCTCAGGAATCCTCCCTGGAGCTTGTATACCGCAAGGACAGGGAACTCAGTACCTCCTAAGGTGCCCTATTGGTGGACATGGCTAACTGTCCCTCTCTCCTGGCCTGAGCAGTGGCTGACTCTCTATAATATGCATGGAATAAAATCTGCCACTTCAGCCACAGGGAAGTCCTTCTGGGATTGACAACAGGGAAGGCAGAGCCCCGTCTGCTCTCTGGTACTTCTGTTAGATGACAGCATCTTGGGACAAGTGACGATTTTCTTACATTCTGGTGGTTTGTGGAGATCTCATGTTTTGGAGTCAAAGATGATAGCACTGGTGTCAACCCACTTGTCTGCTGTTTGCTAGCTGTGTGGTATCAAACAAGTGCCTTAACCTCTCTGAGCCTTGACCTGCTCCTCTGTAGAAGGAAGGGATTGTGTAAGATGGTCCCTTGCAGCTGTGACTCATGAAGTTCCAGGCTGGTTGTCTCCGAGCCTCTTGCTCACATCTCAGGGGCTCCTTCTCTCACCTCCTGACTCCCTCCCTCTATCACAGATCCTGGTTTATTGCTCTGATTCTTTGTTTGCTTCCCCAGGTTTTCCTAAAATTCAGGGAGCTGACCAGGTCACCTTCATAGCTCCCGTCAGCCAGCGCCGGGCCCTGCCGATGTCGCCAGCCCCATGAGCTGCGCTGTCCACACGCTGCTTCTCTTTTGGAGTTTTCCAGCTGCGCTTTCTTTCCCTCCGGCATGTGATCACTTCCACCTGCAAATCCCTCTGCCCTGGCTGCTGTGCCCACAAACTCCTATGGATACTGCAAAACCCTACTCAGGTATCACCCTTGCTCTGAGGCTCTTTCTGGCCGTTCTTTCCCCCTGAGACACAGTTGGTCAGGCCCCTGTTTTCCTTCACAGGTGTGACTGCTGCTCGCACCCCCGTGTGTCTGAGGAGCAGCCGCCTTTCCTCTCCCGGGGCCACGAGGCAGGCAGAGGCCGATTCCTCTCTGTCTCCCCAGCGCTGGAGACAGGGCCTAGCCAGCCAAGGTCGTCACCCTGGTGACTTGTACCATTGCACTTCTGACCCCAGTCTCTTTCCTCACCTTTTTTCAAGTGAAAACGATGGCAGCTCGGCTCTTAATCAGAACTTCTTAATCATGCCACATTATCCTTCTGAGATGCTTTTACCTCCAGGAACCCATTGATTCACCACTCTAAATTACTGTAATTACCACAAATGATAAAATAGCAGCTTTCCCAGCTTTCTTTACCCTTGCCAATTTGCATATGCTAATGCGCAAACATCTCCCTCCGGCCCTCCCAGGACCATTTCCGTGGTTGGCACTCCCTTGACCTGCTCCAACTGAGACTGGGTCTGGGCAAGGAAGGAAGAAGTCCCCAGAGCTCCTGACCCACCCAAGGAATGGAGAGATTAATTCCAACACGGCGAAGACTCTGAGGGAAGAGGCGGGGTGGGGGAGAGGGGGAGCAGGGGGCTGTTGAAATGACAGGCAGGAGACTCTCGGTTCAAGTGGCTCCTCCTGATCACCGTGGCCTGGCGCCCTCGCTGTCTGCACCGTGCTTTCCTCTCCTGGCAACTGAAGAGCTTATACCCTCTTGGCAGTTTGTAAAGAGGAAGAACTATGAATATATATTTTTTTTGATTATAAAAATTGTGGTGAGATGCATGCAACATAAAAAGCACCATCTTAGCCATTTTTAAGGGTACAGTTCAGAGGTGTTAAGTCCCTACACATTGTTGTGTGACCAACCCCCCACCCGTTCCCAGAACTCTCTGCATCTTCCCAAACGGAAGCTCTGAACCCCTTAAACAGTAACTTCCCATTTTCTGCCCCCAGCTCCCGGCAACCTGCATCCACCTTTCTGTCCCCACGAGCTGGGTGCTCTAGGTGACTTACATGAGTAAACTCCTGTGCATTTGTCTTTTTCTGGAAAGGGCTTATTTCACTTAGAATAAGGTCCTGAACTCATTCACGTAGCTTGTGTCAGAATTTCCTTCCCTCCTAAGGCTGAATAATAATCCATCATGCATATGTACCGCATTTTGCTCATCCATTTATCCACTGATGGACATTCATTTGCTAGAAATACAGACTTTGCAGGCTAAGATAGCTTCGAAAACGTACAGAATGGTATTATTTTAGGGGGTGGGGTTGGTGAGGACAGTGAACTTTAGTGTTGCCCCTGACTTTGAGTCCTGGCTGCGTATCCTTGAGCTCTGCACCCCAGGGCCTGTCTCGTAGGGCTGTTGCAATGTCAGCACTTCTCAAGGCTTAGCCCAGGAACCCACCTGCGTTGAGCATTCATTCTTTTGGTCACTCCTACATTCGAAGCATCTTTCCTGAACACACTTAATAAGCTCTAAGCACTGAGCCAAGTACTTGGGGGTAGAACAGTATATATTTTGTACGATTCCTGATTGAAAGATGGCAAACCAGGTCATAATCAAATAACTAAGAGAAAGGCCAGGATGTCAGATGGTGGAGAGTTCTATGGAGAGCAGACTAAGGAGGATGGTGAGTGCCGGAAGGGCTGCTGCTATTTGATACGGGGTGAGCAGGGCAGGTCTCCTCAGGACATGGGAGGTGCGAAGGTGAGCCTGGTAGGATTGTTAGAGATGGATGGAATGGAAAATTCAGAGGTCCCAAAGTAGGAGCATGGCTGGTGTGTTCCAAGAACAGGAATATGTTGGGTGTGGCTAGACAAATTTGAAGTAGGGAATAGCTGGAGATAAGGGCAGAGAGGTAGCTAGGGTCAGCAGTGCACCGTTGGGTGAGCTGGGGTGAGCCAGACAGGTGGCACTGAATTCTGAGTGAGGAGGTGATCGGGTCCGACTCGTGTTTTAAAAGCAATGTCTGCTTGCTGGGTTGAAACCAACTCTAAGGCGGACAAGGGTGAAAACGGGGAGACCTGTGATTGTGATCATCCAGGCCAGGGGTCAGCAAGCTTCTTCTACTAAAGGATCAGATGGTAAACATTCTCAGTTTTGAGGGCCGTATGGTCTCTGTTGAATTACTCAGCTCTGCCCTTGGATGCCGAAGTAGCTGCAGATGACATGCAAACCAACGAACATGGTGCATTCCAATAAAACTTTATTTTCAAAAGCAGGTGGGGGGTTGGATGTGGCCCTCGAGCTGAAGTTTGCTGTCTCCTGCTCTAGACAGCATGGTCATGGGTTGGACCAGGGTATGGCAACGGGGTGTTGAGAAGGGACTGAATATTTTGAAGGTAAATAACAACAGGAGCTGGGCATGGTGGTGCCTTTCTGTTATCCCGGCAGCTTGGGAAGCCAAGGCAGGGGGATGGCGAGTTCAAAGCCAGCCTCAGCAACTTAATGAGGCCCTAAGCAACTCATTGAGACCCTGTCTCTAAATAAAAAATCAAAAGGGCGGGGGAGGTGGCTCAGTGGTAGCATCCCTGGGTTCAGTGTTCACTGGTACCAAAAAAACAAAACAACAAAACAAAACAAAGAAACAATATAAAGAGGATTTTCTGTCAAGTGAGACGTGAGAAAGAGGGATCAGGAATGACTTTGAGTATTATGACCTGAGCAGATGGAAGGCTGGTTATGCTGGGAGAATCTACGGATGGAACATCAACTGACCACTTGGTGTGGGGAGAATCGGGAGCTTTATTAAATTAAATTAATCAATTAATTTGAGATGCACAAGGCTTGGGGTGCCCTTAGGCCTCCAAGGTAAGTGGAGGAGTCTGACGTCAGGAGGTGGGAATTCTCGAGTTGTCAGCATCCAGAGGCATCTGAAGGCTTGGGATAGGATGCGATCCCAGAAAAGAGAGAGGAGAGAGGACCCTGGGACCGCCAGCAGAGGAGACCAGGGGGTCCCAGAGGTGGGAGGAAAACACAGGCAACGCAGCGCCTGGGGCAAAGGGAAGGAGGTAGTTTGAAGATAGAGAACTCAATTGCGCTAAACGCTCTGTTGGTAGGTTGAACCGTGTTTACCCAAACTCCTGTCTACCAGGAACCCCAGCATGGCAATCTCATTTAGAAATAGGGTCTTTGCACACATCCTTAGTTAAGAAGAGTCTTACTGGATTAGGATGTGCCTTGAACCCAGTGACACACGGTCACAAGCAGAGAGAGGCAGGCCATGTGAGGACAAAGGCCAGTCGTGAGATGGGGTGGGGGTGCAGTCTCAGACAGATGCCAAGATGCCAGCAGCTCCCAGGAGCTGAAGATGCAAGGAAAGGTTCTTCCCCGGAGCCTTTGGAGGGAGCGTGGCTCTGCTGACACCTTGCTTTCAGATTCTTAGCCTCCAGAAGGGTCATAAATAAGTTTCTTTGGTCGGAAGCCACCTGGTTTGTGACAATTTATCATGGCATCCTTCAAGAACAGTGTATGTTACCAACGTAAGCAAGACCAGGACTGTGAGGGACCTTGGGTGTGGCAATGTCAGAGGGTCAGAGGTGGCCTGGAGTTGTGCACCAGGCTGTTGGAGAGGGTCCAGGGAGCTGGGGAAATGCTTGGAGACGGAGAGTGGAGGACAGCCAGGCAGGAAGGCACGGGAGGAGTGAAACACGCCTCAACTCAGTGGAGACGGCATGGCAGAGGGGCAGGGGCAAGGGAGAACCAGCAGTGTCCTTGGGGACCGGATGATGGATGGGGAGAGGCTGGAGTGGCACAGGCCATCCACGGCAGGAGGGAGAGCTGTACAGGTGGGCGGGCGTGGCTGGCACGTGGGGTGCAGGAGCTGAGGGCTTCTCCTCTGCTTTCTTCTTGTCTTCATGAAGCAGGAATCAAGGCTGGAGCTGAGACCCAGGCTGAGCAGGAGGCAGGCAGGGTCTGCACTGAGCAGGTCAAGTGGCCCTGGGGAGAAGGGGGCGTGGTTCTTACAGAGGGGAGGCAGTGGCTCCATGGCTGGGCAGCCCCTAGAGCTCCCAGACGGTGGATTCAGAGTGGGCAGGACAGCAGTTCCCCTCGTAACCCATCTAGCTGCCGGGCTGGGTTGAGGGCAGGCAGAGAGCTGCATGAAACCAGCAAGGGGACAGAAGCCAGAAAGGGACAAGGACACTGAGGGTTGTGCCGGTTATCTCCTGCTGCGTAACAAACCACCCAGTACTTAGAGGCTTCTAACAAAAACTGTTTTTCATTTTCTTATGAATTTTCAATTTCTGGCAGGTGTGGGGTGGGGATGGCTTGTCCCTGCCCAGTTGGGGTGACATCACCTGGGGAGTGGGGACTCACTTTTAAGATGGTGTAATAGGATGGTAATGGCCACCGAAGGTCTCAGATTGTCATCTGTAACTCTCATCTTACTTAGAAAAAGGGTCTTTGCAGATGGGATTAAATTAAGGGTCTTGAGATGGGGAGTTTGTCTTGGATTATTGGGATGGACCCTGAATACAATCCCAAGAGTCGTTATGAGAGAGAAACAGAGGGGACTTGGCATTCAGAGGAGGGAGAGGCAAGTGACACCGGGGAAAAGACTGGAATGACCAGAGCACCAGAGGCTGGGAGAGGCCCCCCCGGCTTCTCCCCTAGAGCCTTTGAAGGAGAGCGGTGCAGCTGGGGCCTTGACTTTGGACTCCACCCTCCAGAACTGTGAGAGGCCACGTTTCTGTTGTTTCAAGCCACCCCGTTTGTGGCGATTTGTTACAGCAGCCCTGGGGAACCGATACAGATGGTGAGTGGACAGGGCTGGCAAGTTGGTCCTGCCTGTCATCTGTGAGCTGGCCTGATAGCCCAGGGCCACGTTCCTCTCCACATGAGCCTCTCCTGGCATGGTGGCTGGGTTCCAAGATCGAGTGTCCCCAAAGAAGTCGGCAGAAGTTCTGCCCTTCGTGACTTAACCCTGGCCTTGCTGCTGCCATGGTCAGAGCCCCAGCCCAGCGTGGAGGTGCAGTGGCCCCGCTGTCAATGGGAGGGGTGTCACCTGTGAAGTGGGTGTGGGACTCACAGACATATGAAATGATGGGAGATGGGAGGTGGTGTCAGCTCGTGTGTAGAACCCACCACCTGTGACCAGGGTAGCACAATGACCATGATGTCGTTAACTGGCCGTGGGCCAAGAGGGAAGTGAGGACCCAAGGTAGAGAGGGCAGCAGAACCAGCGGACCCTGGGATTCCCCCATCCTCCTAAAAAAGAATCGCTGACCCCCGAGGGGGTCAGACAGCAGGGGTCAGACAGCGGGATCTTTGAAACTGAGGTCACGGTGTGCGAGTGGTCCTTGTCATCTTAAGGTGCACATTATGACCACAGTGAGGGACAGGTGTGGCTTTTGGTTGAGGGGAGGTCAAAGAGTGACAGACCAGGCTGTCGGGGGGACACCAGTGTCTGCATTGGGAATGGTGGTGACGTTCTGGAGGCACAGTGAGGAGCAGTGAGGAGCGTGGGTGACAGCCGGCGTGTGGGCGAGAGCCGTTCTTCCTGGGACGGCTGCGGAGGGGGAGGGTCTTGGGGAGAGCCAGAAGGTAAATGTTCTCTGAAACATCGTCAAGGGCAGGACTGGTGGGGAGGAAGGGGCAGTCTTGGGGAGCTGGGGAGGGTGGGGCTGTAGAGTCCACGGAGGACAAATGTCCCCAGCAGGGGGGGTACCCTGGAAACTTGGGCTTCTTGGGGTGACTGATGTGAACCAAGAAGGGAGTGATGGGATTAGATTGGGGTCTCAAGGCAAGGAGTGGGCGTGTGCCTGGGCTCTGAGGGCTGGAAGGAGGGGTCCGGAAGGGTGGCACTTGGTCTAGAATCCCAGAGCTTTGGGCTCCTGCTTCACTCTGCCCATGGCCTCCCACAGGAGAGGTGCCCTGTGTCTGGGAGGACTCGAAGCTCCATAGATATGAGAACCACTGTCACTGTCATTATTTCCCAGGTCAAGCTGCTGCAGACGGGTGTGGGCATGATTGCGCTCGTCATGCTGTGTTGTAATTACCCATCTTCCTGGGTTCCCCACTGCACCCCTGGCTAGCAGGGTCTTCATCCTGGAATCCATCTTGGGTACCCCGCACCATGCTTAGCCTAGAATATTTACCAACCAGCATATATCAAACCAAAAAAGACCCAGAGAGACGTATTGACACATTGGAGGTCACACAGCCAAGAGAGGGCCTGGACAGGTCACTTGGGTTTCTGATTCCCAATTCCCATCATCCCTGCAATAATCCAAATCCCTGTTACTTCTTCCATCTCTTTTCCCTTTGCCCATTTATTTTTCAGTCAGATCTGCAGCACTGGCTGGAGTGTGAAGACCAGAACCTCCATCAATGTTAAAGCTTCTCTCTTTTGGCTCACGTATAATCTTCAAGAGGCCCTTTTCTCCAACTAGTGATCTTCCCTGGGTGCCCCTGGCTGGTCCTACTAAAACAGGCATGGGGGGTTGGTAAATAGGGATTTTCAGCTAACAGAATGAATTACCGACGGGAGAAAATAGGAGATGTAGCGCGTCCCTGTTGTCTCTATTGGTCTTGACATGGGGCCGGGGCTGTTTAAGTCCATTAGCCCTGTTTATTGGTCTGTTGCTTTATGTGATCGGCTGGAAATATGCCTAAGTGGCGTGGTTTGCACCTGAAACTGAGAGACTAAGATAAACCCACTTAGGAGAAGAAGTGTGTTTCTTAATCCATCCAAAAAAATGTGAGGAGTGGGAAGACAGAATCCCATGGTCCATATGATCCTCTTGATCACAGACCCCTGAAGAGTGCTGTCAGTAGGGGCCTGCAGCAGCCCCTCTTAGAGGTGGGATTTGGGAAGCGCTGGTGAGTCGCTGCTCTATGATCCACTTTCCCCTGCAAACTCCAGAGCTGGGGCCGGCACCCTGCACATGTGCGCATGCAAACACGGTCAGCGAGCGCTCCTTCGGGGAAGAATGAACAGGTATGAGAAGCAGGAGCCCAGCCAGGGGCGGCACCTGGAAGTCCTTTCTTTGGCTCCGAGAGAAAACATGCATTTCTTGGAGCAAGAAAAGGCAGGAGGTAGATGGTCTCCAAGTCTGGAGGACGCTCTAAGGAAAAGGGATTGATTCTCCCTGTGGTGCCTCCAGAGGGAAGAATTGGAAGTGACAGGATGGGTGTCCTGGGAGGGCAGACACAGCACCCTCGGAAGGGAAGGGAATTTTCTACAGGTGGAGCCCCTCCAGCGTGCTACTCTGGAGCCTGGACCTCCAGTCCTGCAGAGTGACAAACCCCCTGTGAGGCTGTCCAAGCCCACATGGGGTGAGGGGCCCTGGGAGGCCATCAGAGGCCCTGTGGGGGAGCAGCGAGCTCTTCTGGCTTTTGTTTTTCCTCCAGCTGTCCAACTTGTCTTACTGCACCCATCTTGGAGGCCAGCACCCCAGGCTAGGCCAGTAGCGCCCCCACCCCCACAGCTACAATAGCCTCGTGACTGGTCTCCCGGCTCAGCTCTTAGTGCCTTCTGGTCTGTTCCCTCCATAGCAATGTGTTTCTAGAATGTAAACTGGATCACGATGCTGCTCATTGCTCTTAGAATACAGGCCAACTCCTGGCCCAGGAGACCCGGCACCATCTGCTTCCGCTCACTTCTGACCTCACTGGACACCACACCCCCCAGTGAGCAAGCCACACCACTCTCTTCCTCAAACAGCTTGTTCTTAATTCTCAGCTGTGGGTTCTGCTGGTCCCTTGGTCTGGGACCCTCATCCCCTAGATCTTTGCATGATTAACTCTTGTTTTTCAGGTCCCAGGTGAACTTCCACCTCCTCACGGAGGCTTCCCATGGCACTCCCTAGACCCCTCTTCAGCCACTCTCTACGCCTTTTCTGGTTTTCTTTTTCTTTGTTATTACTTCCTAAGTCATAATCTCACCAGTGTGTTGGTTTGGCTGTGTATTTTCTGTCTTCCACCATGAGCATGTGAACATTGGAAAAGCTCATCCGTCCTGTCCTCTGCCCAGTGCTGGGCATGTGGGAAGCTCAGTATTGGGTGAGTGAATGGATAGATGAAGGAACACACCTGGATTCACCTGGATCTGACATCTGGCTCTACCACCTGTCAGCCGAGTAACCTTGGCTCACACCCGGGTCTCTGCATAGAGAACAGGGACCATGATATCTACCCTGAGAGTGGCCTGCGACACAGGTGCTGTAATTGTGTGAGACTTTCAGTTCATTCCTTACATGGTCAATTAAAGCCAGTTCCCTTTCCTATCCTGGTTTTCCAGTCATGAATTCCACAAGAGGTAGGAGCATCAGAGTGGAATTCTGTCTGTCAGAGAGACCTCTGTGTCTTCTGCATGCCTGGCTGGTCCCCAGTCCCAACCTTGTCCCTGTTTCCTACCTGTCTTGCTTAATTCCCGATACCCAACCCTGATGCTAATCCCCTGCCTGGTACCGTTGTTCCTTCTGCCTCTGTGTCATAGTGTCATGGTCCCTCTTATCCCCAGGTTCACTTTATCCAGTTCCAGTTACCCATAGTCAACTGCAGCCCAAAAATGTTCAGTGGAAAATTCCACAAATAAACAACTCATAGGTTTTAAGTAACATTTATTGCAATATATTATTATAGCTGTTCTACTTTATTATTGGGCTGTTAACCTCTCACTGTGCCAAAGTCACCAATTAAACTTTATCATAGGTATGTATAAATAACAAAAAAACATGGTATACACACACAGGGTTGGCAGTCTGCATGGTTTCAGGAACGCCTGGGGTCTTGGAGTGTGACCCACGGATCTGGGGAGGTCCCTGGACTCAAGCTGCTTTGAGTCTGGTGTTCAAGGCTCTTTAATGCTGGGCTTCATTTTGTCTGCCTAGTTTTTTGCCTCTGACTTTGAGCTGCCCCTTAGCTCTGCCCAGGTGATGTCCACCTCACCCCTCACGGTCCGCCTTAAAGCTTGTCGTTTAATCCACTGAACTCTGGGTCATCAGTGCACAAGCGACTAACGCGCTGAGTACGGAATGGCCCCTTTGCGTTCCTTACTGGCATCTGTGGCAGTTTGACTAGGGATGTGCTCCAGGTGTCACTGGGCTGACCAGCTCCCTTCTGTTTGGATGCAGCTTTCCCTTTCATAGGAAAGAGACAGGAAAGGGACTCTTGTCTGACTCTCATGGCAGAGGGGGGCATGGGACCCAGGTCACAGCAGGTCCACAGCAGGGTTGAGCCTGGATGAAGTCTCTGGCCTCCGCACTATGAATTTTGGCTGTTGGGAGCTGGCAGCGGGCATCAGCTTGGATTCAGCACGGGCAGGAAGCCCATGGCCCAGTCTGCTTTGGCCATGCCCCCAGGCACCATGTGAGTGGCAGCAGCTGGAGGCCATTAGGGGCGTGTGAGCCCCTCTCGCTTCCACCCCCATCTGCAAACATTATCCTTGGAGGCAGTCTCAGCTGGGAAGGGCCGCTCAGGTGGCCGCCCCATGTGCCAGCTCTTAGGCTTGCCCCGTGGCTCCCTCTGAACCTCCCTACTTGGAAGATGTGAGCTGAGCTTTCCACCAGGACCAGGGGACACAGCTGAGTTCCTGACGGTTCCAGCCGGGCTGATGTGGTCCTCCGTCTAGCTAGTCTTTAGGAGCCTGGTTCTCAAAGGGAGCAGTGCTGCCCCCTGCAGGGTGTGTTGGGTACTTGTGGGGGTGTTGGGGCCTCCCAGTTCCAGTAGCTATTAGCAAGGAGTAGGTGGTGGGGGCTAGAGAGGCCCAGAGTTTCCAGCCCTGTGCTGGAAGATTCTATATGGCAAAGAACCAACTTGTGGGATTTTTCACAAAGCTCACTGCACATCAGGGTGAATCTGTGTGTAGTGTAAATGTCTGGAGTATGTCCCTGTCCTATGCACATATACCAAGTATTTTGTACATGGTTTTCAAACACACAGAACTTTCCATAATGCAATGGCTGTGTGTATTAAGGAGAGACTGGCTGTACTCAACTTCTATTCACAGTTTTACCAAGAGTTGCTCCTCATTTTAGCAAACAATGCTGGGGATGCAAGGCCACCGTGGAGTTGAAGTCAACCATGCAGTCCCTCCTGCCTCAATCTGCCTTTGTCATTAAAATAGGGTGGTTCGAGGGATTCGGGATTCGTATGCATAGCCCTGAAGATCACTCACTCTGTCCAAAGGTTATTGGACCCTGATTTCAAAGTGTCAAATACAGAGGAAAGAGTGTTGAAAATTCTTATCAAGTTTTGTCCCACATCTCATTTGAAAGTGGTGAGAACGTCGGATTACTTCCAAGGCCTCCTCTGAGTCACCTCTGAGCATTTACTTATTGGGATATATATTATTTTGTTATAAGTTCTCTCCTTTATCTTTATAATACATTATATTGATTGTAAAAAATTATGTAGGTAGGTAATACTATCTATGGATTTTATTTCATCATACTAAAGAGGCTATTACAAAATAATTGCTGTGGAAAGGGAGATTTGTAGGATAACAAAGCCTGTTGCCTCCCTCTGGGGACACACATCTGGCTCATCGATATCCTTGAAATCCACCTCTGGATGACAGTTCTTCCTGGAGCCCTGGGAAACCTCCAGCCATGAGATCTTCATTCATCTATTCGTTCAACACATATCAAGACCCTCTAGGTGCTAGGGGCATTGCTGGGCACTCCATATACCTTATGTCATTTAATCTTCCTCCTCTTGCAGACTCGTGTCCAGGTCCCATTGAGCTCTCAGGCCAGTTGGGGAGATGGACAAGTGAATGGGTATTTACAGTCCAGTGTGGGTGGGCTGCGGGAACCTGAGGAGGAGTGCCGACTATTTTCAGGGCAGATTCTTGATGCATCAAATCTGAGCTCAGTCTGGATGGGTGGGCAGGGGTCAGGCAGAGAGAAGTAGTTCTTGACTCAGAGAATGGAGGTGCAAGGGTACAGAGGCAGGAACGGGCACGGCAGAACAGGAGCACTGTGTGCTGTTCGTGATGGCTGGAGCCCAGGTATGGATGGGGATGACGAGAGAGGAGCCTCAGGAAAGGAGGAGGCAGCCATGGGTGGTGGTGCAAGGGATTCCTATGCATAGCCCTGAAGATCTCTCACTCTGTTCCAAAGGCAATAGGGAGTCATGGGAGGATATGTGCAGTGGGTATGGTCAGTGCTATGGCTTAGAGTGACTGCTGATGTCCAAACCAGGAGAAACTAGGTCAAAGTCTTTTAGCACAATTAAGTAATTCATTAATTAATTAATCAAATATTTATTGCCTGTCTTTCGTATCGTAGTCACTATGTGAAGCTGGTCATCAGCTCAATAAATAAGAAATGTGGCCACATGTTAATTCCTGTTAACCTGGTATGAGACAGCATTGGGACATTAATTAGGTCCCTGGACCACACCCTCTCCAGGGTCCTCTGTGGCTCCAGACACCAGTACCCAAACTACTCACTTATTTACAGTGCTAATAATTACTGTTTCCCCCCAAAGCAGCCAGGAAGTCATTTGGCTCCTGGATGGACTTAATTACGGATAATTTATTATTATTCTGACACTTTTTCTAATCAACCGAGTATTAATTGACTGGGGCTCGACGCAGAAGATGAAGATATTAAACTGTCATCACAGAGCGCTCGTTCGCCTTCTTCCCAGGCGTGCGGGCCTCCTGGGGGGTGGAGGGATACTGTAGAGCTTCCTCCCGGAAACTGAACACGGACCCTTAGGTCAGCGGTCAGGGAGGTGAGGAGGGTCCCCAGGGGAGCAGGGAGGGAGGTGACAACACGTGTGACCCCTACGGGATGGGGAAGGAGGACGGAGGCTGGGAGGCTGGGCTCCCACACCAGCGCGTGAGCCTTTCTGGCTGAAGGCTCCTGACCCCCATCCGCCCTCCTCAGTGCCAGGTGCTGCTCAGTAGATGTCGACACGGCACCGGCCACGTGTCACAGAGACCGAGACGCCTGCACCTTGTCCTCCTGGGTCTTGTAGTTTACTGGAGGGTGCAGGTACTCGGTCACCAGCTTTGCCGATGATGATTTTATGAAAATCGTAACCAGTGGCAGGGAAGGGACTTTCAGGGGGATGCCAGAGGGAAGGGCTGATTCTGGGGTGCGTGTCCTTGTGAAAGTGACTTTGGAGGTGAGACTGGGTCAAGAGGGTGACAGGGCAGAGGGACGAGTGGCTGCAAAGGCTCAGAATCAGGCCACACGACAAAGGTCAGCAAAGGTGAAGTCAAGGCGGAGGAATTGGAGCTGACCGAGGGGCCCACATCAGTGTCTCCCACTTCATTTCAATGACTCAGGCAGGGACGAGGAGGCTGAGGTGCTGGGTGTCCTCGAATACTTCAGGAGAGCAGAAGGGTCACGTGAGACCCTGAGTGGCTTAAGTTTTGGGTGGTCCCAGGGTGGTGGCCTGGGTGTGATCTGCTGAGATGAATTTGGAGGCTCTGTCCAGGCTGGGTGGTGGCATGTGGCCTTCGTGATGGCTGCCTACAAGGTCATCGTTTGCTGTACCAGTTACAAGTGCCAAAAAACTAAACCAAAACCAAAACCAAAACAAAAAAACCAAAACTCTGTACAAGTGAGTGCAATCAAACAAACACTTTATTACACTCACAGATTTGTGGGCCGGGAGTTTGGATGGGGCTTAGTAGCAGCAGGAGGCTTGACTCTGCTTCATCATGTCCAAAGGCTGGAGGTGACTTGATGGCCAGGGTCTGGGGTCCTCTGGGGGCTCCTTCGCTCACACAGTTGGTGCTGGGCTGGGCTCAGCAGGGTGGTTGAGGACAGCAGCCACACTGGCCTCTCTAGTGTGGCCCCGGCTCCCCTCACAGCATGGTGGGCTGGGTTCTGAGTGGAAGGGCCTTGGGAGAAGGTGCCAGGGGAGAGAGCAGCGCAGGAGGACCACCCAAAGGTGCCTCAGTCTCCCAAGGCAGGCAGCGTCACTCTGTTGTGTCCTATGGATCTTCACAAGGAGAAAGAACAGACTCCTCCTCCCAATGGACAGGTGGAAGGAGGTCAAAGAATGTGCAGGCATGTTTTAGAACTGCCACATTGACTCCTACTTACATTAAAGATTCAGGTGCAAAAAAGGGCTGGATTGTAAACAGCTCCCAGGTTTCAGAGGCCGTATCCGATGCTCTCTCGGTGGGCATGGTCTGTGGGCTGGCTGTCGTCTGACTGACCCCGGCTCGGCTCAGTGGCTGACCCCAGACTTCCGGTTGCACTCAGGTCTACTCTACGGCCATTAACAACAAGACCCAGGCTAACAGAGCAGGAGCTGGGCCACGCTCTTGTCAGGCAGGAGAAGAGGGCAAGCCAGCCGCGCCAGCAGGTCCATCCCCTTCCCTGGGCCCCAGCAAGTCACATGGCAAGCCTGGCACCAATGGGTGGGTAGTCACTCCAATTACTTCATCTGGAGGCACCACCAAGCCACGCAGCAAAGGGTCTGGCTGTGATTCTGTAACAGGGAGAGAGTAAAGGGATGTAACCAACGGTCCAGTGGCCCACAGTTTTGTAGGTGAATTTGAAGAACATTTGTAGCTTAAATAGCTGAATTTTAAGTGTTGGGAATCAGTGACTCAATGTTATGGTTTGGATGTGAGTTGTCCCTCCCAAAACTCAAATGTGAGACAATGCAAGAAGCGTTGGAGGAGAAATGGTTGGGGTATAGCCTTAACCTAACCAGTGAATCAGCCCCTGATGGGATGAGCTGAGTGGTAACTGGGGGCAGGAGGGCGTGGCTGGAGGAGATGGTTCATTGGGGGCGTGGCTCTGGGGTATGTATGGTGCATCTGGAGAGTGGACTCCCTCTCTGCTTCCTGATCACCACTGCCACACTCTTCTGCCAGGATGTTCATGATGTTCACCTCGAGCCCTGAGGAATGGAGCCGGCCTCCTATGGACTAAGACCTCTGAAACTAAAACCAGGTAATGAAACTGTGAGCCCTCAAGTAAACTTTTCCTCCCCTAAAATTGTTCTGGTCAGATCCTATATTCCCAGCAGCAAAAAGCTGACTAAAACACTCAGGCTGCAAATCTCCAAGTGCTCTTCACTCTCCCCTCTCTCCATGCCAATCACAATTTCCTCCCTGGTCCATTTTGCTGTCTGACTCCCCATGCAGAGACTGACCTGCGAGCCCTGGATTGATTTGCCTTTCTTTTCTAATCTATCTGCCTCAATTTAGGGAATGAATGATTACCCCTTAACCAGACTATTAAACTTGCTTTTATTTATTTTACTCAATAAAACCCAAATAAGATAAACTGACTGCTTGTTGACTATGTTCTGGGCACTCTGCAGGAGTCTGGGGCAATGAGCTAGAAAGAAAAGTTTTCTGCACTCATAGATCTCATGATCTAGCAAGGGAGAGGAATAGGGTGTGTAAGTGAATAGAAAGCTTGCATATTTTATCATGTTCTGTGAAAGATACAACCCAGAATTCTAAGATGTAGAATAATGATGAAGGAGTGTGGTTCTATCTGATTTAGTGAGGGTGCCTAGGGAGGATCTTGCCAAGGACCTGCCAAGATGCAGGGAATGAGAAGTTGCTGGGGAGGGGGAGATGAACGTGTGTGGAGGGGTGTTATAGGCAGAGGAAACAGAATGTACAAAGGCCCAGAGGTAGGAAAGTGCCCCTCATGATCAAGGAACTTAGGGCTTCTAGTGTAAGGGAGTCCAGGGAAGGAGGGAGAGCATGGCAAACCTGTGATTGGCCTCTAATCAGGGTCTTCCCTTCTTCCCAGGCAGCCAGGCTGGACTATCTGAAGCCCACTCCAGAAACTTCAGTGGCTTTATTGCCCCCAGGATTGATACGAACCCTCCCAGTCAGTCTTCAAGGCTCATCACACAGCACTCTCCTATTGCTGTCACTCAGCCTCGACTCTAGGACAACTGGTCAACCTCTCTCTCAAACACATTTCCCCTTTTGGTCCAGGACCTAGGAGAGAGCAGCTGCTCTATTCTACAGCAAACAGCTAAAACATTTTCTTAACTTTATCAGCTTTATGTTTTATTGGTTCTTTTTAGTTATACATGAGAGTTAACGTGTACTGCAGTCCTCCTGTGTCTCAGGACTACATTAAAATATCGGATTCGTTCACGTCTGCTCACACTGGTATCACCTCCCCTCTTTTAACTCAGCAGGTCTCGGTCGAGGTCTACTAGGCTTTTGGAGGTTGAACCAGATGATGCCAGAGAGACCGACCTCTTATGGAGGGAAGAACTAGAAGGCATGCAGAGGCTTCTGGGAGACCCAGTGAGCTCTGTGATCAGGGGGAGCTTCCCCTGAGTTAAGGACGGCCTTGAAGGTGCTGAGCTCCCCGGCTTTGGGAGTGTGCAGCATTGTGAAGAGCCTTCTGCCTGGAGGCAGTTGGGTAGGACAGCTTCTAAGGCCTTCCCAGCAGGGAGCCTTTACCACTCCTAATCCGTGTTTCTCAAAATGCGCTTCCCCAAATGACCCTGAGGTGGAATGTGCATATTTCAAATTCAGGTGCCGATGTCCACCTCAGCTTCCTGGATGAGAATCTCTATATTGCAGAAGCCCAGGAATCTGCCTTTTAACCAGTTTCTCAAGTGGCTCTGAGAAACCGTGGGGTTTGGGAGCCTGATGATACCAAGAGAGAGCCAGCTTAGGGGGTGAGCCTTTGGACACTGAGTTTGGAAAGTGATCATTGAGTTCTGGCTTTTCTAATAACGCTCTTACTATGTGACCTTGGGAAAGGGCTTTCTCCATTCATGAGGCAGAGGTATTGATCTGTCATTCCAGGATTTTGTGAAAAAAAAAAAAAAAACACCAAAATCTAGCCTCTTCCTGATAAAGCTCCAATTCCTGCCGGATATTTTCAAAGTGGGAAACTGCTCGGATGCCGTACGTTTATTTTGACTTGTATTTTCTAGTGGTAAGAATACGTAACACGAGCGCTCGCATCCGAGTCTTCAGGGTCCAATCCAGGATGTTCTCCGCAGGCACAGTGTCGTGTGGAACAGGGATGAGGCTTATTCATCTGCCTGACTGAAAGGTCACACCTGGTGACTTCCCCATTCTCCCCTCCCCCAGGCCCCTGCAGCCATTCTCTGCTGTGTGCTTCTGTGAGTTGGACTATTTCAGATTCCTCGTGGAAGTAGAGTCACACAGCGTCTGTCCTTCTGTGGACCAGCTTAGGTCACTTAGCACAGTGTCCTTGAGGCTCATCCAGGTTGCCGCCTAGTGCAGGATCTCTTTCCTTTTTTAGGGCTGAATAATATTCACTGTAACAGAGACCACATTTTCTTCTTCCATTTCACTGATGGATATTGTGCTGTTTCCATATATGGCTCTTGTGACTAGTGCTGCAGCAAATGTGGGCGTGCAGCTGTCTCTTTGAGCTGTGTCTGGATTTTGATTCCCTTAAGTGGATACTCAGAAGTGGGATTGCTGGGTCACATGGTGGCTCCATTTCCTGTTTTTAGGAACCTCTATGCTGTCCCAGCCCCCCCTGCAGTGGCATTCCTAGCAGCAGGTGGGCAGGGCTTCCAGCTTCTCCAGGCCCCAGCCAACCCCTGCCTCTACAGATTGATGGCAGCCTTCCTGACTGACGCAAGGCAATTGGGCACTGAAGGCTGCAGGCATTTCTGTAGGAGCTGGGGGTGGGGGTCGTTGTTGGCTCCTTACTATTTTTGGTGCTACGTAGGTGAGACCTAAAAACAATACGCGTTTAAAATTCTAACATGTTTAAAGAAAGAGAAAAAAGAGTAAGGGGATCTTAGGGATAAAAAATCACTGCGTGTAGTTGGGAAGTTAAAAACGACCCTGGAAGAAGCATCTGCCCTTCTCCCTCGGCGTCCTGCAGAGGCGACCGGGAGACTGACCGGCACACTCAGGTCCTTTGGAAATGGATCTGGATTCCCGCGAAGGTCAGCCTTCCTAGGTGAGGCTTTCTGAGTCAGGCTCCCAGAAGGAGACTGGCACAGGGGGTCTGGGTTCAGGTCATTCTGGGGCAAGGCACCTCTAAGAGGAGGGAGCAGACTGGGCAGAGGAGGACTTGCATGTTTTTACAGCAGGGACCTCAGCTGCCCCCTGGAAGCTCCAGAGTCCTTCCGAACTGTCCTGGTTTTTGGCGAGGGGGGTTTACCAGGGATTGAACTCAGGGGCACTCGACCACTGAGCCGCATCCCCAGCCCCATTTTGTATTCTATTTAGAGACAGGGCCTCACTGAGTTGCTTAGGCTGAGGCTGGCTTTGAACTCACGATCCTCCTGCCTCAGCCTCCCGAGCTGCTGGGATTACAGGCGTGCCCCACCTCCCCTGGCCTGAATGATTCTCAGTCCAGGCAGGGGCCAGGGCTTTGTGCCTCCACATAGAAGTGGCTGTCCCTGGGGAGGGGGGAGGACAGGAGCAGGGCGAGGCAGCCCTCTGGCAAAGGGAGAAGGATGCTCCGTGAACCTTGAGCAGCCACGCTCAGAGGGGCACCCAGGAGGCACCCAGGGCGTCCACCTTAGCAGTGGGAGGGTCTCACCATGGGAGGATGACCTTGGCCCATCCGCCTGAGGTCTGAGAGGCACCCGTGGCAGTGTGGGGCTCCTGGGGGCAGGAACCAAGTCTGGTTTATCTCTCAGCTTAAGTGAGCGCCACACGTTCTAGAGTGGGAGGGCTCAGGACTCCATTTCCTTCTTGTTAGCCTGAAGGAATGACTGGATCTGAAGATGGGGTGAGGTCATGGGAAGCATTGTTTTGAAGGTTCAGCTGTGGAGTGAAAGGAAAAGAAACCCAGGTGTCACAGTTGTGTTTCTCGTCCCCATGGATTCTTCTTGCTTTATTTAGGACTTCCTCATTGGTTGGCTTAGCAGGGACCAGGCAGCTTCTGTAGTCCATGCCTTATGCGAGATACTCTGGATCCTACGCACTGAGGATTTCATAGTTTAGTGCATAAAACCAAGTCCCAACAAAGGTGATTTGTTGCGGTCAGATAGGAGCTTCAAAAGAGGGAGAATGATTCCACCTGGGAAGTGGTATCATATTGAAGGGATTTCTGAATAGGGCTTCGAAGGATGTGTAGGAGTTTTCCAGGTAGATTAAAATCAGTTTTTGTCTTAATATCGCACTTACTTAATCTAGGTCAAGACAGGCTGCTTTTTTACTTTCACTGCAACCAACAAAGGCCAAGTGAAAATACGAGAGAGAGAGAGAGAGAGAGAGAGAGAGAGAGAGAGAAAATTGAATAACTTTGAGAAGGGGCTGACTCAGTCTCTAACAACCTCGGATGCTTTCATGGCAGTAATAAGGGAGACCTGGGGAGAGGAATTGGTTTGGCTTCATTCAGATATCCCCTGTTGCACCATCTCACTCTTTTCCAATAGCATCTAAGCTCGAATCTCTGTGGATATAGATTAAAATTTCATGGTGATTCAAGAGACCTACCCTCCACCCATGCTTTTCTCTAGGATTTAGCATCTAATTAGTCAAACATTCGTTATCCAGGGAGTTCCAACGGTTTCCACGTAGTGCATTGGCCCAAAAAAAGAAACCAGCATCATATCTTAAAAGTCATAGTTGCAGTTGTTTTTGGTGAATTACCATTTATACATCTTCCATCTGTGAGTATTTTTCTAGAGTACCACCTGTTTCCCCCCCCCACTTTTGGTAGTAGAGAATCCAACAGATCATATCTAAGAATAAATGCATTTCATCTATAGTAGTTTCCCACATTTTCAGCAACTTTTCATCTCACAAAATAATCTCCCTTAAATTACAAATCAGCTTTTAGAACTACAAATAGAAGTGGATGCTTAAAAAAAATTCCCCAAATCGCTCATGAGAGCCCTCGGTAGTCAATCTGAAGAGAGAAACTCAAAGTGACAGAGAAGATGATGAAAAACCTGAAATGGGAGGTGCGGCGTGTACCCAGAGCTCTCCAATAAGCCACAGAGCAGACCGAAGAAAAAGAGCTGTGCCAGGGGAGCTGCCCGGGGAGAAATCTCGACTCTGAATCCCAGGCACCTGGATTTCAAATTTCCTCCTTGCTCCCTGTTTCTGTGCAACCTTAAATAAGTTACTTAACCTCTCTGGCTCTTTCTTCTCTTATATGTACATGGGGATAATAAAGTTCATCCCAGACGTGCAATTGGACGCCATGGGCACATGGTAGGTGCCCCCTGGTGCGAGTGTCCTTCCTGTTCAGGTTGTTAACTCTGCAGGGTTCCTGGGTGAAAATTCACCTCCACACTCTCAGCAAGCAGCTCCCATAAGGAGCAAAGACCTCTGGGATTGTATTGTGCCAGGGGACACCCAGGGCCCCAGGGTGGGCACAGAGCATCCTCTGGATGGTTCCATTTTATACCTTTGCAACTAATTGAAAACCCAGTTTTCAAGTTAGAGTAACTATGCGTGCACCTTAGCCCAGATGGAACACTCCATTGCTTTTTAAACCTCAGAATTAGAACAGAAACCTCTTGCTGGGAGTGTGGGCCGTGCCTACAGGGCTTGCCAGGGCTTCCCTTTTGCTCCTGTGACTCTGAGGGACGGCTGCTCGGGGGAAGGGTTTGGAAGCACCACTGAGGAACCTGCTGGAAGGCCTCTGGTCATTGTGCGGTCATCACAGACCTTCTGGGGGACAGTTGGGGGAGTCAGGTCAAGATGCTGAAAAGTACTTTTAAAATGTTCAGGGCTGTCTTTGACAGGTGGGTGCAAGACTGTGCCAAGGTGGCAGGGCAGGCCGGGCACTCCCAGAGCATCCTGGCCCTGCGCTGGCTCGGAGCCGGGATCTCCGGGCAGCCTTCTCCTCGTGCTGCATTGTTTGGGTGATGGCGTAATGTATCATGCAGACTGGGCCATTTGGGAGTGCACGGACTCTAGTAGTAATTAATATGGGGAGGACGGACAAAAACCAGACCTGGAGTGACCCCTGCATAATGCTGCACTTCCTCCATCCAGGAGTCCGTGAATCATGTGGCCCGTGGTTGATTTGAGAGCAGTCGGCTGGAATCAAACAGCAGAAAATATCACATGCATCCATTGTAACACGGCCTATGACACACAGCATGTAACTCGGATTCCAGAAACGCCCACCAGAAATGCCTTAGAATTGAGAAGATTCATGTTTTGTACTTGGAGAATCTGTTGCTAGTTCTCATTCGCATGCTCAAGCTCTGAAGGGTGCACAGGGATCCTCCTCCTCCGGCCAGAGCTCCACGGAAGGACTCTGCTCATCCCTAGATCCTGGGTAGGCAGGCTGGGGAGGGCTGCTGCCAGGGACTGGCCCTCTCCCTCCCACACCTGTGCCCACAGGGCTGTCCTGCTTCCTCCCTCCTCTCAAGCATCCCACGGGGCCAACTGCAGCCACCAAAATCGTCAAGGAAGTCAACCGCAACTTCAGGACTCAATGGTTCACTCCCTCCCTCCCTTGGTATCCAGCTGCCAAGCCCTGCCCTGGATGTCCCTCTGCTCTGAGGGGGCTGGGATCTGGTTAGGGGCAGCCGGGTGGGCAGAAATAGCTGCAGCGAGACACATAGAGATGGAGGGTACGATCCAGGGTGGGGACTGGGCAAGGGGTGCCTTGGTTCCTGGCGATGGCTCCAAGACTGGAGGGGTTGCATGAGACGGCTGGGGGGTAGGTGTCCAAGGAGGGGAGGGATCCAGCCAGGTCAACACCCCCAGGCTGACTGTTCCTGGAGGAAAACGTCAGGGAGGGCAAGGACTGGAAGAATGGCCGAGAGGTACTGGTCTTGACTGGACTCACTAGACGCTGGTCCAGGTGAGAGGCAGTGGCCCTCGGTGTGGCCATATGATGGGGTAGGGCTGGGAAAGGGCTGCCCTGGAGTTCCTGGGTCCTTGTGGCTTCAACCCAAGGACACACAGCATGGGGATCAAAGAGTGCCGTTACGCGGAGGAGAAAGAGGCACCCTGTCTGCAGAAGGATGCGGCCCTTGCCAGAAGTCCCCACTTGCCTCCTGAGCGGGGTGCCCTGGGAGGACGCGGTCTTCCCACTGAACACAGAGGCGTAGGGACTCAAAGGCCAGGACCCAGCTGTGGGGGTGGGAAGGGGGCAGGGAAGGTGAGGAGGGTGGTGTCAGGTTCTGGTGGAGCGTCCCCTGGCAGGGGCTGGTGGGAGACTTAGCAGGGTAGGGAGGAGATGGGCAGGGGGTGAGGGCAGGAGCTGCACGTGGGACCTGGGAGGCGCAGAGTCTGCGCGTCCGTCAGTGGAGAGGTGCCCGTCAGGCTGTGGCTCTGGGGACCTGGAGCTCACGAGGGGCCTGGGTGCAGGACTGATTGGGAGCAGGGTTGGGGGTGCCTGTGGGCCATCAGAGGGGAAGAGCCGAGAGGTCTGGAGCCCGGAGCAGCCGGGAAGGAGTCTTCACGCGCCAGACGCTGCCTTTGGTGGGGGGAAGAATTTGGGGCTGGCTGAGGAGGACTGGAGATCTGGCCGTCGGTTCAGAGTGACCTGGAGAGGACACCGCCTGTCCTTGGCCTGCAGTTTATTCCTTTGGAAACAAGGTGGTCTGACAGGAGCAAGTTCCAAGGGCGTGTCTTGGAGATCGTGGGAGACTCGCTCTCCACACAGGTGAACGCGTGCTCACTCCCTCATTGGTCCCTTCAGTCCATCCAGTGATTACTCAGTCCTCTTCTCAGCCTTATCCCGGGCCCTGGGAGTAGAGCAGAGAGTAGAACCGACCACCCGAGGGACACAGAATGACTTTGGAAGGGGCTAGACAGAGCCCCCTGGTTGAGGAAGAGTTACAGGAATTACCAGAATGGCCTCATGGTGACACGGCCAAGGTCCCTGAGCCCAGAACTCCATCAGGGAGAGGAAGGGGGCTGGAAAGGAGGTCCAGGAGATGGCAGGGCACCGAGGGCTTTGCTGGCCATGGAGAGGAGTGTGGATTTCATCTCCAGTGCAGACAGAAGCTAGCGAGTGGGTGGGTGTGTCACAGATCCAATTACCACGCTGGCCCCTGGGAGTCCAATGGATGGGGTCCGGTCAGGGGGCACAGGGGCAGTCCCTGCCTCGCCCACCGTCCGAGTCCCCAGCCCCGTGTTTAAGGTCCCTGGTGAACCTCAGACATTTCGTGTCTCCAGGGTCCATCTCTGCGAGCCGGGGTCAGGGCGTTGGTCAAGTCTTGCACAACAGAACAGGAGACAGACAACATCCGTCACTCAGAGGAGAATTTCAGGACAGTGGACTAGGGGATTAAAAAAGGATAATCCTGAGGGAACCTGCCGCCTGGCCTGGTTATCTCGGTGCTTCAGTGGTGCAAACTAGGCTGGCCTGGGCAGGGGGCAGCAGGGCTCAGCCAGAGCGCCCGTCTCCCAGGCCCAGCCCTCTGCTTGAAGGGGACGCGCTCACGTTCCACATGTCCGTGTAGAAGGACAAGGAGAGTTTTGTTTGTTTCTGTTTTTTGCTCCCTTAGGACCGTTCAAAAATGTCGTTTGGATTGTGGGGGTGACTAACTGCTCTTCCTGCCCCTCCGTCTGCCCACCGTCACCTACGCTTACCTATGGTGGTCGAGCATCTGGGGGTGGACAGAGAGGAGGAAATATCTACGCCTGCTCCCTGTGCTGTCTTTCTCCCCAGGCTCAGAGCTTTTCTGTCCCTAGATTTGTCTAGAACTCAACATTCATAGGACACAATTTCCTCACTGTCTATGCCGAGTGACTCCCTTACAGTGGATCCCACTGCAATTAGAGTAAAGGCTCAGACCCTTAACTGACCCTCACGTCTTGGCCAAATCTGGTCCCCAACTCCCTGCCTAACTGGGACACCCCTGCTTTGGCTCTGCTCCAGCCACCCTGGTCTTATTTCAGTCTTTCATGTGCGCCACACTCTTTCCAACCCCAGGGCCTTTGTACATGATTCTCCTTCTTCCTGGCACCCCCTTCTCCACACTCCCCACTTGACTGGCTCTGTTTCCTCTGAGTCCTATTTCAGGGTCCACTCTTCCAGTGGCCTTCCATACCCAGCTTCTGGAAAGCAGGGTTTCTCCCTTGTCATTTTGCTGTCTCCACTTACTGTGGTTCATTTCATAGATCTAGCACAATCTGCACCATTTTCCTTACATGCGTGGGTCAAGTGTCCTCTTTCTAGAGGGTGGCACCCCCCAGGGCAAAAATGAAATCTGCCTTGTTGTTGGCTGTTGGACCTTCAGTACTCCCAAACAGTGCCTGGCACAAGCACCTAGTTCCTGGATGCACCATCTCCGAGAGCCCGTGAGTGTACAAATCTTACCACGGCGGCCCTGGTGACCCGCTTCAGAACCGTGACACACGGGAACGTAAATCTTCCTCAGCGGATAAAGAGGCTCTTTGCCAGACACACAAGGGCTGCCCCCGGCCCTCCTGGGGCCCATTTGGGAAATTGGCTGCTGCGTGGGCTCCACCACGCAGGCCATCCCAGACACCGGGTTGGGCCAGGGACCCTGGTGCCAGCTGGAGTCTCAGGAAAGGCCCTAAATCACGGAGCGGCCCAGGCGGGAGCACAACCCCGGCCGGAGCCCTAGATCAGCGCTGGCGGCGCGCACCGTGGATCACCTGCTCGGAAGCCTCCGCGCCCCGGGGAGGCTCGCTCCACGCGCCCCCTGCAGGCGGCGGGAGCAACTGTCCCCTGGCAACTCTCCCTGGTCTTCTTTTCCACTCTCTCCCTTTCTTACTCCTCCTCTCTCTGTTTTTCTCTCCTTTTCTCCCTCCCTTTCTTTTCTCCTTCTTTATTTTTGTCGGGACAAGGGAGTGTAGCCAGCGTCGTACTTTCTAGAAAAGCGCAGCAAGATCAAGGCGGGGAAACCGAGCACAAGGGATGGCAGGCTCAGGGAGGTCGCCGAGCACAAGGCGGGCAGTGGAGTCCGGCTCTGCCCGGGGCTGGGCTCTCCGGGAGGAGCCGCGGGTGGGAGACGCCGGGGGAGCGCTCTTGGGACAGACCTGAGTTCCAGTCCTCCGCGCTTCACAGGGCAGGGAAAGGAACCTGCAGCCTCTGCCCTGCGGGTGGCCTCTGAGGCCGGCAGACATGGGTCCCCACGCGTGTCCATCTGTCCTGGTGACCTGGACGTCTCTCTCCTGCCTCCCTCTTCTCTTGTTCAGGGAGGGGAGAGCACCAGGGGGAGCTCACGACAAGCGTGGGGTGCTCTGCACTGAAAGCACTCTACAGAGAGAGGAGGGTCCCAGTCGCCATCAGTTACTTCAGTGAGGCTCGCCGCGGTGTGGCCACCCCAGCAGGGCTCCAAGGGCAGCCTCCTCCAGTGCAGCCCCCTCGGGAGGAGGAGGTGGTGCCATGGCTTGCTTCACCCCTGGCTGCTGCACAGTCTGGTCTCTCACCTCCCTGAACAAGAGAAGAGGGAGGCAGGAGAGAGACGTCCAGGTCACCAGGACAGATGGACACGCGTGGGGACCCATGTCTGCCGGCCTCAGNGGCGCTTCCCCCCCCCCCGCAGCAGCCTCCAGGCCTAGGCGTCCCTCCCCAGGAGGGGGCGGGGCCAGGATGGGCGGAGCCACCCACCTGAGCCTCTGTAACCCCGCCCCTAACTTGTGGGGTGAATGAAGAGCGAGCTTCAGCGGTTCAGAGGCTTTGAAGGCCCCTTTAACACCTTCCTGGGCTGGTTTTGTGGTCCCAGGACGTTAGAAGAGGGAGGAATCTTGGGAGTAGTGGGGAGGGTCGGAGTGGGGTGCGTGGGACCTCATCTACAGCCCCAGCTGCTTCCTGGGCAGCCCCAACCTTCCTTGTGTCCTACTTCTAACCAAATTTCTTGAGCATCGACCACTGGCCAGGTTCTTTGGGGACAAGGGGATGAGGAGACAGTAGAGTGTCTGACTTCAGAGAGATGCTGCTGCTGCGGTGGGGACCTGAGGGATGCAACCTGAGACCTTGGAAAGCCAAGATCCTACATCTAATACAGGTGTCACCTCTGTGTATGTATCATCCACGTGTACTTCTTGACTCTGTCCCTCTTTCTCTGTCTCCGTCGACCTCTGTGTCTCTGTCCTTCTTAGCCTTGAAGTCTCACTGCCTGGGTCAGACTTGCCCTGAGTCCCTGTTTCTCTCTCCATGTGACCCTTTCTGCCCTCCTGACCCATCTGTTTTCTCCGGGGAGACCCCCTGCAGGGGGAAGGGTCCTGTCCAAGGCTCCAGTCAGAGTGTGGCAGACCAGGGGTCAGAACCCAGACTGGAGTGTGCCCTGGACTTGTTTTTTTTTTTTTTTTGCTTTTGGACATATTATGCCTAACCGAGGGGACGAGAGAGTCCCTCCCAGGGTTGCCGTGAGGAGGCAGAAGTGTGTTGACACAGGTGTAAGGAGGGGGTTCTCTGGGCTTGAACCCCAGCTCTGCAGGGCTTGCTCTGGGTTTCGGCAGCTTTTGCCTCAGTTCCTGTAACATGGAGGATATGGAGCCACCTTCTCACAGGCTGTTTGGAGGAGACATGATCCTCGTGTGTCTTCACCTGCCAGGTGGGGGGTGATCCCTGTCACCATTGTGAAGATACCTCTATGGCCAAACAGGGTGGGGGAGGCAAGAGAAGGTGGCACTTTCAGGAAGTCATTCAGTAGCACTTCTTGAACACCAGAAAGTGCCAGGTGTGTTTGGGTCACAGGGGATTTGATGGTGACCAAAATGGAGGAGCTGGCTGAACGTCGTCGCTCATGTGCTCACTCACTATGGTGACCAGCCATACCACAGCATGTGACCCTCCAGGTGGTGAAAGCACCGTGGCTGAAAGTGAAGTAGGGAAGGGGGTTGGCGTGTCCCTTGGTGTGCTCAGTGGCCGGGAAGCTGCTCAGAGGGGGACACCTGAGCAGGGACCTGAATGAAGTACACGGGGGGAAGGGCATTGGGCTCAGGGCAGTGAGGTCGTCAGGAGGTCAGGAGGTCAGCGTGGCTCTAGTGCAGAGAGCAACGAAGAGGGGAAGAGCAGGGATGGGGGTGCGGGGCCCGCTGTGGGGTTCTGGTCTTGTTCTCAGTGCTCTTGGGGCTCCTGAGGATCTGAGCAGCGGAGGGGTTTGGTGTGACACAAGGTCCCCTGGGCCCAAGCGCTTATCTGATGGCCTCATAGCACCTCAAGTTTCAAATTGAGTTTTCTTAGTTACACAGGTGACATTCTCTGGGGAGGGATGTGTTCAACTCCATCTAATGGAAATGGCTGGAGCTATTCCTCTCACGTCAATCCTGCTCCGTGCTCTGAGAACTCACATGATCAGAGAGATTGGGACAAAGGTCGAGGGGGTATGTGTGGGTGTACAGCCCCAGAGGGACACAGAGAGAGACAGTGACACACACAAATGCACAGAGATACCCAGATACACACAGGCATGAAAATGCAGATACATGGACACACACACACACACACACACACAAAGAAACAGGGACACAGGGCAAGTCAGACCCCCCCCCCCCCCC